>NW_004457715.1:0-499581 GCF_000203815.1 Cavenderia fasciculata
TCAAGCTCCAAACAAAGAAACAAAGATTGGACATGAAACACCTGCCAACAAGGGTCCAAAGCCAAAAAAACAACAGGAAACATCAAAAACTACTACAATTGAAATACTACGTGTTGTAAGAATGACAAATATACATGATGCAGTTGTTTCGGACTATGTAGAAGAGAACGAGACACCAAAATCACCTCAACTTCCAAAATTACACTCACCAAAACAAACCAAAAAAAAAAATAAGAAAAAAAATAACAAACCAAATAATAATGATACAGATATAGTACTACCAGACATTCCAATCAACAACACACCAATTCCAACAAAAGAAACAAAAAATAATCATCAAAACCCCACAAATAGGGCTACCTCTTCTAGAACAAATATCAAACCACCAACTACATATACTCCATCAAAACATAATCAAAAGAAAGGTATATTTTCATATTTATAACAAGTACAGTGTACAACCAACATTTTTATTTAACTTTTTCTTATTTTAGGCAAAAAATAATTGTAATATAACACCTGGAAATAATAGTAACAAAAATGGAAAAAATTAATTTATTTTCCATCAAAACAACCACAAAAAATCCCCAGCTTGTGTGCTACCCTAATAGAACATATGCTCTACCTATCCATCCTATCCAGGGCATACATGGACTATATTTTAACCAATTTCTATCAATTTTCTCCTATTATAGAGTCCCCGGTTATGCCACCGCTAATCATGTTTGTAAGTAGCCTGATTAGACCAAAAAGCAACCCCCATGAAGAGCACATGCACCATATAAATGTGTATGAGGTTGGTGTTTATAAATATATGTATTTAGCTAACAACATCGCCCGTGCCGCTCACCTGAGCTTATTTCTTCCAAAACCCTCCGATATACACTACTTTGGTCCCCATTTTAGTAGATTGTGTGTCAACACTATGGTACTCTGCGTATCATACACCATTCAACCGAATCACCCTTATGATTAGAATGCAGAGTGCATCAGATCCTTAGATATGATGATATCACTCGCTTCCGTAGCAAGAAGTATTTTATGAGGGGATGATATTACTTTACATATGTAAAGTCAAGAATATGTAGTATAACAGTGAGACCTATGCATTGGTTACAGTTTCTTCCAAAATAGAACAAATAAATAGTGTAAAGATAATGGTTTATCTTTACTGTTTTTAACTACAATGATCACTCGGTTTTGAGTGCATGTTTTTTGACTTTTCACATCTCATGATATTTTCCTTATAAATTTTCGAGTATTATATTTCTAATTTATAAAATGAAACAACTACAACTACAACTACAAGAATTAATACAATTTAAAATCATCAAATATATACTATTAGACAAGAAATCAAACCACCTACAATCAAGCATCACCAACAACAATAGTAAACCAAATGCAATACTCTTCTCATCGATCTTTTCACTATACAGCGGCAGTCAACACCGATCAGAATCAGATGTGCATCAACGAGACAACAACACATTTAGAATAAACACAATATCTATTCAACGAATAGCAATGGTTAGTTGGTCATGGTTTAGATACGTATCAACATACTACACCAACAATATGTTTACAGTCAACTTTTCATTATTTCATCCAATCGACACGGTAGTATCAACATTAAAGAGTTACTACAGTCTGTTGGCAGGTCCATCTCGATTGAATGTAATAATGAACAAGTTGGAAAGGATGCCAGACAAGAGTATAGTTAGAAGGTTACAAGAACGTTTGGTGGTCGGTGGTGACTTGAACCTTCAATTCTCACGGTACTCTCCTTTTATCGGTGAAGATACTATCAAGAGTGTGACACTATCAAGAGTGATGAGATACGATAGTAACTATGTCGGGCACCCAAAACAAAGATTCTCATTCATACCGAACCTCTACGGAGCGTTTTATCACGAGTCTGGTCAATTTATAAAAGATCGAAATGCCTACCTCGATCGAAAAGAGTACAAGGTTTCTTGTAAACTACCAACCTATCTCGGTATACTGGATCAGTACACCAAACAACTACGTCGACTGTCAGTTGTACTAGAGCCACGTGATATGGCTCATGTCCCACATACACTGACACGGTTCATAGTCGATCGTGGAAACACACTTACTCATCTACACCTAAAGAGTAATTTTAATATTAATAGTAATAGTAATATTAATAGTAATAGTAATAGTAATCCACTTGTAATACAAGATCTTTTAAAGAATTGTCAACTCATCAACCAATTAAATCAACACTAAGAGTATTAAAGTTATCTTGGGGATTCAATACACCTAGAAATACAAGAACTAGATTAGGTGTATCTTCTCCCCCTATATCATCCTCTTCTACATCCACTTCACCAGCTCAACCAATAATTAAAGATGAAGAATCACTTGCATTAAATTTTGATTGGATGGTTCTTGTTGGATTTGAATCACTCTATAAATTAGTACCAACACAAAACAATACATTTACACCACCCAAAACATTCCTACAATTCATGCAATCTTCAAACTATCGAATTAAATCATTTGGCAAATGTAGATTAATATTAAATCATTTATTATCAAAACAACTATATTTATTTAATATTCATTCACTTTATTTAAATATTAGTAATCAACCAAATAATAATGTAAATAATAATAATAATAATAATAATAATAATAATAATAATAATAATAATAATAATAATAATAGGGATTATTCATTTAATAATGATTATTCAATCAATCAATTATTAAATGGTAAAGTTTTAAATTATTTATCATTGTTTGAACAACAACAACAACCGCAACAACAACAAATAATGACAAATAATAGAATGACAGCACTTTTATTTCACTTTAACCCAACATCATTGGAGAGTTTAACAAGTTTGGATTTAATGTTGTACAGACACGATAGAACGGATGAAATTGTAGAATATCTAAATATGTTTCCAGTGTTAAGATCACTCTCACTCTATCTAGAACATCACGATAGAAAGAAAATATTTGATACGATTGGTCAAAATGAAACGTTGGAAAGACTAGTATATAAAAATAATAGTAATAGAGACAACATTAATATAATAGTTTCGGCATTAAATAATAGAAATCAATCATCAAAATTAAGATCAATAGCTCTTAGAATTGATAATAATATTCCACATCTTCGTAATTTTGGTAAATTGATTTTCGATCAAATCAATATTAGAAATAATAATAGTAATAATGTAAATAATAATGTAAATAATAATAATAATAATAGTAACAATGTAAATAATAATAATAATAATAATAATAATAGTACAACATTTGAAATAATAGAAAATTTAAATTCAAAGTATTTGGTTTTATGTTTGTAAATTTGGCAGGACAATCGTAATTACCGATTTGAAAAGAAGTCGATACAGTATTAGCGGGTAAAGGAGAGAAAGAGAGAGAGAGAGAGAGCAGTGATGCCGCGCTCGTGAGCTCGTTCACCTGCAATCGTGCCACATTGGTTGGTTGGACCACAATGCGACTAGTCCACATATTATATAAAAAAAAAAAGAGGCCTTTTCAATATATTCAATGTTCAATTATCATAAAATAATATTATTGCAACTAAATAGCGATACAAAATAAATCTTCTTGTACCCGAATTTATTTGATTAAAATATTGTTGATAAACTAAAACTTTTTTGTAAAATTCTGATTCGTTTTATCAGGAGATGGAGTCGCATTGAAGACTTGATTTGATAGAACATCTAGAAGATTCACTGTATCATCCAATTGAGATGGCTTTAAAATCAATAATCTAATATTTAGATATTGATTATTATTATTATGTTCAAACTCTTGATGAATATTGTCTTGATCCAATTCAAATAATTTCTTAATTTCCTTATTGTATTTTTGGGAATCCATATTAAAATTTCTAAAGTGCCTGTTGGTTTGTTCAAATTTTGATCTATTGATTTGGCAATATAAATGTGGGTGTGTTGATACCTTAACATGTGATATTACTTTGACATGGCCTAAATTGATAGAGAATTTGGTGTGATTATTCATCCAATCTAACAATTTATCATTCCTAAATCAATTTATGGTTAGGATAATTTCTATAATTAATACATGTATTGCGAGATAGTACGTACCTCTCGATTGAACCAATACCGTAACATTGTTCATTGATTGATAAGATTGCTTTTGGTTCCCTAACATTGTTTTTTATATATGAATTGACGATCGTTTGGTCAGGATCATTGTGGCGGTAGATATTATATCGATTGGAATTCCTATATTTAAGGAACAATGAGAAACTAGGCATTTCTTCTACTAATGGTTTGTTAAATGATTTACCTAAAATTAAAATCTTTAATGACAATGGAGATAATTTGATTTCACTATTAAATGATGGTCCAAATATTAATGTTTCAACACTATCGGGAATGTCTCTCCATCCAATTGGTTGATTAAACTTTCCCAATAACTTTAATTTTAAAAGTGTTGGTGGAAGTAATCCTTTGAGAGGACTGTTAAATTCACCATCCAATATTAATGTTGTTGTGCTTGATAGAATTTGTCTTCGATTGATTAAAAATGATGAAATTCTCTGTGTGTGTTGGTTGACTATTTCTCCATTCAAATCATCCAATGAAAGACGATCATGAGGTGTTGCGATTAATAGTTTCTTGACAAAATTAATTAAATCGTCAGAGTATCTATCAGTTGATATTTTAATATGATCTGCACTAAAGTTGTGTTTTTTGTGGTTTTCAATAAACTGTTTTCTATTTTTAATATCATCTGGATGGCTATAATATTAATTGGAAATTTAATTTGGGATTTATCCTGTAATAATTAAAATGACATAATTACCATGAAAGTAAATGTAATAATATAAAAGGGTTGATCCAACTGAATATATATCACTTGAGGGAAAATATTTCTTTTGTTTTGATTCCTATGACATAAACAATTGTTAAGATGCAAAATAAATAATGTACATCATATTTGGGGGTACATACAGGAGAGTAATACCCGCTTGTTCCACGGGATGCAAGTTGCCACTATATTCGCATATCGTGTTGTTTGTTCGGCAGTGTCATTGATTGCATGATCCACTGAATGATTTTGATCAACGAAATAGTGGCAACAACCAAAATCACCAAGAACTATTTGACCGTCATGTCCAATAAATAGATTGAGTGGTTTGATATCGAGATGTGCAAGATTGTGTTGAGATAGTTTTTCAAGTATTTGGAATAATCTATTAATATAGACCCATATTTCGGACTCAAGTATATATTTATACTCTGGATTTTGTTTTCCTTGTTGGGATCCATTCCTAAAAGATTTGTTTGATTAATGATCTAGAGCTTTGAACTCGTTAACGTATTGGTATAATAGTAATATATTGCAATAACATACCATTTATAGATTGATTGAAATAATTGTTCTAAATCACCACCTTCACAGAAATGTGTCAAAATATTTATCTTTTTTGAATCTATGTCATCTTGGTGATCTTTGTATTGAATAAACATATCGTCGTTGGTGAATAGTTTCATTGTTGATATTTCAAATTGTATTTTGTCGTAGATTGATTGATCTATTTCTTTCCTATTGTTTTCAATTTCATTCTGATTTTTCTTTGAGTAATCTATTTCCTTGTAAACATACTGTTGGATAAATTAGCAGGATGTATCATCATTTAATTACATTATTAATACATACCAATTCGTTTGAAGATTCGCACATTACTAAAATTACTTTGTTGGTAGAGTATGGAAAAGAGTGCAATTTGAAATATTTGTTGTTGTTGATTGAAATATAATCTCTGTGACTGATAGGATATGACATTAAATGTTTGGGGTCATAATTGATTGAGTTGGGATTTAAAGTTGTAATTAGCTGTTCCGATTGAATGTTATTGGTCAAAATATCAAATTCATCGACATGATAATCAGAATCTGGTGGAAAAGTTGTTGAAAGAATCAGAGGATATGTAGTTTTTGGAAGTTTTATGACTTCATACGATCCTACTATAAGGAAATTTCTGCTTAAACTAATTGATTGGTTGAAATCAACTAAAAGTCTTAAAGACGGTATTGAATCTCTGGATTGATTATAGGTGTCTCCAAACTCCAATGATTGTAATGATGTTGGTAATACTCCAACTGATAGTGGTTGGTTATAGAATCTACCAAACACCAATGATTGTAATGATGATGGTAATACTCCAACTGATAGTGCTTGATTATATCTATCACCAAACTCCAATGATTGTAATGATGATGGTAGTACTCCAACTGATAGCGGTTGGTTATAGTAATAACCAAACTCCAATGATTGTAATGATGTTGGTAATACTCCAACTGATAGTGGTTGGTTATAACCTCCACCAAACTTCAATGATTGTAATGTTGATGGTAATACTCCAACTGATAGAGGTTGATTATATTCATCACCAAACTCCAATGATTGTAATGACGATGGTAATACTCCAACTGATAGCAGTTGATTATATTCATCACCAAACACCAATGATTGTAACGATGATGGTAATACTCCAACTGATAGTGCTTGGTTATAGTAATAACCAAACATCAATGATTGTAATGATGATGGTAATACTCCAACTGATAGAGGTTGATCATAGTCATCACCAAACATCAATGATTGTAATGATGATGGTAAGACTCCAACTGATAGAGGTTGATTATATTCATAAATATATACCTCATTAGAAGTTTGTTGTGTGTGCTGCTTGCTCTTCGTCATTGAGTAAAATGGTCCCTGATTCGATATCAATTAAAAGGTACAATAATAATAATGAAGCACCCTCAGATATTTTTTTTGACAATTCTGCAAAGTAGTGAAAAATTCCTTAATTCATAAAAGTCTTTTTAATTTTTTTGCGAGCTGGACGCAATTGGAAGGGGGTCAAACCTCATTTCGAATAAGAGTAACATAAAAATCTCTTTAATTTTTAGTGCCAGCAATTTATTTTTAAAAAAGATCTTTGGAAGACTGACAACCACTTGAACCCTGTTACAGCAGATCGATCCAGAGCCCAATGACCATTCTACCAGCACCATGACAACTCACGGCAGCCGCTGTTACTTGAACCACTTGCCGTTGATCTCTATTATTATTTATAATTATTTTTATTATATTAAATTAATCAAATTCAGTATATTTAATACCACCAATCCAATTTCTTGCCTCATCCAATTTACTAGAGCTTGAACAATTCGTTTTGATGAGCGAGATGATATTTCTTGTGACCTTGTTCTTTTGGACGGCGACTGGTTCATCTTCCTCGTCATCCCAGAGATGGAAAATCATTTTCTTTTCAAACGATGGGATATCTCTGAGACCTTGGATATGCTTGCGGAGCTTACCTTCCTTGCGATACTGTGCCAAATTTTCAATGATGCGAGACGATGTCTGTTCGATGGCGGCAAACAAGTCGATGGCAAACTGTTGGATTCTCTGGTAACGGATTGGCAAGGGTCCCATGGCAGACAACTGAGCGACGGTATCATCGAGCTTCTTGTCCAAGATCAACATCCAAATATCCTTTTCCTGGTTGAGATTGATCGACGATGATTTTGACAGGTCAAAGTACCACTCGCACTTCATCTTGTACACGTGACCGCTATCAAAACGTAAAATGTATCCTTCGATATCTTTCATTGCTTGCACGGCTGCCAACAACTCTGCCGTATTCTTGCAGTTTTTTAAAGAGGGGTGAGCGCTTTGTTCGAGTTTTCCAGTGTATGGCACAGAGAATTCAGCGGCCGATTTCACCATATCATCGTATGGAATGTATTCACCTGTCTTGATGTTTCTAATGGCGGTCAAAGCCAACAAGTCGGCGGCATAGTACAACACGATTCTCTGCGACTCTGAGCACCACTCAAACATTGGTGTGTATCCCTGCTTCAACCAATGTGCGGCAAACTCGTCGTACCTGATGCTCCCAGTCTTGGTAGCAATATATTTTTCAACCTTGACCGACAACTCTGTGGCACCAGCCTTTGATCCCCACGACACTGTATCCTTCAAGTAGATAGGTGCGATCAAACTACCGTCCAACTTTTCCATAATCACGTGTGGCTGTGTTATATCAATCTTATCTTGATGTGTCTCTTCCATCTCATTGATATTAAAAAACTTGTGAAACTTTCTACACAACAGTCTTCCAGTTGTCTCTTCAAACAATATACCTCTACATTCTCTTCTAACCTTTAAAAGGAATTTTGTCTTTTCATCTGTTGAATATGATGGAAACCTAAATGATAAATAAACAATAATTGTGTGAATAATTGTGTGAGTGTGTGTTGTAGTACAGAGTGTGTATCTTTCTTTAATTTTGACATACGAATTTCTAGTAGCATAATCATAATTGAAACAAATGATACCTTGTTTATTTGTTTCTCTGAACCCTGGTACATTGGCAGTTGCTTCTCTGCAATCTTGAATTGTAATATCCCATGGGAATAATGTTGAATTTCTTTGTTTATAATCCATTCTCTCTCTATCTCTATATATATATTTATATATAAATCTCTATAATACAAGCTTGTAAACTATACAACAACTGTACAAATACAATAACTACAATCGATTGTATATGTAAATAAATAAATAATGATGATACAAAAATCAAAATCTATCGTCTTTTATGCTACCACGATCGAAAAGAGATCAAGAGAAATCGAGAAGAAATTTCAAAACAAAGAAAAAAAATATAATACTGGTATTTTAAATTTGAGAAACAAAAAGAATATTATTAACAATATTATAATTATTTGTTCTATATTCTTGTATATTTAAGAAACATATAACACAGTGTCCACGGATAGCTGCGAACATTACACCCAAAACAATGAGCCAAACGTTTGTTTTTTTTGAACAAGCTCGCTATTAAAATTAATTTATTAATTATTATTTATTATTATTATTTAATACTGGAATAATCATAATTATAATTATTTCTTTTGAGTAATCCTTTTTTAATAATAACTGCAATAATGATGATAATGGCAACTATAGCAATTGGAACTATAATAATTGCACTTTTCTCACCATTTGTTAAACCATTTGTTGTTGGATTGTTAGATGTATTATTGTCACATTGTTGATCTGGTGAACTATCATTTCCGAAAGAACTGCAATCAGATTCGCAATGGACAGGTAAAGATGTCTTGTCTGATGCAAGATCAACGTTGTTTGAAAATGTGTTGTTGTCAATATTGATGATAGAGTAACCAATACATTCTATAATACCTCCATATTCAGCTGCTTGGTTGCTAGTAAATGTAGAGTTGTTGACAGAGATGGTTGATTCGTTGGAATAGATTGCACCACCATTGGCACCTGAATAGTTGTTTTGAAATGTTGAATACTGTATATCAGACTGTGAATTACTATTATATATACCGGCACCGTTACCAGTGGCACTGTTACCCTTTACAGTTACACCATTGAGGTATAGGTACGAGTCAAACAGCGTGATGGCACCACCAATCGAGTCCGCTGAATTGCCAATCATGTCAGACTGGTAGATACGAATAGTGCAGTCTTGAGAGGCATAGACTTGACCATAGTAACCTGCATTGTTGATGAATTTACTATTGTAGATTCTAACGATCGAGTAGACACACATCAGCGCAGTACTATTGTAATTACCGGTAAAAGAGGTCGTTTGAATGGTCATGCTTTGGAGACCGAGTATCAATGCACCACTGGCCACTGTATTATTGGTGAATACACAATTGACCATTGTATTAAACAATTCCATGTCATTGTTGTATAGCATCAAGATACCTCCAGTTGACCGTGTTTCGGTGGTCGTTACTACATTGTCAGAGAATCGGTTAGTGTCGTAAACACCAACACCTCCCTTTTGGTAGATAACAAATCGACTTGTACATCCTTGAAATGTAGTTTGATTGACTTGAATACTCATCTTGGGAGCATAAACAATAGTACTATTGGCTTGGACCGAGTTAAACGTACACCCGAAAATGACGAGTTGTGAGTTTGGTGTGGCAGACTGCACCCAAATGACACCCTTTGAAGAGGTCAACTTGGTGAATTCACAGTAATTGACAGTTAATGCGACATTGGCCGATGCATCAGGTGTGTAGAATATTCCACCCGGTTGATTGATTGAAACTTGAAGGTTTCGGAATACGATGCCAGTCAATGTGACGTTGGTCTGGTTGTATGTGTTGACAGCGTTTGGTGGGACTACAACTTGAATAAAGTAGAATGGTACCTGTACGACGTTACCAAAGTCAATGATGACTTGATTGTTGTCAAGAGACGATGATTGGATGGTCAACGATTGATTGAATATTGCAAAGTTTGCATTTCTTTCAGCTTGGTATACACCACCCTCCATTTCAATCGTCAACAAAGTACTATTGTTGCTAGTAGTAGCATAAAAGTAATCAAATGCACTTTGAATATCACGACAAGCCAAAGCTATCGTAGCACCACAAGTAGCATTTGTATTGGTACTATTAACATTGACATAGAGTGTTAAAGCTGTAGCTGTAGCTGTAGTTGTATGAATTTGTAGCATGATCATCATCATCACTAAACTACTGATGATGAAGATTGTACTAGTACTAATCCATTTCATCTTGATTTATCTCTTTATAAAGTATCTATCTATCTATTTATATATTTATATATATATATACAATGAGGACTATGATTGAATGACGATACACGTCATCCTTTAAGTGATCAAAGTCATGATGTTGATGATTCTTTGGTTGGTATCAAATATGTTGTTGTTATAATTTGAGAAACGTTGGATGACTTGACCTACCAAAACTGATCAGCTGTCTAGACAAACAAAGAGTACTTGAAAATTAGGTCAATTTTTATTTATTTTTTATTTTTATTTTTATTAATTCCCACCTTTAATAAAGGTGTTTTTGTTTTTTGTATTTTTCATTATAGTGATTATAATATTCATAAATTATTTATTTGTATAAACTTATTATCTCTTTTTTAAAAAAAAAAAAAAAAAATAAGTTTAAACTTACTGTGGCCACCACAACACTAGTAGCACCAGGTGCAACTATCCATCCACTTTCAATCATCCTTTAAAAGGAGAGATAAATCCCCCCAATGTATCATAGAGCCAAAACACCTTACGGATAAAGTACATTCGAACCGTTGCACGCGGTTTGGGCATGGACCTAAAAAAATATCTGACGTTCAATTTCCGCTGTTATTGGTTTATACTTTGTAAATTTCATTGTTTCATATTGATTATCTGAATTTGTCTGTAATTTTCCACATTACATTGTTTTTGATTGGATAAAATGTACATGGATCCACATGTTTCACCAATTCCTTTATGATTGAGTTCTTGGAATGTTTTAAATTATCAACTAGGCCATTGTCCATGGAAACATATAAATACCATGTCCATGGAAAGTTGATTATTTCATTCAATTCAATTTAAATTCTCTAATCAACCAAATCTTAATCAATAAGTAAGTAATAATAACAATAATAATAATACCTTAATGATCATTGGAACTGGAAATACTAATTTAAACATTTTTATCCCCTTTTTTCTAATATTTCTAGAATGGACTCTAAATTCTTAATCTTCATTGTTCTCTTCCTTTTCGCTCTTCTCGGTATGCTACAACTCACAATGGCTGCTCCATGTTGCTCTGCTTGTGATGTAGATGACGAAGCTTGCAATGACAGATGTACCCCAACTTGTTAGGATAGGAATTTTTAATCATTCCAACTATCCCTTTAAATCAATTTAAATTATAATCAATTCGAATTGATTCATATTGTATAAATGATTTTTTAAAAAAAAAGAAATAATAATAAAAATAAAAAATGATAATTTATTTGTTTTTTAAAAAACTCCCACTTTTTGAACTTGGGAAGATCACTTCATTAACATCTTTGCATAACCAACAATTAATTAATTATTATTAATACATTAAGATGACTATAATCACCATCATCATTAGAGGAGTATGATGGAGGAGGAGGAGATACGAAACAAACTATTATTATTATAATTCAATACTAAAACATAGATAAATAGATAATAACAACACAACATAGATTGTATAACAACAACAACAACATAGCTATAACTCAATGCATACATGGTTGGAAGAATAGATTAAAAAATGGTGAGTGATTGATCTATCTATGCGATCTATTGACAAGAGTGAGTGAGTGTCGAAAAATTAAAGAAACCCCTTCTCCACAACACATAATCCAAAACACACAACTCAACACAATTGATTTACTCATATCGATTTTATTGTAGTAGTCAATATGGTAATACAATACTTTTTTTTTTTTTTTAAAAGCAAGCTATATACGCACAGTAGATTTAGCAATGATAGTCTCCGATATACGCGATGAATGAATCAAAAGAGGAGGAGGGGGTGGATTCGGTCGTCACACACGTATTACACCACTAGAACGATTAGTTAAAAATAATTAATTTGGAAATGCTCGATGACAGAATCCAGATGCTCCTTCCCTATCATTGCTACTGCAGTATATGTCATCCTATAACACGTCTCTCTGTTTGGCTGTGGTGTGGGTGAGTGGGGTGGGTCGTCTCGACAGTATAGAGCTTCATTTGCAATTGCATTCATTCCTTTATTATTTATTATTATTCACTTTAAAAATATATAATTCATCAACACCAACATTTAATTTATACAATTAACTCTATAATATTATCGATATAATAATAATCATAATATTATAAAAAAAAAAAAGAAAAAAGAAACCAGTTTATTTATTTATTTATTTATTTACAAAGCAAGTGGTTTAATTAATTAACCATTAGAAGAAAAAAAGGTAAAACTATTTAAATATAAATATAAATAATAATAATAAATACAGGACAGGAAACTAAACTATGGAACAAAAATAATAATAATAATAATAATAATAATAATAATAATAATAATAATAATAATAATAGATAATGTACCAAAAAAAAAAATAGATAGACTTGTACAAATTAAAAGAAATAATATAATATAATAATATAGATTGTGTTTGTTTGTTTGTTTTTGTCGTTGTTATATAGCAATATACATTCATCATATCAATATATATATGTGCACAGATATTTCCAACATTCCACATTTTTGAAATTCAATTTCAATTTGATAATTTTTTAAAATTATCTTTTATTTTAAGGAATAAGTAGATTAGTAAATAGTATACAAATATTTATATATATAACGACATCAAAAACAAAACAACCAAAATAATAATAATATTTATATAAATCAAAAAAAAAAATCCAAAAATATATTAATTTATTTATTAATTTAATTTTTATTTTTATAGAATGAGATCAAAAACTACCAAAATGGAAGGTAAGGGTCGGAAATTAGGAACCACTGATGAAAATTATGTATCATCGGGTAAAAAGACATCACTCAAGGACAAGGTATTCCACCACGACGACGCATCGTACGGATCGTCATCCAAGGGTTCACGTCGTACCTCGGTCGATTACAGATCGGACCAGGAGAAGAGTTTGCATCAACGTGCCGTCGACGACCATGTCTATGACGGCGACTTTGATGAATTCAACAGAAAGGCCAAGGCCAGCAGCTCAAAGGGAAAGGGCAAGGACAACCTCCGTGTCAACGACGACTATGCCTCTGGAAGCCGTGTCAATGAGAGTCACATCAAGGACCCACGTGCCGCCAAGTACCACGACGAGTTTGGACGTACCCAAGTGCGTGGTGCATTTGATGCACCCATCTTGGACCGTGCTGGAAACCCCATCAACGCCGCCACCACCAATGTCCCCGTCATTGTCCAAATGAAGCGTCACTTCAACTCGTTGGAGCGTCTTATGGAGACACGTATCTTCCGTGAGCGTACCGACGACCGTACCAAAAAGATTATCTACGACGTGCGTAATATCTTTGCCGACGCTATCCTCATCACCGAGACACGTGGCACCGACAAGCAGGTCATGGATATCGCCAAGAACCTCATGTCGTTTGGCACGGACCTCGGCAACGACGCCGAGCTCAAGACCATGATGACCGACTGGCGCCAGACCTTTGTCAAGCTCGCCACCGGCGACCAGAGCAAGGGCATGTTGTCGACCGGTGGTCGTCTCTTTAGCGACCTGCGTTCGTCCGACTCGATCATCCGTCTCTTGGGTGAGGGTGCCAAGTTCCTCCACATGCTCGTCCTCGACAGTAAGAACCCATGTCTCGCCGAGCAACGTGAGATTGTGTTTGAACTCTTTTTCAAGTCGTTTGGCACACTCTCCCAGAGCCAAGCATGGCACGATCTCCTCAGCGGCGGTCGCTCGTTCACCCAGGACATTGGCAAGCAAGCCGAGCTCCAGTCCAAGATCGCTGCCCCCAAGTTTAAGGCCATCTCGGGCAACCAGAACCTCAACTCGCTCGGTGACAACATCAAGATCTTCTTGCAGTCGCTCATCCGTGACAAGTCGGTCGCCGATGTCGACAAGGTCGTCATGTACGGCCAAGACTCGATGGCCACCATCCGTGCCAACCCCCAATACACCCAGTTCTTTAACGACCTCCAACAAACCTCGATGGAGATCATGGAGCGTCCCGAACTCATGGACGACCCCGCCACCCGTAAGGTTCTCCGTGACATGTATGCTCGTGCCGAAGTCATCATCACCGAGACTCGCAACACCCCAGCTCTCCAAAAGTTTGCCTCTGAGAGCACCCTCCTCAAGGACGGTATCATGACCGACGAGCTCAACAGTCGTTTCTTCCAACACTGCAAGCAACTCTACCTCGATCTCCACCCCGTCCCAGGTCGTTCTGCCATCGACCTCAAGTTGATGGGCGATCTCAAGATGCTCTTTGTTCCATTCCTCCTCGAAGAGTTTAGAACCATCTCTATCCCCTCTCAATCGGGTGTCTATGCTCCAAAGGATGTTGCCTATCGTATCGGAAACATCAACCTCTCTTCCGTCGAACTTCTCCCCGAAAACATCCATTTCGAAATTGCCCACAAAGCAAACACTGACCCGTACACTCTTTCCGTTCATGATCCAGATACTATTGTTTGGATTGAATTGTATGTAATTTAAAATATATATATATTTATTTATAATTCATATTTATTAACATTTATTTATTCTATTTATTTTTTATTTAGTACTGCAATTCGTGCAAGAATTGAACAATTACATTGGGCTTATGAGAAACGTTCAGGATTCCCAAAGTTGAGAGACAGTGGTTTGGCCGATGTCTTTGTCGATGGTAGAGGTATGCGTGTTGGTGCCGAGGTACGTCTTATTCGTAGCGGAGGCCAAAGAGTGACCCAGGTATTGGACGCCTACTGTCACATTGACAGAATCCGTTTGAACTTGTCGCGTTGCAAGCACAGAATCCTCTACAAGATCATCTACAAGTTGTTCTACAAGCGTATCAAGAGCGGTATTGAAAAGGCTGTTGCTGAAAAGTTGGCTCAAACCATTGCCGAGACTGACTACAAGATGGTTGCCAAGTTCAACAATGCCAAGCAAGACTCTGCTCGTAAGAAGGCTCTTCTCAACCAACGTGTTGCCGCCTGGAAATCAAAGAGCAAGGAAAAGGCCAACAAGAAGAAGGCTGGTAATGCTGGAGACCAATTCATGGCCAATCTCACCGGTAAGAAGGTCAACAACACTTACCCAACCGTTGCTCCTGCCCTTGACCGTGATGTCCACCCAATCCCAAACAATGAGATCCTCCACACCACCCAAATGGCTCCAGTCACCCAAATGGCCACTCAAACCACCATGTTGGAAAAGACTATCCCCGCCCAAGTCATAACCACCACAAAGGTTGAGGAAAAGATCTTTATGGAACCTGATCATCCCAACTATGTCGGTCCATCTTCCAATTAAACAAAAAAATTAAATCAAATCAAAAAAAATATATATATATTCCAACAATAAAACAAATTTTTTAAATTATTCCAACAACATTTAGAGTTAGAATATGGAACTGGCTTACTTTGATTATGTCCTTTAATTTTTATTACACTTCTAGTTTTGTTCAATTTGGTGTGAAAATCAAATCCCATCCATAATTGAACATCCATTTCAAGTTTGATAGTGTAGATGGTTTGATGTAAATCAATCTAATATTTAGATATTGATGATTATGTTCAAACTCTTGATGGATATTGTCTTCATCCAATTCAAATAATTTCTTCATTCCCTTGACAGGAAATTCCGATTCTGGTTGGCAGTCTCCAAACTGTGGGTTGATTTCTTCGAATTTGAGTTTGTCGATTTGACAAAATAAATGTGGATGTGTTGATGCGCGAACATGCGATATTACTTTGACATCTTCTAGATTGATAGATAATTTGGTATCAGCAAACTTCCACACCAGCATATTATTATTCCTATTGAAAAAAAAATAGTTAGAATAATCGTTTCAGTTGCATTAATCAGATTTACATACCTCTCGACTTCACCAACTCCATAACATTTGTCACCAATTGTCAACATTAAATTTGACTCCCTAACGTTGGTTTTTATAAATGAACTGATGGTTACCTGATCAGAATCATTGCAGCGGTAGATATTGACACTCTTCATTTGATCTGGTGTCCAATCCTTAAATACTTTTGGTATTAGCCAAATGTTATGGAGTTGGTGGCTAATAAAATGGCCATATTTGCTAAATTCTCTGTCTCTGGTTATGTGGATGGTGGGAGCTAATTGAGGTATAGGCAATGTTCTGTTGAATGATTTACCAAGTACCAAAATTTTTAATGTCATTGGAAATGATTTAATTTCACTATTAAATGATGATCCAAATATTAATGTTTCAACACTATCAGGAATGTCACTCCATCCAATTGGTTGGTCAAATTTTCCCAATAATGATAATTTTAAAAGTTTTTTTGGAGGTAATCCTTTGAGAAGACTGTTAAACTCACCATCCAATATTAATGTTGTTGTGTTTGATAGAATTTGTTGTTGATTGATGAAAAATGATGTGATTCTCTGTGTGTGTTCATTGATTATTTGTCCTTTCAAATCATCCAATGAAAGACGATCTTGAGGTGTTGCGGTTAATAGATTCTTGACAAAATTAATTAAATTTGGAGAGTATCTATCTGTTGATATTTTAATATGATCGGCATCAAAGCTGTTATTTTTGTGGTTCTTGATAAATTCTCTCCTTTTCTCGATATCATCTGGATGACTATAAACAGTTAGTTCACTATCCAATTTTTAAGTTGAAGAATATATAATTACCATGAAAGTAAATGGAAAAGGGTTGATCCAACTGAATATATATCATTTGAAGCGTAATAAATCTTTTGTTTTGATTCCTATTTAACGAATAATGGTTAGTTGTCTGAAATATTATTAAAGGATGAAAACATACAGGCGAGTAATATCCATGTGTTCCACGAGAAGCAAGTGTTGCAGCTATCATACTTATGTATTGTGCTGTTTGGTCGACAGTACCGCTATTATCTTGATTTTCTGAGGTGGGATTTAAAGTCGGGGGGTGTGGAGCTGATTGATTTTGTTTGTTGAAATAGTGACAGCAACCAAAATCGCCAAGGACTATTTGACCGTCATGTCCAATAAATAGATTGAGTGGTTTGATATCAAGGTGTGCAAGATTGTGAAGAGATAGTTTTTCAAGTATTTGAAATAATCTTTGAATATGTCGCCATATATCTGATTCGGAAATATATTTATATTCTGTATATGGCTTATATTCTTTTTTTGATTCATTCCTAATTTTTTTGTGAATATTCTCGTTAAAGTATTGGTATAATAGTAATATATTGGAATATCATACCATTTATAGATTGATTGAAATAATTGTTCTAAATCACCACCTTCACAGAAATGGGTTAAAAGGTATATCTTTTTTGAATGAGTATCATCTTGGTGATCTTTGTATTGAACAAACATATCGTCACCGATGAATAGCTTCATTGTCGTGATTTCAAATTGTACTTGATCATAGATCTTTGGATTATTAGAGTAATCTATTTCTTTGTAAACATACTAAATAAATTCATTAGTTGGCGATCGTATTGAATGTTTGGAGATTTAGCTTACCAATTCACTTGAGGATTCGCACATCACCAAAATTACTTGGTTGGCAGAGTATGGGAAAGTGTGCAATTTGAAATATTTCTTGTTGTTGACTGAAATAAAATTGGTGATAGGATATGCTTGTACACCTTTAGAATCGATGAAATCTGTGATGGGATATGCATATATTTGGGTGGAGTCAAAGCTAATACAGTTGGGATTTGAGTTGAAAGTTATTTGCTGATTATTGTTGTTTAATATCGCAATGGGTTGTTTTGAAGGAGATGTTGCTGAAAGTATTAGATGGACTGCCTTACTAAGTTTTATGAGCCCATATGATCCCAATTTAATGAAGTTTCTGACTACACTAATTGATTGGTTGAAATCAACAAACAATCTTAAGGGATTTGATCCCAAATCGGCACAAAATATCAATGATTGTAGTGATGTTGGTAATACTCCAACTAGTAGTGGTTGATTATATTCACCACGAAACTTCAATGTATGTAATGATGTTGGTAATACTCCAACTGATATTGCTTGATTATATCTATTACCAAACACCAATGATTGTAATGATGATGGTAATACTCCAACTGATAGAGGTTGATTATATTCAATACCAAACACCAATGATTGTAATGATGATGGTAATACTCCAACTGATAGAGGTTGATTATAGTAATCACCAAACTTCAATGATTGTAATGATGATGGTAATACTCCAACTGATAGAGGTTGATTATATCTAATACCAAACACCAATGATTGTAATGATGATGGTAATACTCCAACTGATAGAGGTTGATTATATTCAATACCAAACACCAATGATTGTAATGATGATGGTAATACTCCAACTGATAGAGGTTGATTATAGTAATCACCAAACTTCAATGATTGTAATGATGATGGTAATACTCCAACTGATAGAGGTTGATTATAGTAATCACCAAACCTCAATGATTGTAATGATGATGGTAATACTCCAACTGATAGAGGTTGATTATATCTAATACCAAACACCAATGATTGTAATGATGTTGGTAATACTCCAACTGGTAGTGGTTGATTATAGTAATCACCAAACCTCAATGATTGTAATGATGATGGTAATACTCCAACTGATAGAGGTTGATTATAGTAATCACCAAACCTCAATGATTGTAATGATGATGGTAATACTCCAACTGATAGAGGTTGATCATAGTCATCACCAAACACCAATGATTGTAATGATGATGGTAATACTCCGACTGATAGTGGTTGATTATAGTTCCAACCAAACACCAATGATTGTAATGATGATGGTAATACTCCAACTGATAGAGGTTGATTATATCTAATACTCCAATCTTTACCAAACACCAATGATTGTAATGATGTTGGTAATACTCCAACTGGTAGTGGTTGATTATATTCACCACGAAACTTCAATGATTGTAATGATGTTGGTAATACTCCAACTGATAGAGGTTGATTATATTCAATACTAAACACCAATGATTGTAATGATGTTGGTAATACTCCAACTGATAGTGGTTGATTATAGTTCCAACCAAACACCAATGATTGTAATGATGTTGGTAATACTCCAACTGATAGTGCTTGATTATATTCATATCCAAACACCAATGATTGTAATGATGTTGGTAATACTCCAACTGATAGAGGTTGATTATATTCAATACCAAACACCAATGATTGTAATGATGGTAATACTCCAGCTGGTAGAGGTAGATTATAGTACCAACCAAATGTCAATGATTGTAATGATGCTGGTAATACTCCAACTGGTAGTGGTTGATTATAGTTGGCACCAAACACCAATGATTGTAATGATGATGGTAATACTCCAACTGATAGTGCTTGATTATAGTCTCTACCAAACTTTCAATGATTGTAATGATGATGGTAATACTCCAGCTGACAGGCGTTGATCATACATATCACCAAACTCCAATGATTGTAATGATGATGGTAATACTCCAACTGATAGAGGTTGATTATAGTAATAACCAAACACCAATGATTGTAATGATGATGGTAATACACCAACTGATAGAGGTTGATTATAGTCATCATCAAGCTTCAATGATTGTAATGAAGACAGATCAGGGGATGTTGATTGATGATTGTCTTTAAGGGAGGTTTGTTGTATGTGTGCACTCTCCTCCATAATACAGAAACAACTCTTTTGCTCTATCGATTAATATCTTTGATGAGTCGACTCTCTATCTCTTGTTCTCTTTTAAATATATATATGTATTTGAAGTGCACTTCACTTAACATAAAAACATCAAATACTTAGTTTATTGTTTAATTTTTTGGAATACACGCTCAAGCTTCATTTTTTGTATTGGGACCCGACCCACTATACTACTATCCTATCTAACCATGTTGCTCTCATCTGTGTTTCGACACCATATTTCTTCTCTTCTATGAGGTTGTCGTCAACCCTCAAGAAAAACAGAACTCAAGTCATATCACAAATATCAGGTGGTGACGTTTTGAGATAAAAATATTGGTGCATATCAACACAAGACTATACACGCACGCCACTCTCACCATTGCAAGAGTCGTACAAATAAACAAATAAAGACAAGAAAAGAATGAAAGGTTAGGTTATGCTGAGATAGATTCTAATAACTATTCTTTTTCACAACACCACTTTGTTTTACCACCACTCTAAAAAAAAGTCTCAAGGTTTGAAAGGGTTATCAGCTGCTAAAAAAAAAATCAAAAATAAATAAATAGTTTGAAAAAGGTGTAGGCTGAGCGTAGGGTCGCACAATATAAACGCAGTTATATTAATAATAATTTTATTTTAATCGCACCCTTACTTCTTCGTCATTCATAATACTTTGTGTTTTTTTCATTTATTTTAATA
Organism: Cavenderia fasciculata; assembly: GCF_000203815.1. Classification (NCBI taxonomy): domain Eukaryota; phylum Evosea; class Eumycetozoa; order Acytosteliales; family Cavenderiaceae; genus Cavenderia; species Cavenderia fasciculata. The sequence goes on from NW_004457715.1 coordinate 20,955, forward strand.
TTTTATTTTATTTATTATTCTAAAACCCAAAAGTGTATAAACCCAACTCTTCTCCCTCTCTCAATCACTAAAATATTTATTATTATTATTTCAATACATTTCATACAGATAAGATTAATATATAACATATTATAGTAAACATACTTATCACCAATCAATCAATCAATCAATCAATTACAATTTACAACCTTTTTTTTATAACTATACTTTAATCAATAACACAGATCATACAACAACATGGGTCATCGCGCAAAATTAGCAGGTAGTCTCTTCTTGACTTTATTAGCCATCGGGTGTATTGCAGTAGCCTATTCATTCCCATGGTATCGAGTAGTCCTCGAGCCTACAACAGACGATGACATCAATACATATTACTATTGGACAAAATACAGATTAACAAACTCTGTAAGTATAATATAATCAATCAACCATCCAATAACTCGAAACACATATTATTCTTCAGAGAGGGAGGAGTAGAGTTCGGTTAAATGAAAAAAATGATGCATTCAATGAAAAACATCTAAAAATAAATAAGGTCATGTCTCTAATCACTTTTTTTTTTTTTTTTTTTTTCCTCCATTTCTATTTAGGACAATGAACAAATATCAGAAGACGATTATGACGACAATAACAAGAATGTAAAACAAGTATTTACAGTATCACTTTCATTCTTGACAGCTGCAGCCTTTGCAGCTTTGGGTACTGCCATCTTCCAGATCATTGGAATCATTAGCAAGAGTAGATTCATCCGTATCTTGTCGGGTATCGGAGGTCTTGCCATTGCCATCTTGGCAGCTATCGCCTTTTTCACATTCTTTGGAATCACTAAAGGCTTTGACAAGGATAACTCTTGTCTCTTGATACCATTCAAAGACGATTACTGTACCAGTTTTATGGCATCATCTGAAAACATCATGAAATCAACCCTTACATTCGGACCCTACATCGGGTGGTGGGTTACGATCGGAAGCATATGTTTTGGTTTATTGTCTGGTATAACCAGTTTCCTTGCATAATTAACAAACTAGTAATAATAATAAAATTGCCAACCTCATTTGTATATTTCAAAACCCATGAAATAATATTATTTATTTATTTATCAAATGAAGTTGATCTATTTGAAGATGAAGTAGAAGTATTGTTGTTGTTATTGTTGTTCATTTTGTTACCATGAAAAGAACGTTCAAGTTCACCCAATTGTGAGATGATTGATAAATTTGACATGATTGCATTGTCACCTGACATTTCGTCGTCTTGGTCATCATCATCATCATTTGTTGCGATTGATGATCTTTTACTTTCATCAACCTTTTTTTGTTGTTGTTGTTGATAACTATTATTATTATTATTATTGCCAAGTTCTGATAAATTAAGTTCTTCTTCTTCTTGTTGTTGTTGCATATCATAATCATCGTCTGATTGATAAGATTCATCACCTTGTTCCTTTTTAACTATAATCTTGCTAAAATCGATATCATCGATATTGGAATTAGAAGGATCATTATGATAGGCAAGAGATGAAGGTGACGGACGGTAAACCTTATCCTCATCATCATCCTCTTCTTCATCACTTGAAATAATAATTATATCCTCTTCACGAATCGTTGTCTTTGGTTTACTAAAACTATTACTGTTACTACTATAATAATCATTATTATTATTATTATTATTTGATCTTAACTTGTCTTTGAGATGGAATATTTCATCATATTGTTCAGCGATTCTAGTATGATAGGTTTCAAGTTGATCAACCATTTGGTCATAATCAACCTTTAATTCCTTGTATTTCTCTGCCCATCCACTTTCTTGTTGACGGAGTTGTTGGTGTTGAGAAACTGCTTTTTCAATTTCACCTTTGAGTAGTGAAATATTTCTTTCATACTCTACTTTGATAGAATCAACCAATTTATGTTGTTTTGTTTCAAATTCCTCTGACATTGTTGATTTCAAATTTAATATTTCCATTTCTCTCTCTTTTTGAGTATCCAATGCTTCTTGTTCCTTTTTCTGTATAGTTTCACTAATTGTCGACAATCTTGATGACAAATCAATTGTTTCTTGTTGATATTGACTTGATATATTAATAATATTTTCATTTTGTTCTTTAATTTCTTGTTTCTAATATAAAATAAAATAAAATAATTAAATTAATATTTCTTTTTGATTTTGTTAGTTTCGATTGTTTCAGATTTACATACCAAAGATTTAATAGTTTGATCATTTTCATTTTGAATGGTTACCAATTTATCCAATTGTTCTTGTTTTTCATTTAATATTAATTGAACTTCTTTGGAATTTATAATTTCTTGAATGTCTAAAATACCATTATTATTATTATTATTTTTACCATCATCTTCCAAAGATGAGGTATTTTGATTTTGATTTAATGTTTCAATTTCATTCATTAATACTTCTTTTTCTTCTAATAATTCATTATTTGTATTTTCAAACTATAAAATAAATCAAAATAAAATAAAATATTAATTAATATATATATAGTCTTTTTGTTGATTGATTTAATTAATTTTTTTCTTACTTGTTGAATAATTTGATCTTTGTTTTCCAATTCATCTTGATAAACTTGTAATTGAGTTTTTGACATTTCCAATTGATTTTGTAATTGTTCAATCATTGTATTCTTTTCCAATATGATAGATTCTTGTTCTTCTTTTGGAAGATTAAATTTAATTGGTCCTTTTTCCTCTATTTCTTGTTCTTTCATTTCTTCAACTTCACCGTCTTGTTTAATTTGACTACGAAGTGGAGTTGAAATAAATACTTCAGACATTCTTTGATTTGAAAGTTTAGTTGATTCCAAATCAATTTTTAATTGATTAACTTGTTCATTCTTTTCAAACAATTCTGAAATCAATTTAATTCTTTCACTACTCAATTCGTTGTTATTATTTTCCAACTTTTCAATATTCACTGTCAATTCTTTAATCAATTCATTTGATTCTTGATTATTATCTGAATTATCTTTGTTGTATTGTTCAATTTGAAGTGTATGTGCATTTTTAAGTATCTAAAAAACAAAAATAAACAAAAGTTAATAAATATTCAATTCTATTATTATTATCTATTTTTTTCTCATACTCTAACAAAATTATCATTACTTGAATTAATCTTTTCAATTTCTTTTTCATGAGTTGTATGAAGATTATGAAGTGATTGTTCCGATTCATCATGCATTGCTTTGATCGTTTCATATTCTGAAAAGAGACGAATATTTTTTTGATGTAATGATTGATATTGTTGTTCAATTTCCTTCTTTTCCTTTTCCCATTGTAATTGATAATTGTCTAATAGTTCTTTGTACTTTTGTCTTTCTACCAATGGAGTAGATGGTGTAGATGGTATTTGTTTGATTGGTGTCTTGTTTGGTTGTTGTGGTTGAGATTGAGGATGTTTAGAGATTGTTTCCAATTGTTGATAAAGCTCTGATTTTTCACCATACAATATTCTAACTTCTTGTTGTAGGTCATGAATTTGTTGTTTGAGAGCTGCCAATTGTTCATCTGGATTTTCTCTCTCTTTGATGATTTCTTTGAGTTCAACATTCTCAATTGCAATTTTTGTAATGTCTGGATGAAATGCAACCTGTTTCTTTAACTCTGCAATCTCTTCTTTAAGATCCTCTTCATAGGTTGTCAACGATGATTTACCAGAGAGACGTGTAATAGTCTCTTCACGCAACTTTAATACGAAACGAGTTGATTGCAAGAAATGATCTTTCTTTTCAATGAGCAGTTTGTAATGTCTCAACCTATTAAACAGCATATCACGCTCTTCTTTGAATTTGTTGGCTCGGTCGATGGCGGTAGAGTGGAGTACTTGCAAATCATAGTTACGCAGTGCAAAAGAGTGTGCGGCAGGATCGACCATTTGCAACATTGGATAGCCAGGCAGTACGTCGATGGGAGCAGTGGCAGCAGCTGCCACACCATTTTGTTGCATTCTATAAATCTCTTCTTTTAATCGTTTGTTTTCCATTTGCAACAGAGTCACATTGCCAGACGCCTCTTCATTGACAATAGCAATATTTCTAACATGTTTGGCACGTTGTGCAAATTGCAATGTTGACAACGTCTCGCTGTGATACATGTCGCTGGGAGACACTGTCGCAATGATATACGTCTTACTGTTACCACCCAACGAATCCTTTAGCAAAAAGGTCAATTTGCTGTCTCTGTATTGCACATGTCTCGGCTTGCCATTAGCAATCTCCACCAACGATCGAATCACATTCCCCAGTACCGACAATGACTTGTTGATACTACCAGCCTCTTTTAATCTAGTTCCAGCTGCCTCTGTACATTTTTGTCTTTCCGACCCTGCCAAATCAATCAACCTTAATTTTGAGTACCTTGTCTTTGTTAATCCATCTTCTGTCTTTGTCTAAATAAATAAATAAATACAATATTGTAATATTAATATTAATATTAATATTACATTCATTAAATATTATTACTATTATATTTCTTATCTTACAGTTGATTCTAAATTAAGAGTTAGAACGGAATGAGATCTAGATGAACTTGAATTCATAGCAGTTGCAGCAACATGACGATTATTTGTACCGATTCGAAGTAGTTCCATTGCAGACTCTGGTGAGTTGATTTCAACCTCTTTCAAACCTTCGACATAGACACCAATTTTAATGTCTTCACGAATACTAAGATTGGTTTGAGTGTGGTCGAGTAGATCAATGATATTCTCATTATACAATTCTAAAAATGATAGAGTACATTTGTAACTATCGATATGATGATCATTCAAATGATCAAACAAGTATTGGAATGTACGAGGAATCAAACCACGCAAATCAGATGTCAACACACCTCCACTTTCCTCTGCTCCAACTATAGTATATGATTTACCACTACCAGTTTGTCCTACAAGTAAGTAAATATGGTTAGTTGTATATATTCTATTTATCTAATTTAATTTTCTAGATTGTCATACCATATGCAAATATACAACCATTGTAACCATCGATATGAGCGTCAATGATTGGTCTGGCAATCTGATCGAATATCTGTTCCTGTGAAGTTGATTCATCGGCTACATAGTCAAATGTGAATAGTTTGGGATCAGGTTTAGACTGTAACAACACTGCATTCTGACCTTGCAGTGAAGTCAAACAATTCTTCTTGTTCACTTCTCCACCTAGACATGCTCTAGTTCTGACACACACCTTTACATTATCATTTAATGAATCGGTTGTCATTTCATTTATAACTAGTTGTCCTTCTATCTATCTATCTTCTATCTATCTATCTTTATAAATATACTTTTCAATGCAAAAGACATGCACTTTGCAAAAAAGAAAAAGAGCGCCAAATTCAAAGGATTCAAAAATAACAATAGTTGGTATATATATGTTTATTTAATTTTGATTTTAATTTGTACATGTTTTTTATTATTATTATTATTTATCATCATCTTCAATTTCATCTTCAATTTCATTATCATTATCATTGTCAAATTCCGATCTAAATCTAAAAGATGGATGTTGATTATAAGGTAATTTAGTTTTTTCAAGGATTGATTGAATGACCCAATCTGTCGTGACAACCGGAATCTTCATGGCATTTGTATATTTTAATAGGACACTTGAAATCTTTTTACCATCTGTCAATACTATATCAACACGATCATTTACACTAATAATTCTTTTTACAACCTTGGCACCGAGTGATTTCAACAGTGTAGTCCATTCCTCCAAAAATACAGATTCTGCAAATATTTCAATTCTTGTATTTGATAAAATTGCATTTGATCCATGTTTTCTAAAAATAAATAAATAGAGAAAAATTAATAAATATTTGATCAATCTTCTAAATATTATCTATTTTGTTTGTTTCTCTCGTACAATAAAACATTTTGGTCTTTTGATAAACAATAACCTGAAGGTAAACGATATGGTTTATAGGGGAGTGGTTCTTCTTGATCGATAGAGTCTAATACCCATTTCTTGTTGATACATGGGATACCGTGAACAATGCCACTTAGATACTTGAATGTTTTCTGTTGTTCACTTGCTAATATTAAATAGATACTTTGGTTTGCTTTGCTCCTATAACTATATGCCTTGAAAAAATCGTGTACTGGTAATATCTTTCCTCCATATTTTAATACCAATGTTGATATATTGATTTCAGGATCACCAACTTCTGGTATACCAGTTAAAAGGAAATTATATCCTTTAAAAATTGATGATTCTGATTTGATTGATTTTTGTGTTTTTTGTGATGATGATGATGATGATTTTTGTGAAGATGATTTTTGTTGTTGTGATTGTTGTGAACTTTGAGATGGTGCACTGGTCCAAGTTGATTTCTTAAATGCAATTGGTGATTTCATAAGTGTACCTCTTCTTTGTAGAGGTGGTTCTATTTTCTCTACAATTTGTTCTTCTTCTTCAGTATCTTCTTCTCCACCACCATTACCACCACCACCATTTGTTTGGTTTGATTGATCTATTTCCATTTCTTCATCTCCTGAATCATCTTCCACTTTCTTTTTTGATTTTTTTCCATGTTTTTTTTTTGGTTGTAAAACAACCCGAATTCTTTTAGTTGTTGTTTCTTGATCTGATACTTCAATATCTTCATCTGAATCATCATCATCATCATCATCAGTCACTACAACTCGTTTTTCCTTTTTCTTGAGCGATTTTTTACTACTCTTTTTTCTTGGTTTAATTGGTGATTCTTCTACTTCCTCTTCAACTTCCTCTTCATTTTCCACTTCATGTTCTTCCTCTTCCTCTTCTTCTTCTTCTTCTTCCTCTTGTTGTCTCTTTTTTCTTTTCCTTTTCTTTCTTTTTCCTGTTTCTCTCTTTTTCTTTCTCTTTTTCCTTTTGTTCTCTTTCTCTTTCTTTTTCCATTTCTCTTTCTCTTTTCTTTTCCTTTTCAATCTTTTTCCTTTCCTTTTCCTTTTGTTCTTTTTCTCTTTCTTTTTCTCTTTCTCTTTCCTTTTCCTTTTCTTTTTCATCTTTTTTAGAATCTTGGTGTTTTGAGGAAGAAGAAGAAGAAGAAGAAAATATATTCTTTCTATTTGATACTCTTGGAGGTGATGGTTCTAAAGGTGCTTCAACTTCATCCAAGTCTAATCCTTTGATAAGAGTCGTTGATGATGGTACGGTTGACAATCTCTTTTTTCCAGTCGATGAAGCCGAGGTAGTAGTTGTCGATGATGATGATGGAGCTGAAGAATCTGATTCAAAAGATAGTGTCTTTTTACTACCACTTCCACCACCATTGGTCTTTTTGTTTGTACTAATAAATCCATCATTTGATTTTTGTTTCTTTCCAATAAATCCACTTTCAAAATCTTCATCAACTAAATCTTCATCTTGATGATTATTTTTATCACTTGTTGTTGTTGTTGTTGTTGTTGTTGTTGAGGATGATGAAGATTTCTTTCTTTTTAATTGATTTAATTCTTCAAAAGAATAATATCTTTCATTGTCATTTTGTTGATGAATAGGTTGAATAAATTCAACTGCATCCAAACTATTTGGTTGATCATCTTGATCCTTTTTGTTGTTGTTGTTGTTGTTGTTGTTGTTGTTGTTGTTGTTTCCATTTCCACTTTTACTTTTAACTCCACTTGCATTTCCATTTCCTCTTCCTTCAATCATATCATCAACACCTTTTGATTGATCCCTTTTAAACTCTGATACCATTGTATCTTCTATTTGCATTCGAATGGGTGGTTGATCCAATACCAACATCGAAGTATCACTCAAACGTTTTAATTGATCTGGTGGTGTTTCAGGTACACCTTCATCTTCATCCAATAAATATTCTGTCGATGATGTATTAATATGCCATGATATATTACTACTATTCGTCATTGTAGTATCATGAGTTGACATTGATGAACTTGAATTCAATACATTCTTTCCAGTTGATGATGTCGTTGATGTCGTCGATGTATTATTATTATTATTAATATTATTACCACCAGGTGTAGTATTATTATTATTATTATTATTATTATTGGTTGTTGTTGATGTTGGTGATGTATTATTTGGTTTAACAATTTCCTTCTTTTCTTCATTGTCATCATCCTATTCATAGATCGATAGATAGATAGATAGATAACTGTAAGTATTATACTTTAATACACATTCCACGTTCTTGTTTACTTTGACATACCGATGATTCATCCATATCAGGTTCTCTAAACAATTGAGTTGGTTGCATCGTTCCACTTGGCATTAAACTAGCATCCATGTCACCTCCACCCCTCTGGGTATTTGGATCCATTGATAGAATAGGTTCGGCAAATCGAGGTCTACCATTGGTCATTGTAGCTATTTGTTTGTGTGATGGAGGTGATGTATGTCGGTGGTGACTGTGGTTGGTCATCGACGATGAAGCTGAAGCATTGACGACTGGAGTCATTTCAATAGTGTTGTTGTTACTACTAGTATCCTTTGCACTGGCCATTGTACCATCCCAAGCAATAGATCCAGACAATACAGGTGTTCTAAACACAGGTCTATCCTTCTTTGTATCTACCCTATTATTGTTGTTATTATTACTATTGTTACTATTGTTATTATTGTTATGTTGATCACCATTATCATCGCCATCATCGTCATCGTCAAAGTGTAGGCTTAGTGTAGATTCGAGTGTCATTCTTCGATATATGATTGACTTGTAGTAGCACTATAACTCAACTATGATAAGAGAGAGGAATGACCCAATTTAAATTTAGAAGAATTGGCGCCAACTATTTTTTAAATTAAGCACACAAAAAAAAAGTAAAGCATATTTTATTATTTTTATATATTCATATTTGTGTCTTTGACAAAAGCAGACAGACAGATAGATAGATAGATAGATAGATAGATAGATAGATAGATAGATAGATAGATAGATAGATAGATAGATAGATAGATGAATCATTCATGTGTGAATGTTTAGCTCTTTGATTTGGCAACCTTTGGGAAACCTGCATATCTGGCAATACCAACACAGCACAGTGGGGGAAATATTTTGTGTCGAATCTGGGTAGTATTAATCGAATTGTTCAAGTTGTCAGTTCAACAAGTAATAATTCGAGATTCTGTATTCAATCATCTCGAGGTAGATCTCATATGTAATAACACACTCTCTGTGTTTCGCTGTTTCATTTTTCGCCATGGTATGTTGATCCAAAACTAGCTACAATATTGGTTTTGTTAAATTTACATGTTATTGATTGTCTTGATGTTGTACTACTAATATATGGATAACTTTCATTTGATACAATTCCTCCACTCGATATTATATATCTCTAAAAAAAAATAAAAAAAATTTTAATATTTAAATAAAAGATTGATTGTATCTCTGGTGAGTTCGAACTAGAACATACAAATGCATTATCCATATATCCACCACTACACCCATTATTACCAAATCTATTTGAACAATCGACCAATTGTTGTTCAGAAAATGATGAAATCAATTGACCTGATTTAATTTGGTGTGCTCCTTCCATTGCTCTAAATAGTAGTGTCAAATTTAAATATAAATTAGTTGAATGTAAATAATATTATATTTAGATATTGGTTGATTTTACATACGATGAAAAAGCCCAACATGAAGCACAATTACTTGGTTTTTAACAGGAGAGACAGCACCTTTGGTTCTCCAAACTACATTGGCGTCATCTTTACCAAAAACAGTACCAATTAAATCAGTGTCGTTGACTGGTTCAGTAAGACCATCGAGAATTGGATCCAAATCCAAAATCTTGTACCAAGGAATAGTTTGGAGAATTCAAGATCTGTCAAATCAAAGTCATTCAACTCTACCAAAACACCAGAAGGTTGACCATTAAACCCCAAGAAAAAATTAAAAAATTGAAAAATATTTAGAAAAAATCGAATTTCAATAAACAATATTTGCTATCTATGAAGGCAGTATTAATTTTAATTAATTGTTGGTTTTTATTAAAATTCTCCTCTCTCGTATTTTAAGAAAAAATCCTTTCTACGTCCAACAAACAATACACTCAGAACAATAAAATGTGTATTATCTTGGATAATATCGGAGCTAACATGGGTGGCAATTCTGTCCATTTGGATGGGAATAAAAATGTCTTCAGGAGGTGGAAGAGCGATCCAGTTGTTCCATTCACCAGAACCCAACCATTCACGGTGAAAAGAATGAACCCTGAGCTTCGCAATTAACCGGCCACTTTCAGGGTTGAAATTAGCTCCCAACATTTTGATACCAGTCATCCTTGGGAAATAAATAAAGGCTCTTTCAAGACCTAATTGAAATAAATAAAAATATTAATAAAACATATTATAATCGTATATATTAGTTGTTTAACTTACCCTTGTCTGAAGCACCTTGGTAATAAACAATGGGGGAGAAGATAAATTCGTACGCCAGATAGTTGGATGTTCCAGAGGTCACTGAAGAGGGACGATCTCTAATGTCATCGATTAGCGAGTCAAAGTTAGAGGTTGAGTACATCGCAGATATATCACCATACTCTGGCTCAGGTCTGGATCTTTTGGGAGTTGGTGGCTCAGGACTGGATCTTTTGCGAGGTGTTGGCTCCCAAAAGTCTTTTTCAGAAAACCCACCAACTGATTGGACAGGTGACGAGGGAATGGGTGGTGGAGCCATACTAGTAGATATACTAGCTGGTGCTTGGACGGCTGGTATGGCGGCGGCGGCTGCAGGTGGTCGGGCAACACTAGCTCTTGGTGGACGCGCTTCAACAACCTCGACCGGTTGTGGTGGTTCGATTTCACTGCTAGAATCAAGAGAAATCGAAGAAGGCACAGGTGAAGTAGGAGTACTGCCTCCTGTACTGGGACTGGCATGTGTACGAGCTGCATCATCGATCTTGCCTAGATGATAACGTTTCATTGTGTTAATTTTCCCTTTAATGCTGTTGGGACCAAAATTGGAGGAGGAATACGCCTCCAAGAATCTTTTCTGGATGTCTGCAGTAGACTCGTTACCTTTTTTGAACTGGTCGATAATGAATTTGTTATGTTCCTCTGAATATTTTGAGTACTTTTAAAAAAAATTAATAAGGAATACTAATTAATTAATTAATGTTGGGAGTACATACAGCCATTTTGAATAAATTGAATTAATAATTGGTTGAATATAAGTTGAATATAAGTTGAATATAAGTTGAATATAAGTTGAAATTGTTTGAATAAAATTGAGTTTTTATTCTTTTCGTATAGAACTTGTCTCGTGTCGATGAGGTATCTTTGAGGGAAATATTGAAGTTCATTGCGCTTCAAAATGGAAAATCGGTGATTCTCCAAGGAGTTCGTGTTACCATTTTTTCTATTCTCACAGAATGTTTTTCACGAAATATCTTCTTACTGGATGCTATGAGTAATAATATTTTTTAAAACTATTAGAAATAATCGGAAATGATAGAATATTTTTAGAAAAGGTGAATACCTAATATTTGTTTACAAATTCGAATTAATACGAACTAATATTATAAAAATTTGGAAAAATTGAAAAAAAAAACAAAACACTTGTTTGGTTGTGTGTTTCTTTATCTGTACAGGTACAACCCAAACAAGCAACGACTTATTTATTATAAATAAATAAAAGAGAAGTATGGACAGTATAAATGGGGTTTCTCAACCTCAACAAATAATACATTTAAACATAAATACAACAAACTATAATTTACAATATATACATGCAAAAAAAAAAAACAACGATGATTAGTTCACCAACAGATATACGCATGATGCCTCCACATGTAATAAAAGATTACTGCGGTGTGTTTTATCCAACACTCGTCCATTTAAGCGAATTGGTTGGCAAGTCAGGTGGTGTGCAACTGAAACACATCTTGTGGGCAATGACTTACTGTCGTCAATTTTTGCCCTTCTCAACTCTAGCAACAAATTTTAATGTCAGCATACGAACAATGAATGACTGGGTTAATCAAGCTATTAACGAGATATATTATAAGATCAAACCAATAGTTGATTCGGTAAGATATCATACATATAAACTATACACAAAAACTATATATATTTAACTAACATTTATTCATATTATATGTAGTTTGAAGAAGTTATAAAGACCTCAAGAAGAAGTGGTCCTTATTATGAATTTAAAGGAATTGGTGCGTTGGACTCTACCTTTATCGAAATCCAAAAGCCAATGCACTCCCAAAAGAGGACCGAATATTATTCAAGTATGTTTTGTTTATTATAGGTCATAGTTGGCAACTATTAGTTGTATAAAAATACTTATCTAAATATTTTATTTAATCTTTTCTCTAGAGAAACATGGTGCCCATGGTGTGAAATTCGAGCACATTGTTACCTTGGATGGTCAACTAGTTTGGATAAGAGGCCCGTTCCCTGGGTCAATGAACGATAATTTGATAACTCAAACAACAAATCCTCTGGCTCTATGCGAAATGGATGAGCATTTGTTTGGAGACAAGGCATACGAGGGATACAGACGTATCCTTGTTCCTCACAAAAAGAAAAAGAATGTGCCCTTCACCCCAGAGCAAAAGGAAAGAAACGACTATGTTGGACACAACAGAGCAGTTGTGGAGAACTACTTCGGCGCTTTGAAAGTATTTCATTGTTTCAACTCCCCTTGGAGATCGTCCATTGAACAACTCACCAAGGTTTTCTACATTATTAACTATGTCCTAAACTTTGAGATGGATCATGGCCTCAGAGGAACCCTCAGACCAATGAACCCGGATATTTAATTTACTATTCAATAAACCAAACAGACATGAAATTTATTATTCATAATTTTTTTTAAAGGTCCTCTGAGCGATAGCAAAAATCGGAGTTGGAAATTCTATTTTTTCTGTATGTTTTTTAATTTTTCAAATTTTGCTCAGGGTTTATTGAAGCGAGTAATAAAGTCTAGATTTTCTTTAAAAATATTAAATCTTTTGAGAAACTCTTTTCCATCATAAAGTTTACCAAACTTTAGAATCCATTGATTGAATTCAGTAATGTATTGTGCAGGTGTAAATAATGATGTTGATTTTGTTGTATCAGATAATTGATCATTGCCAGATACAATTAAAACTGTTGATAATACAATTACTATTAATAAAATTAGTTTCATTTTTTAGAGTAGTTGAGAGAGAGAGAAAGAAAACTATTTATATTCATTCAATTAAATACTTTACACTACATTATTAGAGTAGGGCAGAGTAAGCAATAGGCAGAGCATTACTTTCTTTTACTAAAGAATAAACGCGAATTACGAGTTTGTAAATCGATCACACACTGTACGATCTGCATGCAGATCATGTTGATTCATTAGGATAGAGGATGGATTCATTCCTCTTTTATCTGTATACATGTATGAGGTAGAACAACAATATTGCCGAAAATCATAGGATGCTTACTTGAAAGCTTGCTTGCTTGGACTGTGCACAAAATAAATTAAAATAAATTAAAAATAAAAAACGAATAAGTACATGCTATGAAATATGATGGGTATTGATTGTTGTATAATACCGACGACGGAGAGATATTCAGGAAGAAGAAATAGATAAATGTGGTCATCATCACAATCAAGTAAAATTAAACTTGTACATACATCTTATCAACGATTTACAACAAATCTCTCTGCATCCTCATCCTCTTATTTGAGGAATTATATATCAACGTCAAACAACTATAACTATAATAATAATAATACCAACAACTTGTATAAATGTCAAAATATCAATAACTATAACTATAACTATGCAAAGTTAAACAATAACAATAACAATAACAATTCATACCTCTGTACATATAAAAATAATAATAATAACAATCATTTAATCAACATTAATAATAAGAGACTTTATACAAGTAATAGTAATAGTAGTAGGAATGATAGTGATTATGGATACTATGATGTTCAACTATCTTATGAAGTAGAAGAAGATGATAAACCATATGAACAAACCGTTTCAAGCAATGATTCGAATTCGTCTAGTACTTTTAGTACTACCCTTCCACCATTACAATTACAACCATTACAACAACAACAAAAAGAAAAATACAACCCAAAACCAACTAAACAAGTTAATGCTGCCTCTCTACCAAAGATAATCAAGATTAAATCTTCTTCAAAATCTTCTTCTCCTCTTCCTCCTCCTTCTCTTTCAATATCAACCGATACTAATAATAGTAATAATATAAAGAAGAATAATAATAATAGTAATGATTCAATTATTCAATCTATTTTTGGTTTACAAGATTCAAATACAATTAAATCAAATATAAATAATAATAATATAAATAATAATTCCACAATTACTCCAACTGGATTAAATAATTCACAACCAAAACAACAAGAAATATTGAATCTTGATAATGAAGAAGAAGAATTATCTTTTGAAAAGAAAAAGAAAAAAGGTAAAAAATCATCACAAGAAGATAGTGATATGGAGATTGATTTAACCGATGAACAAAAAGCAATTGTTAAATGTATTGTGGAAGGAGGAAAGAATGTATTTTTCACGGGTAGTGCTGGTACTGGCAAATCGGTCGTCATCAAACACACAGTCGCTCAATTGCGAGAAAAGCATGGAATTGGAACAGTTCATGTCACTGCCGCATCTGGTATTGCTGCCGTCAATATTGGAGGTGTCACACTTCACTCTTTTGCAGGTATTGGCTATGGACAGGGAACAGTCACTCAACTGGCCGTTGGAATTGCCAAACGAAAGAAATATGAAAAACGGTGGAGAGAATGTAAAGTATTGATCATTGATGAAATATCAATGATTGATTCTGAACTGTTTGATAAATTGGAACAAGTTGCTAGAATTGTTAGAAATAATGATGCTCCAGTAAGACAAACGACAAAACAAAAAATATTTACAGTACTTAAGAATTAATTTGATTTATTTTCCATTTTAGTTTGGAGGAATACAATTATGTTTATGTGGAGATTTTTTCCAATTGCCTCCAGTATTGGGTAATTATGCATTTGAAAGTGAAGCATGGCATAAATGTATATCGATGAATTTAGAGTTAAAGACTGTTATGCGACAAAAGGACGATGAGTTTATTCGGGTGTTGAATAAACTTCGCAAGGGTCAAGTGTATAGTGAGGCAATCGATCTGTTGCATAAATGTAACCGACCATTGGATATTTCAAATGGTGTACTTCCCACTAAACTGTATACAACCAATGCCGACGTAGACTCTGAAAACAATGTAGCGTTGGCAGCTTTACCAGGCGAGACTGTCTCTTTTACATCGATTGATAGTGGATGTAAAGAGTTGATTGAAGCACTTGACAAGGATTGTCCAGCACCACGTGAACTTAATCTAAAGGTTGGTGCACAAGTTGTATTGCTACGTAAACCAGATGGACAGTCTAAATTGGTCAATGGCAGTCGTGGCGTAGTGGTTGAATTTGTCGAACCCAAGGCAACACGTTTACTCAAAGCCAAGTCTACATCGTGGGCTGAAAAGAATGCATTGGTACCCGTCGTACTGTTTAACGATGGGAGTCGTGTACGTATCAAACCAAGCGAATGGGGTATCTGGTCGGAAAAGAAAGCTACCCGTCAACAACTACCTCTCAAACTGGCGTGGGCACTCACCATCCACCGTGCTCAGGGTCTCACACTTGACAAGATTGAGTGTCGTCTCCAACAAGCATTTGCCAATGGACAAGCCTATGTAGCACTATCACGTGCCAAAACACTCCAAGGTCTCTATCTAGAAGAATTTGCCAAAACATCCATTAGAACAAGCGCCAAAGTTATCGATTTTGAAAAGAAATTCTTAAAATCAACTACTATTCCTACAACTTTTAAAATTAAATTCTAGAAAAAATAATAAATAAATTATTATTGATATTTTGTTTATTTATTTAGAGATGATTTCTTTTTTCTAATTCTTTGATGTTGTTGATGTTGTAAATCAAAATCTTTTAATTGTTTTAGGTCAACATAATTTGTGACATCTTCTTTTTGAAGATCATTGCCAAGGAAATAGATTTTGAGTTGGTCTTTGACAACTTCGCCCCAAACGAATCCAGCTACTGGTGTCATGTCATGGAAAGCATCACAACATTTACAATACTTGTAGTTGAATCCAAAGAATATTTTAACCAATATACTCATTAATGGTAGAGTAAACATTTTAACAATCCACCAAAGCACGCCAATGATATCACTCCATGCACGTTTCTTTTTGTTGTTTACTGGGTGTCTTGTGAGTAATGCCTTTCTTGGTTTGATACTATATTCAATATCATCATTGATCAATTCTGGAATTTCATCAAATAAATCTGGTCTATCTCCTTGTTTCTGCAATGAATTGTTGAAAGGATTAGCTGATCCAGATGATGATGAACCTCTACTTTTTTTGGTTTTGACGATAGTTGTTCCATCTGAATTTTTAGATTTTGATTTTTGATTCAAATTCTTTTTAGAAGAATTTTTCTTTGGTTGTTGAGAGATTGGTAAAGGAGGAGGGGAAGAAATGGAAGGGGATGTCGAGACTGATTTACTATTTAAATGAGGAGTATTATTATTTGAGGAATCTTCTTGATTTGAAGATTCATCATAATCATCAGTACCATCCTCTTCGTTATCTGATATGAGATCAGGTAATTCATCAAGATAGACAACTGTACCATCAGGATTGACATACTTTCTTCTATTATCTTTTTGTGACTTTTGTTGTTGTTGTTGTTGTCGTTTGAGTAACTGTTCTTGTTCAAGTGCCAATTCTCTTTCTGCACGTTGTCTTTCCATTTCAGTTTGAAATCTTAACTGTTCTTCTTTACGACGTTGTTTCTCGGCACGTCTCTTTTCTCTTTCACGTTTTTCTTTTTCCTCTTTTTGTTTCTTTTCCATCTCTGCACGTTGTTCCATTTCCTTTTCATATTGTTGTCTTTCAAGTTCCAATTCTTTTTCTTTTTGTTTCTTTTCCAACTCTTTGATTCTTTTTTCTTCTCTTTCCTCGTTTTCCTTTTTTTCATTTTCCAATCTCTCCATTTCAATCTTGCTCAACAATTCTTGTTCATATTGTTCCAATTTTTGTCTTTGTTCAGTCATTTCTTGTTCTTCTTTTTGTCTTCTCTTTTCTTCTTTTAATTGACTTCTTGTCTTTTTTTCTTTTTTCTTTTGAGCAAGGGTTGTTGGTGAAGCATCCAAAGATGAAACATTTGAATTGGTATCATCATTTTTCTTTAATTCTTCTTTTGGTAATGGTTCAACATTTAAATGTTGTTGATTATTCTTATTTTTAATAATTAAACTTGCCAATTCAAAAATCTTATTTTTTGATTGAGTTGTTGGATGAATTTCATATGATTTATCAAAATGATTTAATGCCCTATAAAAAATTAAAAAATAAAAATAAATAAAAAAAATAAAAGGATTTGATTGTTTTTGTTTTTACATACTTTTCATAATCTTTTTGTTTTAAATATTGAATTCCTAGTTCATATAATTTATCTGCTTCATTATTATTATTATTAATAGTTGATGATTCATTATTTGATTTTTGAGATTGAATAGGTGATTGTTGTTTTTGTAATGGTTGTTGTTGTTGTTGTGATTGTTGTTGTAAAGGTGGAAATTGTTGTTGATGGTTTTGTTGTTGTTGTTGATATTGTTGTTGATTTGATTTTGGTTTTGTATTTGTTTGTTGTTGAGATTTATATTGTTGATTTTGTTTATAATGTTGTTGTTGATTATTTTGTTGGTGTTGATGTTGAGGTGATGTATTATTACTATTTTTATTATTATTTTGTTGATGTTGTTGAGATGATGTATTATTACTTTTATTTTGTTGTTGATGATTTTGTAGAGGAGGTGATTGTTGTTGATTATTTTGTTGATGATGCTGATTTTGATTACTTTGTTGATATTGAGGAATTAAAGAAGCATCACTTACAAGGTTTGGTATGGGAGATGATAATCTTGGTGAAAAATCGATTGGAGAAGATAATCCAAATGGTGAAAGTCCAGCTGCTGTATTTCCAACCATATTACTACTACCATTAGCATTATAAGATCCACCTGGAGAGAATGAATGCCAATTATTGAAAAAGTTTCTCTTTAGTTGCAAAAGCCATTGTGAAGCTTGGACATGATCATGATTGGATATGTAGAGAGCATACAAACATTGCTCCAATGAGAATCCCTGATTGACAAATGTCATGACAAAAAGTTTGTCTGGTGAATCTCCAACAACTGCTTGTTGTGGTGTTTGTTGTTGTTGTTGTTGAGGTGAATAAGATGATGGTGAAGATGAAGATGGTGAAGATGATGAATAGGTTGCAGAATGAGGAGAAGATGACGATACTGCATAAGGTGAAGAAGAAAACATATTATTATGATTGGGAGTATTGGATTTTGATGATGATCTTGCACCTTTAAATACACTATTATTGACCAATGAAGATGTATTCAATTCACTCACTGGATGAATAATATTCTTGAAAAAGTGTGGACTATTATCACTACCAAATAAACTATATGATCTTGAATATTCTAAAGGTAAAGTATATTAGTATCTTTTGTTTTGTTATATTACTAATATTTTTTTTCTTACCAATATCATTTCCACTTGAATTTAATGATATTGAATCTTCTTCTTCATCATCATCTTCACTTTCATCGTCTTCGTTGTCATCGTCTTCGTCGTCACCATCGTCTTCGTCTTCTTCATCCATGTCTTCTTCGTCGTCCATATCTTCATCGTCGTCATAGACAATGTTGTAACTGTTGATACTGATACTACCACTATTGGTTGAATTATTCTTATTGTCAATCGATAAGATAGGTGAATCGACAAATAACTTTCTCTGTTGAGTGACATTACTCTCCTCTTCTTCATCTTCTACTCTAACTGGTTTCATTTGACTAGATGAAGAGGAAGAGTTATTACTTCTACCACTTCCAATTAATCCTTTTGATGTTGTTGTAGTTGTTGGTAGACGTGTTGTCGTTGTTGAACTACTACTACCAGTAAAGAAACTCTTTACATTATTATGAAAGAATGAATTTAAACTTTTACCAGGACTATTCATAATAGATGCAGCTGCAATTGGTATATTTGGTAATGGTGGTGAATTATTATGAGTAGAATGAATAGTACTACTAGGTTTTAAAGGTACTCCATTAATATTAAATGTACTAGTATTATCAAAATGTAATGTACTAAAACTATTATTACTATTAAAACTATTTTGTTGTTGATGTTGATGTTGTTGATGTGGAGGTGTAGTTGAAGAAGTAATAGATGGAGATGAAGACTGGGATGATATATTATCATTGTCTGTCGTATGGTCAATGACATTCATTGCTGCTTCTAAACCACCTTCACCACCACTACTATTAACAGTAGTAGTAGTAGATGATGATTCCATTTAGTTTGGTGTATATATATATTATCTTATCTCTAATATAAATAAGATAATTAAATAGACAAATGCAATACAAACGACTTGGATGAAGAAACTCATTGACTTTTGCGACTTTCACTCGAAGATTCATCGGTTATTGGTTTTTTGACAAAAGATAAAAATAAATATAAATATAAATTAAAAATATTAATATAATAATTAATAATTATTAGTTTTCCAAATCCAATACACAACTTGCTACTTTTTTTGTTTTAGTTTTAGTATTATTATTATGTATTTGTTATGTATTTGTTATGTATTTGTTAGGTATTTATTTTGATTTATTTATTTTCGGTAAATGAAGAAGCCCATGGATTATTGGCAGCTGATGTCTTTGGTGGAGCAGTACCAAGGATCTTTTGAATGTTGGTTCTGATGGTCATTGATGAGATGACGTATAAAAAGGTCATTGAACAATCAGTCATATCAGTACCTGCTAAATTACGATGACTTAGACCTTGAAGGAATCCAATTGGTTCAAATGGTAATTTACAAACTACTACTCCATTAAATCTACATGATTACATTATTATTAATACTCTAAGTCTTTGTTTTCTTTTTGCTTCTCTTTTGTTAACATACAATGAATTTAAATAACTAAATAAAGAAATCATAGAAATTGCAACAGCAAACATTGATTTCATCTTGGAGAATGTCATTTGTTGATTGGCTTGTTTGAGAGAATCTTCGAGACGTTCCAACTTTTTATCCTTGCCCTTTGACTTGCTGAGCAGTGATGATTTGCTAGACTCTGATTCTTTGGCCTTTTCAACCTGTTCTGTGAGACGATCAATGTTTATCTTTGCCTTTTTATAAGATTCGGTTCGATACACAAACAACCATGATACTCCCTCTGAAAAGAGTGAACTTGCTATCGATACTCCAAGAATGAATAATATATCTGTTATCATCGCAATTATATGTATATCTTTGTAGAAATATATTTCGTCGGGTAATATAAATAATGACAATGCTTGCAGACGGATGAACATAACATGATCATCTCAAGTTTTCATGTTTTTTTTTTGTTTCTTCTGTATCATAATCTTTTAAAAGATCAGCTCATATATAAATATATCTTGATTAATACATATCATTTAGAGATATTCTTTATTTTAATATATTCTCTTTGTTGTATATATATTTATTGTTTATTAAATTACTTGCTTGGCACCATCAGAGTGAGAGATCTGCTTTTGGTCTCCCAATATTTTTAATTAATTTTTTGTTTTTTTTTTTTTTTCAACAACACAGTGATGTTCATCAGCTTCAATTTAGTTTCGCAAATACTTTGTAATTTAAATAATACATATACATATATATAGAATTTAAAGAATGGGTCAGAACCAATCTTTAGGTAATATGGATAAAGATCCAAATAAAAAGGTTGGTTGAAACAAAAAGATAAAGAAAAGAGAAATAGAAATAAAAGATAACAAAAGAGAAAGAGTTGTTGTTGTTGTTGTTATTGATTAGTAGCTGTAGTAGTAGAGGAGATAGATTAGATTATATAAAGATATGATTTGATAAAGAAGAAGAATATATGATAGTAGAATGAAATATACATATATGATTATTAACTTTTTTCTTTTTTTTTTTTATATTTCTATCTACTTGTCTCTTTTTTTACTTTCTATTTTCTACTACTAGGATCAACAAAAACCAAAATATCAAGCACCACCACCACCAACACAATTTGGAAAGAAAAAGAGAAGAAGAGGAGCAGAGACTAGTACAAAGTTACCAGTTGTGACACCACATACCAAATGTAAATTAAAGCAATTAAAACTCGAACGTATAAAAGATTATTTGTTGATGGAACAAGAGTTTCTCCAAAACTATGAACTCAACCAACCAAAGGGCGACGACAAGGACAAGACTGACGAAAAGATGATCGACGAGATTAGAGGCGACCCACTGACGGTCGGTTCGCTCGAAGAGGTGATTGACGATAATCATGCTATCGTGTCGAATGCAGTGGGACCCGAACACTATGTACGTATCATGTCGTTTGTCGACAAGAGCAAACTGTTCCTCGGCGCCACCGTCCTCCTCCACAACAAGACATTGTCGGTGGTCGGTGTCATTGACAGCGAGGTCGACCCCATGGTCAATGTGATGAAGGTTGAAAAGGCACCACTCGAGAGCTACAGCGATATTGGTGGGCTCGAGACACAGGTGCAAGAGATGAAAGAGGCTGTCGAGCTGCCCCTCACTCACCCCGAGTTTTACGAAGAGATTGGTATCAAGCCACCCAAAGGTGTCATTTTGTATGGTGAGCCAGGTACCGGCAAGACACTGCTCGCCAAGGCTGTGGCCAATCAGACATCGGCCACCTTTTTGCGTGTCGTCGGCTCGGAACTCATCCAAAAGTATCTTGGTGACGGACCCAAGCTCGTCAGAGAGTTGTTCCGTGTCGCCGAAGAATTGGCACCATCCATTGTCTTTATCGACGAAATTGATGCCGTCGGTACCAAGCGTTACGACAGCACATCGGGTGGAGAGCGTGAAATCCAACGTACCATGCTCGAGTTGCTCAATCAACTCGACGGTTTTGATGCTCGTGCCGACGTTAAAGTCATCATGGCCACTAACCGTATCGAAACTCTCGACCCTGCCCTCATCCGTCCCGGTCGTATCGATAGAAAGATTGAATTCCCATTGCCAGACATCAAGACCAAACGTAAGATCTTTGAAATCCACACTGCCAAGATGAACCTCTCTGAGGATGTCAACCTCGAAGAGTTTGTCATGTCCAAGGACGATCTCTCTGGTGCCGATATCAAGGCCATTTGTACAGAATCTGGTTTACTTGCCCTTCGTGAACGTCGTATGCGTGTCACTCATACCGATTTTAAAAAGGCAAAAGAAAAAGTTCTCTATCGTAAAACTCAAGGTGCTCCTGAAGGTTTATATATGTAAAAAAAAAAAGAGATAAAAGAAAAAAAAAAAAGATAAATCATAAATAAATAAAATGTAAACAAAAAAAATATTTTTTAATTTATTCTTAGGATTTCCATAATTGTAAATTTGAATCTAAAGAAATGGTAGCTAAAATATTACGATTTGGATGAATGGTTAATCCAACTACTTCCTTTTTATGTCTAAGATCGTAGCGATAAAGAAGATTTGAAGTTTCCAATTCAAAACAATTCATATGATTGTCATCGGAAACTGCATAGAGATATTTTTTGTTTGGTGAAAGACAACAACAGACAAAGTTGAATTTATCATTGTCTAGTGTAAATTGTTTAACTATAAATTGTTTTCTAATGGACATTATTACAATGGATGGCGATTGATTACATATTAAAACCAAGTCTTGAGCAGCATCGATATAGAAAACATTTTTAATTGGAATGTCACGAATCTTGGTTTGTGCTACTGGTGCCAATGTTTGTAAACATTCTCCAGTCTTTATATCCCATACCTTTACAGTTGCATCACTCGAACATGATACCATCTTTTCTTCATTTGAATTGATTTGAAATTCATTTATACTTGCTAAATGTCCTCTATATATTTTTAATACTTTACCACTTTTTAATCCAAACATTCTATAGAATAAATAAAATAAGAAATAAGAAATTAATATTTATCTTTTTTTTTCTTTTCTTTTCTTTTACTTACTTAATGGTTGAATCTATTGAACTAGTTAAGAGTTGAGTAGAATTATTTATAAAATGTAAACAAGTAACGGCTTGAGAATGAGCAGGTTCAAAACGACGAAGACATTTACCAGATTTGATTTGCCATACTTTGGCATGACCATCGGTTGATCCAGATGCCATATATTCTGCATCTTTGGAGAAACACATACTAATGATACCGGTATTATGCATCATAAACTCATCATTTGATTGATAGTCTAGATTGGCAAGTGCACCAGTATTATAATTCCATACTTCAATAAAACCATCGATACTTGACGTAACTAAGTACTGAGAGTCTGGTGTAAACTTTGCACAATCGGGTCTATTCTTGTCTCCAAATACAATTGATCTGTCCAATTGAGTGATTGGTTCTTCTTGTTCAGCTCCTGATACAGTCTTGGTTTGACCTTTGAACAAATCAAAATCATCACCTGGTTGTACTATACCTTGGTATTGTTGCCATTTTAATGCTTGTCCCAAGAGTGCTAGTAGTCGTGATGGTTCAATTTGTTGAATGGCTGCTGTTGATCCACCGTTACCACCATCTTTGATGAGTGAATCTGCAATTTCTTTTCTTCTTTGTTCAATGGTACCACTATAAAACTCTCCACTATTGATTACTTGTCTTTGTAGACAATGCTCTAGTTGTAGATATCGTTCGACTTGGTTGAGTTTACAATAGTTCATCACTTCACTCTTTCGAAGTAGTTGTTTTGAAAGTTCAAATTCTTTCTTTTCAATTAATTCTATTATTATCTAAAATTGAGAGAGAGAGAGAGAAAGAAATGTTAGGATAGATGAGAAAGAAAGTTTCTATTGTTTTTTCTCGTACATGTTCAAATAGATCAATCAATTTATCGTATGATATTTTTAGATTTGATAGTTCGAGTAATACCTTGTCCCAACGTCCGACAATGATATCATTCTTTAGTTCATCGATACTGTCGACTGTGTTTAGTGATATACCAGTCTCTTCTTGCATCGACAATAATGTACTCGTCAATGAATTCTCTTTGCAGAATTGTAATATTAATTTGATTACACTAAAAAGAGTGGAGAGAGTGTTTAGTAATGATGATAATGTATCTATCTTGCAAGTATCATATCATGTGTCTTACTCATTTGATTGAATATCTAGTGATTTGCTCATTGTATTGAAATGTATTTAACTATTGAAATGGTCTCTGTTTCGTGAAATCATTAACATTAATTTAGTGTTTTTTAAAAAAACAAATCATCTTTTTTAATTTAAAAAGGTTTTTAATTCTAATATGGATCATTCGGGATAGGTATAGAATAAGGTATGAATAAGGATTGGGTAATAAAAAATGGAAGAAATGCTAGGAATAGTATTCACAAAAAAAAAAAAAAAAAAAGAAGAAATCATCCACAAACAATATTATTGAAATAAAAGAAGAAATGATTTTTTTGTTTAATAATAATAATAATATTTTTTTATAATTATATAAATTTTTTTCTTGGAGTTTGATGATAAGAAGCACTCATACCAGTCAGCAGTTCACTGTGTATTCTTTCTGATACATTTTATTTGTTCTTTTTTTTGCCATTTATTATTCACATATTTCATATTTATCTATTCATCAGTTATCCATAAGAGAAATCATCTTCACCATCGTCGCCATCTTGTCAATATTCATTCACTCAATCTCTTGTTCATTTCACCGTGAACCTTTTTATTCTTTGTAGTTTATATTCCCTTATCTTATTTGCAACTTACTTACTATAATATTATATCAAACAAATATTCAAGAAATGGATATTTCAAGTCACAACGCAGACTAAAACCAGGAGCAATCTTTGATTTTGATTCCAACACCAAATCTTTACCCAAAGGAGAGTCTCTTGTAAAGTGGCCATGTGATTTGTTCAAGGAATACTCGCCTATCTACGGTAGTGAACTATTTGTTAGTTTAAACAGTTTCAAAAGGGACCCCACCCCTTCTCCCCTACAAGGTAACCAGTCACAATCACTATTGCACTATCTTTCATACCATTTCTTCTCTACTGTCATCCTTCACCAATTTTTTTCATTTGTAATTCTCTCCCTTTTGAAACCTTACATTTCTTCATTGCCAATGTTGCAATCACTATCATTGCTCCTCTTTTTACACCATTTCTTTTGATTATCTTTTTGTTTTCATTACCAATCAATGCAACACCCATCTCTTTCCTTTTAACCACTTGCCTCATTGTCTACTTTCAACCATTGTCGTACCAACCTAACACTAAACATTTGTTCATTTTGTTTTGCTTGTTCATCTTTACATATCATAGACCATTGACCTCTTTCATATATTTATAATCCTTTTTATACAAATCAAATACTGATCCATTCGCCAAGCTACACTACCACTCTTTATCACTCTACATCCTTTTATTTTTAAGACCCATCTCTTTTTCCTCTTAGTCACTACTTTTGTCAAACATACCTAATTGCTACATCAACCGATCACTATCATTCAAATCTAGTCATTTTGTTTTGCTTTGTTTGTTCTCATATTACAGGCCCTTCACTTGCCTCATTGTTGTTGGTCAATCCATCTCCAATCAATCTTCATGTATTGTTTATCAAATAGCATAGTTGCAAGTACTTCTTTACCATTTAACTTTCTATATTACTCCTCTTTTTAAACCATTTCCTGTTGATTTCTTTTGTTCATCACCACCTATCTTTCCCTTTTAACCATATGCCTATTGTATGGCAAGTCTATTTCATACTATTCCTAATTGCGCCAACCAAGCAACATCTCGCAACATTTATCATTTGTTTTGTTTGTTTAACTTTGCATATCATTGACCTCTTGTGTTCATTCATATATTTATAATCCTTTGATCCAAACCAAATACCATTGTTTGTGTCAAAATTTCCTAATTTATATATCAACTAATCTTCTTTTCTCTAGACCCTATGATTATCGAGTTTGCACCTGGTATTCCAAGACCCCCAATTAAATTTCGATATATGACCACGAAACAGTTAAGGTAAATATTTATTATTATTATTATTATTATTATTATTTATAATATCATTTGTGAAGTAGCACAACTTATATTTACAAATTTTTATTTCAACCAGGACCAGATAGATTAGATGGAATTCTCTTAGAGGATAAAAGAATCGTAAAGAGAGAGGAGACCATAAAAAATGTGATGAAAGTGGTTCAAGACAACAAAATCACTCTTATCCGGGCACCTCCATTTACAGGTAAAACATCATTGGGTCAGCTATTGGAAGCCCAACTCGAAACAGTGCGTCCAAATGCATATGTCAGACGAGTAACTTGGACCTCTGTATGTGCCAGTTTTGAAGACTTGTGGAAACTTTTTACTGGCCAATCTTTTGTAGACTGGATTAAAATCTCCCTACACGCTGAAGTCTATCTAATTATGAACGAGTGTCAAACAATATACGCAAAAGATAGTGAATGGGGAAATAGAGTTTGGCCAACGATCAAGGCATCTGAATCTCCACATCTACACGTTGTGGTGTTGGCTTCATATGGTGAGAAAACCGTCAACACGATTACCAGTACACCAACCGATCTGACAAGCTCCCATCATTCTTTATTGGATATCAAGACTCTAAACTTTACAAAGGAAGAGTATGGACAATTGGTAGCAAACCTGACTATCGGATATTTTCCAAAGGTAGTTGAAGACTGGATATATGTCAACACAGGTGGACACATTGGATTGCTCAAAAGAACATTGGGTCTCATCGAAGGAAAGTTTGGCGAGAAAATGATTCTCAACTCGACTGGAAAATACCCTCCTACTGATCCTCATCTTGACCAGCTCATGATGGAGTATCTTCTCTCTCAAGATTATGCAATTGATATTAGTCAATCAAGAGCTGCACCAAATCTAAAGTTGCCAGAAACTCAAAGATATGTCCTAGACTGTGTTGCTTATGGATCTTATCCATATGATCCATCAATTCAAGATGAACCACTCTCTCATCTTTTGAAACATGGTTTTCTCACGTTGGATAACAACAAACAACTCGTATTCCCCTCCCCACTCTACCGTCGTTGCTACTTTACCGCAAGATTCAAATCCCCTTCTCCCCAACAGTTTCAGCCTCGCGAAGATGATATGGATGGATTCCTTATCGACTGCATCAAACGCTTTCGACCACACCAACTCGCCAACCAATTCTCTGTCCACACTCGTTGCGGAAGCAGTACATCTCAACCACTTGAAGTTGTATGGCAGATGGAGTTTTATCATGCAGCAACTTGCGCAATGCAACCAATCTATGTTGCCCCAAGTGTCGGAAGAGCATTTGACTCAAAGGGATTTTTAGATTTCTACATTGACAGCAAATACAAATGGGCAATAGAAATGATTAGCGAGGGAAGAAATATCTCTGGTCATGTCAACTGGTTCAAGCCTACAGGTATCTATGGAAACTTGCTTCAAATGATCAAGAAATGGGTTGTGCTCGATTTCAAGAGTTCTAAATCCCATCCAATGGTAAAATGGGACAACCTGTGGGAGGTTATGTATTCTGCTGACTTTAAAAGCTATACCATCCACCGCAAGGACCAAAGTTTGCTCACAATAACTATTGAAAATGGTCAATAATTTCAATTATTATACCCTTTGTAGTTGTTCCAACGATACTTTTTACTTCAAAATAAAATAATGTCCACCAACACTTTTATTAATTATTATTCGTTCATATATTTCTAATCCTTTGATCCAAATCAAATACTATTGACTCGTGCATTCATCCAAAACCCACTCCTTACTTTTTGCTCTTTTAAACAATTCCTTTAACTACACCGACGAACCAAACCACTACCTTTGATTCATTGTTCACTGTCTATTTCAACATCAAAAGAGTACACACTGATGGATTCTATTCAGTTAATGCTAATATCATATCGACCCATCTTCTTGATTTGTCATTTATTTGAATTGCAAAAAAAAAACAATCCAACTAATAAATAACATAACTATCCAATTAAATTAATAACATATTAATATAATTTCAAAAATGAATTTAAATTTAAATTCAATATTCATTCCGAATGTAATATAGAACTTAAGTTATTGCATTCAACCTTCTAATAGTTCGTTGTTTTCCACCCAGTACGATGTTTAAACATTTCCTCTGCATATGCAAACTGCAATTTCACACCACCATATTTATTTCTTCTTCACTATAAATCGGATCGATTGTTGTTACTGAGCTCAGTAACAATGGGGTGAATGCATTTTCTTAAAATTGGTAGTGGCTACTGAGATTAATGGCAACAACCATGAATCGTTGAATATTTTGTAAACATTACATAGAGGCAGCAGTAGTATAACTTTAAAGTAATTATCATCGCTGTTCACTTTTTCAATTTAATGCCCAACTACTGCTGCTATGTACTGTTGATTTGATGTAATCATTTTCTTAAAATTGGAAGTGGTTACTGAGATTAATGCCAACAACCATGAATCGTTGAATATTTTGTAAACAGTACATAGCAGCAGCAGTAGTATAACTTTAAAGTATAAATCATTATTGTAACTTGGCTCGGCTAATTTGCATTGATTGAAAATAATCACATGGTATTTAAGGAATGACCCTCATTCCTTCATTCAACAACTTTTAATTTAAATTCATTCTCTTTGTGTTTACTTCTCATCATCTAAAATAAATAATTAATTCCAATTAACAAACAAATTCAAATCGTAGGTACATCGAAATGAAATAAAGATATTTTATTTTTAAATAATAATCTGGATCAATTTCATCTATTAAATCTTTTAATTGTTTCATAAAATCATCTGTTGGGTCTTGGCCCAAATGAATCATAATATTCTACTGATTTATCTTTATCTGCATCAATGTATACTGGCAACCCAATGACTTCCTGGTTTGTTGTGTGGATCCATATTCATAATAAATTACATCTTTTCTTGGTTCCATAAATTTAATTGATCAATTGCTATTACTCTTTCAAATCCCTTTCTATGATATGTTTCATTATTCTTTCAATCTCGCTATCATAAAGACCTTTATTTGATCTTCCGCTACCAATCTTTGTTTCTTTTTAAATCTTGAGAAAATGATACAATTAAATCAATGACACTAATTCTTTGATTCTTTACCATGTCTTTTAATTCATTTCCTAAATTTGTAGATAGTTTAGTAGAGGACATTGTTGAATTTAAATACTCTTTTACCAAATCATTTGTAGCTGTTAGATTGTTCTATTAAACTATTTGGTAAAATTTGATCAACTATTATTTGTTGTTGTTCTGTTTGTATATTGGGTGGTTCTTCCTGTTTTACTTGATTGGCTTTCATTAAGCTATCCAATTCCAAAAGATTCTTTTCTTTAATTTGATTTTGCATTTCAATCATTGATTGTAATTGTTCATCTATTTGTCTTGTATTTATCTCTTGTTTTACTTGAATATCATCTTTTGTTAGATCAATAATCTTTTTCTTTGTTTCTTTATCCAATTCTTGTTGATTCTTTAGTAAAGATTCTCTAAAGTTGGTGCCCTGTATTGATTTAATCATTTCTACTTGATTTGGATTTGACCAAGCCAATACAGGACTTTCTTTAGAGAGTTGCTGTTTTTGCTGTTGTTGATGCTGTTGTTTCTCATCCTCTAATGCTTCTCTAATCAACTTTCTAATCAACTTTTTATCATTCTTTTTTGATCTAATGTAAACTCTATCTACTCCATGCTGTATGTATCGTCTTCCTCTCTTATCTTTTTTTCCTCTTAATGGTCTCTGTTTTTGCTTCTTACCTCCAATCATCATCTTGTATTATTATACAATATAATTATATTTAAAACTTCATAATCATTTTATTCTTTATAATATCTGATTCTTTAATACTATTTATAGGTTGTTGTTTTATCTCTTTCTCTACAACTTCATCGTTTACAATTGATCCATTCTCTTTATTATATATATATAGAGTAATTTATTATATTACTATTTTTACACTACTTTTATAATACTTTTTACACTACTAGTAAATTTTAATAATTTTATAATAATGTTTTACTAATTATAGATAAAAGTATGTTGATTACACATATTCTATATAAATTCACACAATAGAATCAGTGGTACTAATTCTAAATTTAAATATAATATTATTTATTATCCACAGGACAAGTTTGACAGAGTTGCATTGTTACAAGCGACAATACCAAAATCATTTTATACAGTTGGAAGAGGATTAAATACTTTTGAATTGATAGAAGATGATCAATCAACTATTATTTCTATTCCTGTTGGTAATTATTCAAGAAAATCATTACAAGACACATTGGAAAAGCAATTGAATGCATTGTCACCAAACAATGTGAAATATGCAATCAGTTGGCCAACATCACAACAACCAATACTGGTAAATATATATTTACATGTGCATCAACAAGAGATATCTTTTCTTTTACTAATCAATTATATCGTCATTTAGGTTTTAACAAAGATTCAACAAATAAATTTAATAATAATATTTTGGAATCAACCAATGTAATCAACTTACAATCTGATAATGTTTTATTTATTCATTCAGATTTATGTAGTAATGGAGATGATGATATATTACAAGAGGTTTACTCTGCAGCTGGTAATGCAGATTTTTCAAATATTCATTGGCAAAACTATGATGTCGAATCATATAGTAAACAATTGGTATCAAACACAAAGACAAGCTTTACCATTTATTTGACAGATCAAGATGGAAATGAAGTAAATTTAAATGGTGTAAATATCAATCTGACATTGATTTTATTCAAACTTAATGACATCTCACAATTGGTAAGAGAATATATAAATTATTTATTGGTTAAAGAAAAAGAATCATTAACAGTTGTTGATGAAATTTAATTTTAGACCTATAGAATATATAGAATTAAAAAAATGGAACAAGCAATTTCAAATCAATTTGATTATCGACAAATGGTTGGATCAGGACCACAATATGAATACACTCGAGTATATCCTCAAGCTGGAGCAACTCAAACAACAGTTTATCAAGGAGGAAATGACACTATATTTGAAATACCACCAACCAAAGCATTTAATCTAAGTAGGTCATGGTTTCAATTTACATTTACATTGCCAGCAACCAATGCAAAGTTTGGATTTGTATTTACTGATTTTATTCCATTCTTTAGACAGATACATTATTATGGATCATACAAACTCTCATTTACATTCTAAAATGGTGACCAATATCAACAAAAAATTAAAAGATACACTCAACACATACAACTCTGCAGTGAATACAGGAAATCAAACATATATTCCTTGCTATTCATGCAATACTTTGGTAAATATGAATCCAAGATATGATGGCACTTCATGTGATAGAGCTTTTACTGAACCAGACTATTTGTCTTCAGGCAATGCAAACAATACAGCAGTTAATTTAAATGTAACTATTCCATTCAACGAATTATACGAATCCATTTTATCATTGGACAAGGATATTATGTTGAATGAAACATTATTGGTTAGATTTGTTTGGTCAGAATTACCAAATATTGGTTTTGGTGCAGATGCCTCTCTTACTCCTCAAACAAATCCAGTTGCTTTAACAGCTCCTGCTGGACCCAATGTACAAGGTATGGAAATACATTTAGCAGTTGAAAAGAGATATGATATTATCAAAATTTACAACAAAAGATTGCAAGTCCAGAAGGTTTCTCTTTACTTATTCCTTATTGTTGTACTGTAACAGCATCACTTACAGGTACAAATCAGCCGGTATCATTAAGATTAAATAGACTAAATGGTATTACTTTGGAAAGAATTTATCATAGTTTATTTGTTACTGCCTCAGTTGCAAACTCTGCCATCTACAACAACAATGTGGCTTCAACAAATTTGGAACATTTCTATACCAATATTAATAATACTAGGAGAATGCAGTATGATTATTACACAGGTTTAAATGATGATTATAAAGCATTGCGAGACAAATTGATAGATTCAACCATTCAAACACCAAATATCCACAACTATAATTGGTGTTGGTTGGATAGATTTGATGATGGATCATTTGGTATTCTAGATGAAAATATTGTTTCTGGTATTGATTTAAATCTAGGAGAGGTTAAATGGGATTTTATTGCATTTTTAAGTGTAGCAACCAATCTTACCCATCAATCAACAGTGGTATGTAAAAGAAGATTAGTTATTACTTCAAATGGATTGACATTAATGTAAATATTATTTATTTATTATTAAATAATATAGGAAAATGAAATTCAACAAACAGACAATTATTAAAACAATCCAATTGGTGGTATCATTCCTGGTGATCATGGAAGGTTGATGGTTCAAATTAATTTGGATTTTGTTCCAAATCTTATTACATTAAAAATGGTTGGTGTAAATGGAAATTTGGCTCAAGGATCGGAGTACATGATTAGAACTTCATTGATAAGTGACAACAACCTTTATTCTTTTCTGAGTGTATCTACAACCATTGTAAGTTACATTTTACAAACAAAAGTGGAACAAATATTCAAGGAGCTTATTATTTTGAATGTGTGGATCAAAACAACCATTATTTGAGAAATGAATTGGAATTTTACAGCAGTATTTCAATTTTACCCAATTTTAAATCAACCATTATATATAAAATGATAAAGCTAACAAAAATCAATAATGTCATTGTGGAACCAATCAAATTACCACAACCACCAAAAAATGTAAAAGGATCAGAATTATTTAATCAATTAAATGCAAATATATTGGTATGTGCTCCAAAGAATAGTGGCAAGACTGTTGTTATTAAAAAGATTATAGATGAATGTACTAATAAACAAACCAATGTTTTAATTTTTTGTGCGACAGTTCACAATGATCATAGTTGGTTGGAAATTCAAAAAGATTTGGATAAAAGAGGAATAACATTTATGGCATTTACAAGTATTTATGATGACAAGGCAAATGTGTTGGAAGCATTTGTTCAAAGTTTACAAGTAAAACCAAATGAAAAGGGTAGATCATTAATATTGACCAATAATACGGTTACAGAGAAATCATCATCAAAAAAAGAAGTAGCGCCAGATTATTTTTGATGATTTATCAAATGAATTAAAAGGCCAAGTATTACCAAACTCATGAAGATTCAAAGACACTTTTCAACCAAGATTATTATTAGTACTCAATCATGGAAAGACACATCATCACACATAAGAAAAGGTAATTTAGATTATGTTTTATTATTTAAAAATATACCAACAGAGACTTTAAAAATAATTTATGGAGAGTTATCACTGACAATTCAATTTAAATTATTTTTAGAGATTTATTCTTTTGCAACCAAAGAGAAATATCATTTTCTTTATACAAGCAGAAATGGTGATTATAGAAAGGATTTTAATTTACAACTTGAAATTAAAATATAGATTTATAAATATAAAGATAAAAATGAAGGGAGAATGCTAGATTCAGATTGTAAATCAATGATATTTCATCTAATTATCAACATACTTAATCCTGGTGCCAAATATAGAAAGTATGCTGGATAAAATACTAACGACTAAACTATTGTCGGTTAGTCGTCTCGAACAACAAACTAAAAGACCAATGAAATCAATAAACATTAATTCATCTTTTTATTACTATAATTAATAATCATTTACAATCTAATCTAAAGTCATCATTACTATCAATATATATTCATATATCTATATATTATTATTATTATTATATACCTCTCAAACAAAAGAAACCTGTAAATGTTGAACGTATCCAAAGATCCGCTGAAGAAGTGTATTATATGTTGTCTGTACCATCACACGCAATGAAAAGCACCTTGATTGCTAGCTTTGATGGTAAGCAACTCAATTCATCTGGTCAACATGTCATGGTCTCTTTCCGGTTCATTGACCCTTGTCTACCAAACACTGTCTTTTTTTGCAGCACCCACATTGCCTCGTCCAAACGAACCATTTTATCATCCTTTAATGCAAGCGACATTCAATCGTCTTGTATGTTTGGAAAGACCCCTGCCGATCCAGGTGTCGCTGTTGTACAATTTAAAAATCAAGGGGCTTACGATGATGCTGTACAAAATACAATCTTTTATCCACTGTCTGTAACTACTATATAACTATCAACAATAAAAAATCAATAAAAAAAAAAAAAAAAAAATTTTGACTAAAAATGAAATGGGGCTCCACCGGGAATCGAACCCAGACCACTACCACCCAAAGGTAGTATTGTACCATTCAACTATGGAGCCTACACTTTGTTGTAGTATAATTATGAAATTGGGAATTTGAACCAAATTTTACTTTCTTCTTGAGATAATCTTTATTTCTTGCTGGTCAATTAAAATGTATAATTAATAAAACTTTGTAACTTCTGAGTACTACTCTTCCCGATAGGAGAGAACAGGAAAAAAATTACTTTAAAAAAAACACAAATTTTTAGATGTCTCCAACAATGTCTCATCTCGTTGTTGGATACATGAGATCTTTATTTCAATTACAATATTTAATTAATAAAACTTTGTAACTTTTGAGTACTAAATTTTTGGATAAAAATAGAGAATTACACTATTGAACTTAACTCAATCATCAACTATCTTCAACTATTTTATCAATATTTCTTTTCACTGAAAGCCACAACTTGTCCAGTGTGCCCATGTTCAATTCTTTATATCATTATCATTTTCAATTTCAATTTTTAGCCCTATAGTTTAGGATCCTAATTTCCCTAAAATCATTTTTTCTACCCAATTTATCGTTCTGATTCTGTTATACCAAAGCACATTAAATCTTTCTGTAATAGAATGAATATTTTCATTTTTATTTTTAACTAATGGTTTTTTCTTATCTGTTCTTTGGTAACTAATATAAATTTATATTAAGCATTATAATCAAAAGGCTCTACCTGTTAATCAGCCTATTTTTTTTCATTTTTTTTTCTTTTCATACTTGTCACAAAATCCTCGGTTCACTTCTTTTAATGTGCATAGAAATCAGCTATTTATTAAAGTGTTTTCTATCATTCCACTTATCCAGTCATTTCCGTACAGACAGATTTTAACAACACTACTATTTGTCATGAATTTTCAATTTGGTTTATCAGAATTATAATTTAGTTTGGTGTTAACTTGTTGATTGCAAAGGTATATTTAAATAGATATAAAAATCAAGTATTGACAGTGATAAATGTACTAAACTTATTCAAACCAATAAACACAGTGATAGAGGAACAACTAATTCAACAAAAAGAAAATTAGTCTACAAATATAACAATTTTTTTGTAAAGCACGTATTAAAAAGTAAAGTGACAAATTGACTTCAACATCAAGTATTTCGTTAATGCTCGATAGTTGCTTCTTTATCCTGGATATGTGTTTTTCTGATATCCATAAATAGGAGCAACTATTGGGCATTGATGAAATTTATCAGAGAATCTCTTTCTCTTTATGCATCCACTATAAAATACCTATTAATAATAAATCTTGGATTGTCAAGAGATTCACAACAACAACAGCAACAATACCAACAACAATACATGTGGTTCATGAACATTTTTTTGATCATACCACATCAATGTATCAACCATCAAAAATAATCACCACCACACTAACATTTTGATTGGTGGTGTGGTTCACTTCATTTCCTGTTCAAATTATTATATTTATTTAATTACCACAAATAATTTGGTGATTTGACTATAGTTCAATGTCACTCATTACTCATTGTATTCATTCATAAAAAAAAAACAATAATATTAATATTAATTAATAATTAAATCAATGGATAATTATACAATAGACTATTACATTGAATCATTAAATTCAAACAATAATGAAATATTACATTTAGAATTTAGAGAAGGATTAATACAACAATTAGTCACCTTTAAGGGCTTACAATCACGCCTAGTAAAGCAAAAGGATGATTTTGACCAATCTTTAAACTTGATCAAAGATTACCAAAGAAACCAAGAGGAATTTTACCAAGAACGTCGACAACTCTTTCTCGATCGCCACCAACTCTGTCAAGACAACCAAAACTTAAAGAGAATGGTTGATCAATTTACACTTGAAAAACAATCAATGATGGATCAAGTGGCAGAGTTAAAAGAGGAAAGGAGCAAATTAACAAAATCGGTTCAAAGCAAAGATAACGAATTGGTCTCTCAAATACTAGTAAAGTTTAATCAAAAGTTACACAATGATAAAGAAAACATTCGAGTAACATCTCAATTGATTGAAATGCAACACAAACTAGAACAACAACAACAACAGTCAGATCAACGAGCCAATTTACAAGATCAACAACAAAAAGAATCATTTTCAAAATTGGTACAATCACTGGAATCAAAGAGAAATCAATTAGAAGAAATGGTAGAGGAAATCAACAAAACCAAAGTACATTTGGAAATTGATTTAAAAATCAACCAACAAAAGTATAATGATTTAAAACAACAATTTTCAAAATTTCAAAATATTGGTCAACTCTTGTTCAAGTTTATTAAAACACCAGCTGGACGCACCTCTTTTTATGGTTATTGTCAATCAACCGTACCACAAAGAGATATGAAACAGTATACTCCATTTTTAGATCAAAATGATCAACTTTATAAAAAATCAGACATTAAAATTGGTAGTATTGTACTTGTTCATGATCTAATTGCGCATGGATCAGGTATTGTTAGATTTATTGGAAAGGTATCATTTGAAAAAGGTATATGGGTTGGAGTTGAATTGGATACAGCTGCTGGTAAAAATGATGGTGCAGTCCAAGGTAAAAGATATTTTACTTGTACTAAAAAACATGGTGTCTTTGCGAAATATGATAAAGTCTCTTTATTATCTGAACCATCAAACTTTTCAAAAGTTTCATCTTCTCTTCAAATTTGTTATTAAAATATTAAATTGAAATAGAAATAAATAAATAAATAATTTTCATTTTACTTTTTATTTATAATTATTTTAATAATATATAATTGAGAATTATTTATTTATTTATTAATTAGATCACAATGTAGGAGCATACAAGAATGATTTGATCAAATCAAAATTTTTCAAAGTATGATGATCTGCACAATTTTGGTGTTCACTATCGTATATTGAGAGTATACAAGGAAATGAAACCATTTTGTTGAAATAGAGATTTATTATGTGGTTGATGGGATAGTTTGTTGTAAAAAACCACCAACAACAACAACACTAAGCACTAGGCTAGATTTGGAATTAAAATGGTGCATTTTGCAATGGTGGTTTTGATCATCAAATCATTTTGGTTCTGGAGAGTGGGGGTATTCCAAATGGGATGGTTTGATCAATCAATTAAATTTTTATGAATAATTTTTGGTATTATATTCAACATGAAACAGGACTCTACTAGTGTCATTATTAATTTTGTTTAAATAATAAGTAACAATAATATTATTATTAATTTTTTCAAAATGCAACAAGAAGATAATGAAAATCCAATAGATTATTTTTTAAATTCTCATTATCTAAGATCAAGTGTATACATTCATGTTGGATTTAGAAGAGATATTATAGTTCAATTGCAAAATTTTAAACAACTACAAGCCAGAATTAAAACAGTGACACAAGAGTCTGAAAGATACAAAGAGACATCAAAATATTTTAGTGAAGAAATGAAAAAGTATCAAGAGATGGTTCAGGAATTAAACCAAGATAGAGAGTCAATGATGGAAATGATGGATAGAGTCAAACAAGAGAGGGCACGTTTCATGACAGAAAATTCCAAGAACCAACAAATGTCAATTGAAATGTCACAACAACTAGAGATGGAAAGAAACAAGATCCAATCGCTATCATCAAAATTGGACAATGACAATAAAAAGTGGGAGGATCGTATCAACCATTTCTCGGCTGAAAAGAAAAAGTTGGAATCAATGACTGAATCATTAGAGAATGATCGTAAGAGATGGAAAGATATAGCCGATGAAATTGACCAAAACAACTCCAAGCTGTCATCTGATTTAAAAAACAACAAGGAAAAGTATAAGAAATTGGAAGAAAGATTTGCAGTCTATGAAAAACTCACCAAACAAATGTTCAAGTTTATCAAATCAGATACTGGTAGAGACATATTCTATGCCTATTGCAAGAGAAACAAGGTCTATGTTCCAGAGGATATCGATCAATATGATGATATGTTGGATATCCTAGAGGTTGATGACTGTGTAGACTATGTCATTGAAAAACAATCTCCAGCCATTCAAGACAAACATAGACCTTCCACCAATCTACTTGAAGAATCATTTAGTGAATTGGTTCAATTACCAAGTCCATTTAGTAGAAACAAGATTTTGGATTTTAATCATGATGAAGAAGATGAAGAATATGAATATGAAGATGAAGATAAAAAGTCTGATGATTCTGACCATTCAGATGATTGGGTTCCTGAACCAATTAAAAAAGCTACACCAACCAAATCAGTTGAATTTCCAAAACGACCACAACCAATTCTAGTAGGTAGTCGTGTTTCAATTTCAGATAGTCCACATCTTGGTAAAGGAACAGTTAGATTCTATGGGTTTAAAAGAGATCTAGACCATTTA
Source organism: Cavenderia fasciculata (assembly GCF_000203815.1). Taxonomy (NCBI): domain Eukaryota; phylum Evosea; class Eumycetozoa; order Acytosteliales; family Cavenderiaceae; genus Cavenderia; species Cavenderia fasciculata. The sequence continues at coordinate 59,588 of NW_004457715.1, forward strand.
AAGACACCAATCGTTGGAATTGAATTGTTTGATAAAAAAGGTATAAATGATGGTACTGAAAATGGACATTATTACTTTTCATGTCCTCCAAACCATGGTATCTTTGTTGACCCATCAAATGTAATCATTGAATCTCTACCAAAATGGTCCACCCCAACAAAAAGAATAGTTAACAACAATTTCATCAACAACAATACAAAATCCTCATCTACTTCAATTGGTAAATTAAAGGAAAACAACAAGGATAATTTAAATATTCAATTCTCTTCAATGACTTTATCAATCACTGAAAAAAAATGAATCTCTCAATCAACCATTAAATAATATTATTAACAAAAAATGTGTTGTTTTATTTGAAATAGAAATAAAATTTATAGATTTTGGTTGATTCAATATTGATTATTATTCAACTCTGTGATAATAATAATTATTATTTAATTCTATTAAAATAATATGTTAAATCGGTATTTTTAAATTGTGGAATATTATGTTGTAATTTTGAGAGGAAGGATTCATTCAGATGCACCAAACACATTTTTGGAATGACAGCTGTCCGATGAGATTGTCAAGTACACGTTCAATCTTTTGATGAGGGAACCACTTTACACCACCAAGTTGTGGTGGTTTGCTCGAAACAATTCGTTTGGGATCTTTAATCGATGCTATATAATCGAATAGTTGAAAATTACCAGCAATGATTGCACCTCCCAGAGCATAGAGATCGCAACATCGTTTGGTTTCCACCAAATATTTAATCATAAAGTTATCAGTTGGTGAGCCAATGTAACAAAGCGTCTCTATACCATCCATTGTCTCTTGATACTTTGTTGGGTGATTTCTACCGCGGTGGATAAGCACCTTTGCACCGATTTCCATGTTTGAGGCATTCTTCAGCTCCCAGTCACCAAGTTGTTTGAGGTACTCTGGTTTGTGTTTGGCAAAATACAGCAGCGCCGCGGGGTCTATGACACTGGCATTTGTCACCAATATATCCTCGATCATCTCGTCGGTAATGATTCCTCTTTCGACAAAGTAGGCAAATACATCCTCGTGGAATAAATCCACCGACAATGGTGAAAACTGTCGCAACGAGTACGGGTCGATTTCTTCAAATACCTTGACTTGTTCAAGAGTTGCTGGAGAGGAAACAAAAATAGAGACGTAGAGGTGGGAATCGCGCAGATTCAGGCTAGCCAGTTTACACAAGCCAACCAAGTATTAAAGTACTGGTTTACTAGTCACACCAAGCTCGATGATTGCTCGAATAGCAACCGAGTGTATTCTTTGCTTCAAATTGAGTTTTGCATTATTGTTATCTTGTGCCAATATCTCCAATGCCAGAAGCATATTATATAATGGTTGGTATTGTGATGGGATGATGCAGAGGTTGTTATTGTTTTGTGTCATGATTAAATTTGTTATTTTGTTGTGTAATATTTGTGCTTGTTCTGATGACCGATTGAAAATGTATGGAAGAATCGATCCAATCTTTTCAAAAATAGAATCACATCCTTTTGATTTGGCCGTCATTCCATTTGGCATGCACGGTACTGGACGTTGGAAAGGATTTAAAAAGTATACAACCGACCATACAAATTCAATCTTGTCCATACTGCTGTCAGCAGCAAAGTATGTTGATTTATGAGATAGGTATTCTTTGATGAGGTCTACATCCAAAGAACAAAGAATAGATATCCCATCGATACACTTTGCATCGACGGCAAGGGGGTCAGTGGCGACTCGACTGAGAAAGTATTCGATTACTTGTAGGCTTTGTGATCGACACATTGCCCCAGGCTTCCGATTCCACTCGGTAGCAATGTTACATGATTCAATGTTTTCGTCCAGGTACTTGACCAATTCCAATGATCCCGACTCCATTGCATTTACAATGGCATCACGTAAAAGGTATATTTTTCCACCATCGAGGGCTTCCGTCGTTTGTGCTGTTTCCTTGATGATGCATTTAACCATCTCCAAATCACCACCAAGACATGATGCCACCACGTCAACTAATGAAAATGGTTTGGTACATTGTATACAATGTCTTTTGATCAGTCTTGTAGATAGACGTCTATCATCTTTGGCTAGTAACAGAGACTGTATCGGAAAGTTGGGGTACCCCAACTCATTTAAATGGTCACATCTATCTAGTTTGTAGTGTAATAGATTCGTATAACCATTACCAAGTATCCATTCAATATTTACTATTTGGTTGTATTTGTAAATGACTGGTTGGTGACGAGAACATATTCTTTGGTCTAGAGCTAATTTAAATTTTAAACTAGATATAGATATATCATGTATATTTGATAGTATCTTTGATAATAAATATCTATTACTAAATACTGATTGAATAATAACCTACTTTTGTATGTTATCAAAAAAAAGAGAAAGAGAGAGCGTTAATCACGTTATCTATCTATAGAGGTGATTCATTTATTCATTCATTTATTCATTCATTCATGCTTTCTAAAAGTACTTACATTTGTAACATATATCCTGCTGTCTAATTTTGGTTTAGCTTTAATATCTAATACATCCATCTCTCTTTTATTTGACTATCATTCTTTCTTGACTCATTGCAATAAACAACGATCTCTTTTCACTTCACATTTTACAAAAAATTATTGTGGTTCCGATTATCTAGATCGAATTCTAGCGCTAGCTGCCATGGCGACATACCCCCATAAGAGATCATTCATTTTCGGCATATATGCAATAAACACGTACTTTTTGGTTGATTTACAAATCTGGAGGATCTCTTCATTCTTAAATATTATCCCCTCAACCTGAACAGATTGTTTTGTAAATTGACCAAACAGAGTTTTGTAAATTGACCAAAACAATTTTTTTTTTTGTTTGTGATTTCACAAACTATTTAAGGAAGAACTACCATATGATCAGAGTTTCAATATAATACTTATATAAACAAACTAGTATAAATGGAGAAAGAAAACAACCAACAAGAACAAGAAATACCAAAAATTCCATATAACAAGGAAGCTCATCATGAGAAGGCCCTTATAGAATCTGGACACATATTGGATGGTCCCTATACTCTCCAACCTGGTCAAGAAATGAAAAAAATTAAAACCTACTCTTACGACAAGTATGCATCTCCCTTTATACTTTATTATTATGATTAATATTAACTCTCTTTACTTTTTTTTGTTTTTATAGGACCAGATTGACAATCATTAATGATACTCAAGACAGAATCGCCGAGTCAGAGTATAGTGTAACCCACTTTGGAACCCACATTTTCAGAGTGTACCCCCAAACGACTGAATACATTTCAGAATATTGGGCTGGTTATGGATTGGACTTGAAAAATATTGGTGAAGTTCCTTTCCGTTTTACGATAACATAACCCTAAATTCCCTTTTTATTTTAACACCGTTGGGAGACCGTCTGATAAAAATGAAGGTGGTGCAAAGAGCTCTTTTGAACAGAAACCAAACAAACTGTTAATCATAATAAATTTATGTTTTGATAAACAATCCTTTTTTTTTTTTTTTTTTTTTTAATCGGAGTAGACAATGGTTGCATTCTTTGAGAATATTCCTACCATGGCAGGAATGGCTGCGAAACGGAGTGATCTCACAAGCAATGTCCATTCGCCCGATGAGATATTTTGAATAAAATACTTAAAATAATACACACTTTTATAAAAAAAATGAAATATAAAAGTATATTTTAATTATAATATCTCTCTCTTTCTCTCTCTATAGGGTTCAGGAACAGTTCTAAAAATAAAATCTCCTCTTCTTCTTCATCACTACCAAACTCTGGTATTATTGGTGCAAACGTTTCAATATCTACATCATCTTGTTCGATGATTTGTTGCCTTGGTCTAGCTGACATTGAACCTCCTTTACCCAATGATTCCATTACCAATGGTGGTTTGATATGTTGTTGTTGTTGCAGTACTTTCATCATCCGAATACTTTGTATCAAACTCATCCTCTAATTCTCGATATTCTTCATTTTCCTCCAATTCTGAAAAGTCTGGTGTAAATGCACTCCAAGTATCTGTATAAATAGTTGACCATATAAATAATACTAGTTAAACTAATTATCAATAATAAATAAATTAAATTAAATTAGTATTTAATAGTTTGAATTAAATTTGATTTGATTTAGACTTACACAAATAAATTGAAAACCTTTTATTTTGGACCTTCGAGATCTTTTACAAGACCACCAGAAACACTCCAACAAAATATACTATGCATTGATTGATTTGTGTTGCATACCTGCAACTAGGTATTCAGAGTTGTTAGAAACAACATTTCTTCCATTGTGCACAACGGTTGACACTGTCGTGGCCGGTATTCTCTGACCACTACAAATGCTTCGAGTGAGTACAATCGGATAACCTTGTTGGTTGCATTAACCAACATGTACTTTCCGTCCCTTGAAAATTCAATCTCTTTGATTGCAGCCGACCCAAAACAAGACGCCTTTTCACCTCTCTCTCAAATGGTAACTTGGTTGATGCAGTTGAATCTTGTTTTATGTTGTGTTGTACTATTATAAAATAATAGATCTTTCCAACTATAACTTGCTATGATTTCATTTGTACTTGTTAGTTGATCGGTTTGATTTGTTGTCGACGTAGTTGGCAGTAGATGAAGAGTTGGTTGTTGTATTATTATTATTGTTATTATTATTATAAATATTTTTTGATTGTTATTGTAGTGCAAAGTACGTTTATGTTCAATACATTTAGATGATGATCTCTATATGATATGTGATCAAACTTGATAATTATTAATGCTCACACCATTTGCATATGGTGGTAAACATCAAAAAAAATAAATAAATAGTCAAATTTTGATGTTCATCACAGCTAGCTGCATCGATCTATTGGTATAATAATAATATGAGTATACAAGGATATGAAAACTCCATTGTTGTTGAAATAGAGAGATTTATTATGTGGTTGATGAGATGGGATAGTTTGTTGTAAATTTAACCACCAACACAAACTAGATTTGGAATCATTTTGGTGCATTTTGCAATGGTGGTTTTGATCATCAAATCATTTTGGTTCTGGAGAGTGGGGGTATTCCAAATGGGATGGTTTGATCAATGTAATAATCAATTAAATTTAATTGATTGATCAATTCATATTCAATATGATATTATTATTATTAATACAGAAAGACCTCTCATTATTTAATTTGTTTAAGTAACCATAATATTTAATTTTTTCAAAATGCAACAAGAAGATAATGAAAATCCAATCGATTATTTTTTAAATTCTCATTATCTAAGATCAAGTGTATACATTCATGTTGGATTTAGAAGAGAAATTTTAGTGCAATTGGAACATTTTAAAAAACTACAAGCTAGAATTAAAACAGTGACACAAGAGTCTGAAAGATACAAAGAGACATCAAAATATTTTAGTGAAGAAATGAAAAAGTATCAAGAGATGGTTCAGGAATTAAACCAAGATAGAGAGTCAATGATGGAAATGATGGATAGAGTCAAACAAGAGAGATCACGTTTCATGACAGAAAATTCCAAGAACCAACAAATGTCAATTGAAATGTCACAACTACTGGAGATGGAAAGAAACAAGATCCAATCGCTATCAAATAAATTGGACAATGACAATAAAAAGTGGGAGGATCGTATCAACCATTTCTCGGCTGAAAAGAAAAAGTTGGAATCAATGACTGAATCATTAGAGAATGATCGTAAGAGATGGAAAGATATAGCCGATGAAATTGACCAAAACAACTCCAAGCTGTCATCTGATTTAAAAAACAACAAGGAAAAGTATAAGAAATTGGAAGAGAGATTTCAGGTCTATGAAAAACTCACCAAACAAATGTTCAAGTTTATCAAATCAGATACTGGTAGAGACATATTCTATGCCTATTGCAAGAGAAACAAGGTCTATGTTCCAGAAGATATTGATCAATACGATGATTTGTTGGATATCCTAGAGGTTGATGACTGTGTAGACTATGTCATTGAAAAACAATCTCCAGCCATTCAAGACAAGCATAGACCTTCCACCAATCTACTTGAAGAATCATTTAGTGAATTGGCTCAATTACCAAGTCCATTAAGTAGAAACAAAATTTTGGAATTTAATCAAGACGAAAAAGAAGAATATGATGAAGATGAAGAATATGATGATGATGAAGAACATGATGATGATGATGATGATGATAAAGAAGAATATGATGAAGATGATGATGAAAAGTCTGAAGATTCAGATGATTGGGTTCTCGAACCAATTAAAAAAGCTACACCAACCAAATCATTGGAATTTCCACAACCACAAGTGGGTGGTCGTGTTGCCATATCAGAGAATCCACATCAAGAAAAGGATAACAACAACAACAAGGACAATTTAAATATTCAATTCTCTTCAATGACTTTATCAGTCAATGAAAAAAAAAAGAATCTCTAAATCAACTGTTCAATTATGTATAATGTTTGCAGTATTACTATTATTACTTTTATAGATATAAAACAAATAAATAAATAAACAAATGAAATGTGAAATTTACATCAGTAAAGGTTTGTCCTTTTGGATCGATGAGCTTTCTCCGAAAAATCGTCAGTGAGAGTTTTTTTATTAAGCTTTTTTGGCAGGACAACCACATGATCAAGCGGGTTTTATTAGTCTAAAAACTTCGTTGCAACTTTTCTCTATATCTATCTCTGTGTCTATCTATCTATCTATCGATCTATCTATGTTTTGGTACAAGTTACAGATAAAGTAAAGAAGAAAAGATACTATCCAGTTAACACTATATTATATAATAATATAATGTTAAAGGTTAGACATCGACAATGGAGGTCAATACCTCCACAGTCACTCCGACTACTACAATACAACAACAACAACAACAACAAAACAAACACGATATATCATAGCAATAGCACTACTATTACTACCACACGACTACTACTACTACTTTATTTACTCATATGTATTTCATATATATATAATCCAAATTCACACATTGCTTTTGCATCTTCAACAAACGCCACTACTACTACAACAACTGAATGTAGTAGTAATATTAATAATAATAGTACTACTAATCATTATAGTAATAACATAGAATTTCACCAAAGTCATTTAAACTTTATAACAGCGTTATCATCTGCTACAACTACAAATAGCAATGAACAAAGAAGATCTTCATCTTCTACTACTACTACTACTACGACATCATATGATGATCAACAACAACAACAATATATAATAATGTTTAAAGAATATTATGATCAAGATAAACATTTAAGTTTATTAAAATCAATATTTAAGAATAGTAATAATAATAAGAGTGATAGATTATATCAATTAAAATGGAAATATATTAAAAGAGTAAATGGAGCATCACATTTACCATCAGATTTTGCTTTGGTATCATTTCATCTAAGGCATACACATAATAATCAACGGTTTATAGATAATACAATCATCAGTCTAATGATTGATGATATTGTAAAGAATCATTTAGATATAATTAAATATATATTTCCTGATCGAATTATTAAAGGAGGTCAAAGTCAATCAAATGACAACAACCCCGAAACAACGACAACAACAACGCATCAACATCAACTATTTGGAATGACAAGTAGAACTTTATTAAAAACACAACAAGAAATTGAAACAACAAATGAAAATAGCAATGACAATCAAGAAGAAGAAGAAGAAGAAGAAGAAGAAGAAACGACATCTTCATCATTAAATCCAACTACATCTTCATCATCTACTTCTAATATTTTACATTTTAAAAATGGTAGAATTAATGATAAAATGATAAAAGATCAACCATATCAAACTGCAGGACCAAGATATCCATCAAGAAGAGAATTATTTGATGCATCAGACAAACATGTACTGGTGAGTGATTTAATTGGAGCAACTACACTTTGGGAGATGGGATACACTGGAACTGGAACGAGAATTGGTATTTTTGATAGTGGTTTCCTATCAACACTTTCTGGATCGTTTGGTCAATCGGTAGAGGTTCAAGACTTTACCGGTGAAGGACAAGATCAAGATAAAATTGGTCATGGAACTGCTGTCACTAGTATTATAGGGTGTTTGCTTGATCGCAAATGTCATGGTATTGCTAGTGGTGCTACACTCGACATGTACAAAGTATTTACACAAAATGCAGAGTCGAGGACCAGTTGGTTTATCGATGGATTCAATTTGGCCATCTCCAAACAAACAAATATTATAAACCTTTCGGTAGGAGGTAAAGACTATCTCGACAAACCATTTATAGATAAAATTAAAGAATTACATTCACTTGGTATAATTATAGTTTCTGCTTCTGGAAATGATGGTCCAAATTTTGGGTAAATTAAAAAAAAAAAAAATAGAAAAAGAAATATATATTTACTTTACTTTACTCTACTCTACTCTACTCTATAGAACACATAGTAATCCAGCAGATCAATTAGAAGTAATTGGAGTTGGATCAATAACAGAAAATTTGGATATAGCTAAATTTTCATCAAGAGGATTTACAAATTGGGAGTTACAAGATGGACATGGTAGATTTAAACCAGATTTGGTTACTTATGGAGAAAGAGTATATGCATTGCAAATGTCATCTGGAGAGTTGGAATGTAAAGAGAGATCAGGTACAAGTTTTTCTGCACCCATTGTTAGTGGTGCGATTGCACTATTACTTAGTAGTTTGACAGATGCACAGAGAAAACTGGCAACTCCTTCATTGGTCAAACAAGTTTTAATAGAGAGTTCACATGTTTTAAAGATTCGTGGTGGCAGTAAAAAACTTAGTTTATTGGAACAGGGTGGAGGTGTGTTGGATGTAGTCAATGCACATCGTATCTTGTCCAAACGATTGAGTTCGAAAAAAGAGGCAGATCGTAAGAAATTCACTGTTCATCCACCAGCCATCTCGTTTGGTTCGGAAGAGTGTCCATACTTTTGGCCATACTGTGCACAACCATTGTATTATGGTGCGTTACCGACTGTGGTCAATGTATCATTGTATGGTAGTGAGACAAAAACATACAAGGTAAAGAGTGTGGAATGGTTACCTGATAATACAGCTTATAATCCTGTTGGGATTGACTCGTCACATGCAGAGATGGTTGGTGCAACTGGACATATCGGTCTACACATCTTTGTACATACGGCAGTACGTAGTGACACGAATATCACTGGACAGGTAGAAATACACATTGAAGGCGTACCAAAGTTCTCCATATCGATTCGTGTACCTGTGATTGTTACACCACCACGCCAACAACGTATTTTGTGGGACCAATTCCACAACATGAAGTATCCACAAGGATACTTTCCAAGTGACCATATTCTCTATGACTATGATTCGCAGAGTCTCCTCGAATTGTTTGATTGGGCACCCGACCACCCTCACAGCAACTTTAAAGGGTTGTTTGAACGGTTACGTGCACGTGGATACTATATGGAGATATCGACCAAGCCACTAACTTGTTTTGATGCTCGTAACTATGGTACTCTGTTAATAGTCGACCCCGAAGAAGAGTTTCATCCAATTGAAGCTAAAAAGCTTGAAGAAGATATTAGCAGTCGAGGACTAAACGTCATTGTAGTTGGAGACTGGCACAACCACGATATGTTGCGACGGTTCACCATTGACGATGCCGGAACAATCTGGAAGCCCGTCACGGGCGGTGCCAACGTCCCTGCCATCAATGACCTGCTCTTTCCATACGGTATCTTGCTCGGTGACACTGTCTATGATGGTGCCATCACCATTGGTGACAACCAAACCTACTATTCTTCAGGCTCCCACATTATCGGTTTTCCACACCAAAACAGTGTACTCGTCTATGCCAAACTCAACGATCAATCTCACTATATCATGACCAACGAGAAGCGTAGCAAAAATATCCCTATTCTTGGATTCCACACACCACCTGTCATGGAAATTGACAAGACTCTTCAAGGTTCCGCTACTTTTGATGAACAACAAGATAGTGGAGAACATTGGGACACTGTGAATTCACAACAATCATCACAGTCGCAATCATCACAATCACAATTGTCAGATGCAAGTGATGAAAATGATGCATTGGCAGGGACCATTGCAGTATTTGGAGATTCAAGTTGTTTGGATCAATCAACATTTTGTTTTGATGGTAACTGTAATACAAATGGACATGCATCACGTCCAAATTGCTTTTGGATGATTGAAAAGATATTCGAAGTGATTCATCATGGTGGAGACCCACACAAGGTGTTTCATGGAGCAACAGGTGTGTTGGTTGAAGATATGTATCCGACTGAACACGACCCAAACAGTGGTGGTATTATCTTTTTACCCGAAAGATTTAATATTGCTGATCTTGCTAATCAGTCTCGCATCATTCCAGATGGATCGGCCGACACTATGATCAGTTGTCCTAGTCATCCACAAATCAAGAACCCAACCTACCGTATTTCACTCTACGGTACAATGAGCCACATCAAATTGTCTCCCCACGTACAATCATATGCTGCCGTCGAATGGAAAGACAGAGTTATCCCCCAACGAGTCATCCTAGACAGAGCCGAACAAGCTCAATACCCAGACCGAATCCTCTACTATTACGCCATCCCCTACTTTTTTGTAATCATCATCTTTTTACTTTTGATCATTAGTTTGACTCAAAGTAGAAGAAAGAAACAACAATTACAACAATTATTACAACAACAACAACAACAACAACAAAAATCAAAGAAAATTTATCCAATCGTCTAAGAGAAAAGAGAGAAAGAGAAAGAGAAAGAAAGAAAGTAAAAACCGGGAAAACGAAATGGATGGGATCACATTAATCAAAATCAAATTTGTGATCTAGATATTTATTTTTTTAAACGATAACTTTCGTTCATTTAAATGAACGACAATGGCCCACAAGATTTAGGTATCGGGTGGATTCTAATAAACACCTCCCCATCATTATCATCTGAAAACATTCATGTTTTTTTTGTAGTAGATAGATAGATAGATAGATAATCCCAAATGATTAAATACTTTTATACTTTGGTTAATATATATAAATTTATTTTATTGTTTATGGGGATTAAAAAAATGGGATGATGGTCTTCTAACATCACATCCACACTGAATGCACCGGGAACTTCTTTCGCATACATTGCAAAGATTTCTACACGCATTGCACAGATCTTGCTAAAGAATAGTCCTTAGGCCAGTACATTTTCCTAAAAATGAACAAAAAAGAAAAAAAGAAAAAGATATATATGATCAAAAAGAAAGAAAGAAAGAAAGAAATAAGTTAATATTGTGTAAAAAGATTTATGAGATTTTTATAGTTTTTTTATAAAATATATTACCAATTTGAACATTAAAAATGAGTGCCGGTTGGATTGACAGGTCATCTTTTGGACTGCGAACGCGATATTAAAAAATCATAATAACATTTCTTTAATAACCATTGTTGATTTGAATAAATAGATAAATAGATTACTATAAGGTTTAAAAAAAAAAAAAAAAATAATCTAACCCAAAATCTTATCTCTTTTCTTTGTCTCTCTTTCTTTGTCTCTTTGATTATCTGTATACAGATCTGTGAATGACATTGAGTATTGTTGTTGGTTGTTGTTGAAAGAACAAGAAGAAGAAAGAGATGAACTAAAAAATGATTTTGGAGATCCTCTCAGCGTCTTTAAATGTTTTGTGTTTTTGCTTAAACAAAACAACAAATTAGTAAATAATCTTTCAGAGACAAACGATTCAGCGCACACGCAGGTTCACACCCAATATTGGCGGCTCACAAAGAGAGAGAAGAGAAATGTTGAGTATCTTTCTATTGAATGGTGAATCTTGAAAAACGGATTTTTAGATTCGACCGCCTGCCCCCCCCTCTGACCACCCTTAGGCTCATCTTTGAATTAGAAAAAGGAAAAAATTGATGGGGCGTTTCTGTCTATTTTTTTTTTCTGATTCGGTCTTTGGTTGCACGTCTCTGCTTGGAGAGCATTCCCTCGCAAACAATCCCCGATCAGTAATTGGTCACTGCTATTGAATGGATGTCTCTCTCTCTCACTCTCTCTTTGTGTCTTGGCCTGCAAACGAGTTATGATAATAACAACCCCTCGCACCATGCTAAGAGGATCCTCTTAGGCATGACTAAAGAAAGAGAGATCGCTCCACTCTCGACGTGGTGATTGAAAGCCATAAACAAACAATGTCCGTCCAGTCTACCAACCTATCACCCACCATCTCAGCACAGAGTAGGTAGACTAGATTTTTTAAATCGTAACAATGATAATAAATCAAGGGTTAGCTCTATGATGATCGACAGTTACCTTTTAAAGACCTGTTTTTTTTTTTTTTTTTACAATTGTGAGAGCCTATGCATATCATATTGTAGGGCTAGCTAAAGATACCCAACTCTTTTAATAATAATAGAAGTTTAGTACTATTATCATCATCATATCTCATCATGGGTATAAAGATAGATAAAAGAGTCTAAGTCTATCAATATATCGTTTCAAAAACAAGATTGATATCTTAAAAGTGGTGAAGGAGGAAACAGGAGGGTAGAGGATCCTACCCTACCCTAACAAAGGATGATGAATATGACGATTATGATGGTTTATCTGTTTTCAATAACAAAGAGACTTTCACAGTGCGCCACCTCACTTTATTTTCCCTCCTTGGAATAGACTGTCTACACCCCATCAATAATTTCGACCTCGTCAAGTGATAGAAGGGATCTCTTAATTCCAGGCATAATGCTGTCGTGCACCACATGCGTATCTTTAAATCAATTCAAAGATTTTTTAAAGGGAAGGGCCGCGGTTTATCTCTAATTTCAGTGGTGCAAGGTACATATCCGCCTTCATCTCTTTTTTTTTTCGATCCCCAAATTGGGCTCAGTTCTCTCTTTAAATTTATATTTTTATTTATTTTTTCTTTTCTTTTTGTCTTTTTTTGTTTGAACTTACACCTATTTTTTTTTCTAAACAACTCTATACTTTTTTTTTTTGGTACATAATTATTATTATTATTTAATTTTTATTTGTGATTTATATTTTCTTTTTTTTTTTTTCATTTTCATTACTATTATAGGTTTCCTTAGATTTATTGTACTGGTAAAACAATTGGATCAATTGGAGCAATACCAGTCATTTCCTTTAGTTTTGAATCAAAGTCTTGGTCTTGTTCTTGAGCTGGCTTTGCATACTTTGAGGACTTGTTAAAGGCATCATCCTTTTGCTTCTTGGAGTACATGATGGTCTCGCTCTCGACTGGATGCATATGAGGTTGTTCGACATCTGCTGGTGCTGGAGCTGCTGCCTTGAGGTCTGGAAGGAACACCCACAACGATGCCGTGGTAAAGACACCGAATCCACCAAAGATCCAAAACATTGTGCTTTGTCCGAGATACTTGACGACAGTCAAGAAAACAAAGGCAAGGATTAAATTGAATAACCATTGGAATGCATTAATCACTGGTTGTGCAGTTGCTTTAATATCTTCTGGCATAATTTCATTTACTACAAACCAAAACTAAAATTAAAAGTATAAATAAAATTGATTTGATTGATTTTTTTTTTTTTGTTTTTTCTATTTTATCTATCTTACCAAAGTACCAATAGAAGCTTCAAAAGCACCGACAAAGATGAAAAGGAAAACTACAGATACCCAACCAGCAGCAGAGTTTGATGAACCTGTAAGGAAAACAATGGCAATGATGATATCAGAGATGGTCATGATGATGGAGCCAGTAATCAATAGTTTTTTGCGACCAACTCTTTCGACCAAAAACATTGCAATCAAGGTAGTACCGACATTCCAAACTTGGAGAATGACAGCTGCAATATCAGGACCATTCTTTCCAGAGATACCAGCATCTCTAAAGATGTTTGGTGAAAAGTACATAAATGCATTGATACCGGTCAATTGGAGAAGGATGGCCAAACAAACACCCAAAAACATTGGTTTACGAGACGACTTGTTAAAGAGCATAGCAAATCTATTTTGACTGCCGACGGTGGCTCTACTAGCTACAGCTACTCCACTTCTTTGCTCAGCCTTTTTCATCAAGAATACTGGTGATTCATTCATCAATACCCAACATACAAACAACATGACACCTGGTACTGCTCCAATTGCAAACATCCATCTCCAATAACTACCTGCTTCCTTTAATGCCAAACCAATTCCATTTGCAAGTAAAATTCCAACTGTAATTCCAATCTAAAAAATAAAAATAAAAGAAAATAAATTAATTAATAAAAGGTTAGTTTCTGATTATTTGATTTGATTATAGATATTTACTTGGAAGAAAGAACCACAAAAACTTTTCTTTTCTTTTGGAGCAGATTCAGCAACTAGAATTGGACATACTGATGAAGTACAACCAACTCCAATACCTAAAAGAAAACGTGTAATATTGATGGCTACAAGAGATGATACTGCACCCGATGCAACAGCTCCTCCAATTGTAATAAGTGCTACAAAAAATTTAAAAATAGAAAATATTAATATAAATTTATATTTATATTTGTTTGTTTTGAATGAATGTTATACATACAAGTAAATATAATAACAGGTTTTCTACCAATTTTATCAGCAACGACACCACCAGTCAAGGCACCAATCAAAGCACCCAATAAAATACTACATACTAAAATACCCTGGGGAATTACATCCAGTTCGAACAAGGCTGTAATTGGATCAAGTGCAAATGCAATAATACCTAGGGAAAAGAAAAAAAAAAGAAATAATTAATTTATATTTATATATTTTTTTTTATATTATACATACCAGCATTATAACCAAAAATTAAACCACCACACATACTAATGGTAATCAAGAAATAGGTGCTCTGAGCTATTCTTTGTCTTAAACCATTTTCACGGGGATGGGTAATACGACGATGAAAATCCATCTCGGAAGATGGAGATGAAGTGGATGGTGTATTATCACCTTCATTAATTTGATAATTTTCAGTGACTGTCATTTTATATTATTTATATATTTTATAGATATTATTATTATTATTATTATTATTATTATATTTCTATATATAAATATATTTCTTTTAAAACATTACAATAAATAAATAAAAATAGAAAAAAAAACTATATAATTAAAATTACAAAAATAATATTATTATTGTTATTATTATTATTATTATTATTGGAATAGATAGATTAAACTTGTGATTCAATCTAGTGATATTAATAGGGATTAGGGATTTTGAATGGAAAAAAGAAAAAAAAAAAAAAAGATATTATAAAATTCAAAATTTATAAATAAAGAAATGGGTAATGTGGTGTAAGCAATAAAGAGAGAGATTAGTGATGAGTGTTGGATTTAATATTGGTATTAATATTTTGATTTTTCTTTTTGTTTTTTTTTTACATACAATATGAAATTGTTGTTGAAAATATATTACACAATGAGTAAGTAAATATTATTAATCTATTGTACAATCTGTATCCTTGTCCTCTTTGTTTGTGTGTTATGTATTAATAAAAATATTAATATTATTACAGTATTCCCTTCTTCTAGTTCTTTTTTATTTGAATGGGAATGAAAAATAGTCAATCGCAATCTAGTTGGTCAATGACAAAATGGTTGAAGGTCAATTGGACGATCACTAAATAGATTATGTAAAAAAGAAAAAGAAAAAAAAAAGAGTTAACTTTTTGTCTCTCAGACAGTCTACCCGAAAAGTCGGGACCAAAGTGATCAATTGTCCAATGAAAGGGCAATGACCATCATCATCATTATTATTATTATTACGTACCAATGAAAGTGTAGGCGCAGGAATTCGTGTGTGGGAAAAATCGACCGAGTTGTATCTTCTTTTTTGACCTTTCAGAAAAATCTGTGCAAAGAAATCAGGATCTGTTAATTCAATCTTCTTCCTCTTCTTATCAATACAAGAATGAATAGAATTAAGGTGGGTTGGTTGTCTGAATAGGGAGGGATTAAATAAATATAATAAATGTGAATAAATTAAATTGAAAATGAAATTGAATTATCTGTTGTTGTTGCTTATGACAGTTATCACCATTCAATTCCGGTAATATAATGTAGTTGTTGTTTGATATGATATTTAGTGGTGGTGGTGGATGGTGGATGGTGGATGGTGGTAGATCGGTAATGCTATTGCCATAACAAATACACAATGATAGTAATAATAATAATCATATCATATCATATCATATCATATAACAGAGAGAGAAATAATATTCAATTATCTGTTTTTCACCACACTTACAGTGTGGTGTGGATAGGGGTTCTTCAATAGAATGCATTACCGCTTATGATAATATATTGTAAGGTGCACCAAAAAAATATCCTCACAATGAGACCGTTCTATTTTACATGTCCCCGCCCGCCCGGGTAACATCAATAAATATATTACCTTTTAAAAATATTATTTACTTTTTTTCGATATCGGGCCAATTTATTGATATTGTACTATTGCAATAACGACTATATTCAAATTCAATTGAATTGTAGTATAGGGTGTGGGTATAGGGTGTATGTATGATTTGTATAATCTATCTATCTATTTTATGTGTTGGAAATTTCGGAATCAAGTGTAATTTGACAAGATCATTTCCATGTTTATTCGATTGTTGTTGTGGTGGTAGTGGTAGTAGTAGTGGTTATGAAAATGAAGATTTATGTGTATGAAATAATCATATTACCTTTTGTTGATTTACTCTTTTTTTCTATATTGTGTTGCGTGTTGGGTTCGGTTAGGGTTAAAATCTACTATTTGAATCGATTCTATTTAATTACTCTACTATTACTATTACTATTACTATCTCGGTATAACAACGGTTCTAACAACATTTATTTATCTCTCTCTCTTCTTCTCGTCTCTCTCGTTTGAAAGAAAGAAAGTTCAATTATCAACTTTTGTTGGTTGCTAATTGCTTATGTGGTGAGATGCAAAGAGAAATAAGAACAAAATTTCTTTAGAATATCAAGATACCTCCCTCCCTACCCATGATTCGGTTCGGTTCGTTGATCAACGGTTTGATGTTGTCTGTCCAATAGATAGATAGATAGATTTTGAGCACTGTGATCATCAATGACTGGTCAAACCATATAGGGACAACGTTTGTCATATGGCACTTGGCAGCGCGATTGCATGGCGCCAGCCTTTTGCATTATTTTCACCTTTTCATACCTACCCACCCATGGTGAAAATTTCGTGATCTCTCCCATTGTGTACGTCATGTCTAGGAAACCAAGATCACTCACAAGGTTACAACTCTTCTTGAAAGGGTTTTTTGAGGGGATATAAGGTTGTTTTTTTATTATTATTTATTTATTTATTATTAGTATTGATTGACGATGATGATGTTTTTTGATTCGATTTGATTAATATTGTATTATTATTATTATTATTATTATAATTTGATTATCTATCTTGTATGTATATATATATATTATAGTACAATATAATAAGGGGTGTGTTTATATATGTGAATTATAGGTAGGATCTTCATATTTTAAATGTATTTTTAGGCATGAGGTGGATTATTATTATTATTATTATTATTATTATTATTATTATTATTATTATTATTATTATTATTATTATTATTATTATTATTATTATTATTATTTTGATCTAAACTATTATTTAAATCATGTGATATTGATAATTCACTTGATGATGCTGATTGATTTGAATTACGTCTACTAGTATTATGATGACTGGTATCATTGTTGTTATTGTTGTTACTTTGATGTAATATGTCATCACCACCATTAAAACTACTACGCCATCCATAGTTTTCCAAACTACCACTTGAAGCGTACAAAATATTCTTTGGTGAATGCCTTTTAACTTGAACATTGACCAATCCTCCTTGATCTGCTCCATTATTATTATTATTATTATTATTATTATTGTTATTATTATTATTATTAATATTATTATTATTATTATTATTTGGATCAAGATCATAAGATTTATCTAAATCTATATGATGATGTTGATTATTATTATTGTTGTTGTTATTATTATTTGATCTAATCATTGTCATTTCAATATTCTTTTGATTGGCTGTTTCGATCAATTCATTGGTCAGTTTTTCAATATGGTCTTTTCGATAGTACGCCTTTTTGTTGTAGAGTCGGATCAAGGAGACGACAGTGAGCGAGAAGAAAACTCCAGAGGGCACCCCACGACCCGATCAACTGGAGTAGTTGCGGACTCTGACGCATCTCTTGGGAATCGGTTATATCCATTCGAATGTATCCCTTGAACAAGAGTGGATCACCTGGTGTGAAATCTTCGGGACGTGCCATAATAGTGCCGACTGCAAAGAATTCGGAAAAGTGGTAATCAAATATATAACGTGGACCGTTGAATATAGTCTTTCTACGAATATAGACATCGACACGGTTCATAAAAGCCAGTACATTCTTCCAGTACAGTGAACGTGTGTTGTTGACTTGACTTGGTGGTTTGGAGAGATCCGGGTCTTTTGGAAAGATATCCACCTTTCGAGCAATCACACTGTACGATGGAATGGTTTCCATGATGATCAAGTTGAGTGACCCCGTCCAAAAGATATCATTGAATTCTTGGTCGGTTGCACATGTACAGGGAATCGATGTGTTGGTTGGACATTCACATCGGTTTACTTCAACTTCCAGGTAACTGTAGACCGGCAGCTCGAACGTGCCGACCAATTCAACCGACTCGTTTGGACATATGGCCTTGGTTGTCAATTTACTAATATTATTAGAAGAGCCTCCCGACACTGTATTTATACCATCAAACGAACATTCAACCGACGCTATACTTCTTCTGATTCTTGGCAGAGCATCTTGATTGAAAATAGTGATATATTTGTAGTGTACCTCTAATAGCGATGAATTTAATATGTCTTTGCCACTAGCATCTTTAAATAAAATACCAACTGGAGGTGATGAAAATGGTAAATATGAAGATGGTACTTCACTTGTATAAATAATTGATGGTACACCTAAAATTTAAAAAAAAATAAACAAAAATAATTAATAAATATAAATAAATAAATAAATACTACTTAAAATATTTGGTTGAGATTTACCTTTTGAGAATTGAGAAATAGTTAGAATAATGAAAAAAGCCATGATGAATAAAACAACCAAACTCCAGAGTATACCAACTTTGGATCGATGTGTTGGAGGTTCCTCCAAGATTGGAGCACCACCCAAATCAATATAATATAATTTCTGTCCATGTTTACGGGCAACCTTTGTGAATCGATTCACCTTTCCAAGTGTTTCAATTCCCATCTTTTTTGCTTTAATTTTAAATGTCATATTTTTTAAAAGTAAGTAAAATGAATGTTGATGATGATGATTGACCAGATCAATGATACAATAATAATAATAAAGTAGTCAAAAGTATACTTGATTTTTTTTTTTAAAACAAAATAAAAATAGAAATTCTATTTTTAAAAGACGACGAATGATGATGGTGATAATCAAATGTGGGTTGGGTACTGATTGAGCTATTGGTGATCAACAAACTGACTTTACTGTGTTTGTGTTTTGGCCCGTGCGTGTTTGTGTGTTGGTTGGTGTGTGCGTGCGCTGCTCGTTGAATGAACAGTGAAACGAATGTGGAATTACTACTACTACTACTACTACTACTTAATTTAATTTTAAAAGAAAAGCGATACACGATCGTATAAAGGATTGGGATGGATGGATGGACAGATGGACAGATGATGATGGACACAAAGAGAAAAAAAAAAAAAGAAAGTTGATCAATATACAAATGACAACAACAACCAGTAGCACATCATCACCTACCTTACCTTACCTCATCTACAACAGGTAATTAATGATCAATGATCGAATCTTTGAAAACACTGTATTTGACATTTGTGTGTATGTATAATCCCAAACTCCCAGAATTATTGGGCGACTCTTTCAACTTTGCCCCAATGATCATCCACAAAACGTTAAAAAAGGATAGGTGTTGGTGAACATTGAATTGATTGATGTTGACTATTTATGTGCTTACCCCTAAACACATAAAGAGGATTTCGATGAAGAGTGGCACTGAGCATGATAAACACAGATCTGAAAATAATTTGTTTAAACAAACATACCTATTTTAAAAAACCGAGTATTTCAAATGATGGTTGATCTTCAACAACAATAATGTAAAGTATATTCTTTTTTTTTTGACAAAATTCTATTTCTGTCAAATGCTGCTACTTTCTATTTTATCTATAAATGTATAAACTAAAATAAATAAAATAGAGATGGTTTGAACGAGTTCGCAGTGGATGCAAACGCCAAAGGAGGTCTCGAGAGGAAGCAAATTAATTTTATGATGAATTCGATAAGGGCTTTGATCATCGACCCTTGTCGTTGAAATTGTGGAGGTTGAACAAAGAGAGAGGGAGTGTCAAATATTCAGCTGCAGCGCACCTCTCCATACCAAATCATGGAACGGTTCGACGATCAGCTTTTAACCAGATTTTCTTCTTTGTTAAGCTTTAAAAATATCCCGGAGTTACCCAAGGGATGCAACCTGCAGGGGGTGCCACCTAAAAAATGAAAGAAAAAAACTCGATTGTCGTCATCTGAAACTCTATCATAGGGATCTGACACGTGTGATGATGATAAATCTAATTCCTTTTCTTTTCTTTTACCCATTATCCCCCAGAAAAATATAAAAGGTAATGACCAAATAAGTACATAAACATTTCAAGTTTCATTGTTGTTGGGTTTTACACAACCCATTGCCCTCATTGATTATAGCCAAGAAGAAGACAAAAGAGAGCGCTTTCCATTAATACTAGAGATAATTATCAACCACCCATGAGCCGAAGGGTCATAGAATCGAGAATTTTCTTCGGTGAGGCTCGTTTATATTTTTAGTTTGGTTGACTTTCATACCGATGCCTCTTTCAAGTTTTGGTTGATGTGAAGAGGAATCGGTGTTTTTGGTTTAATTCCTTGAAGGGTCAGGTCAACTTGTTGATAAATATCCTTGATGCTTACCCCCATTTAAAAGTTTGGTTGTTTCAAGAATACAATGTGTTTTGATTTTTTATTATTATTACTAATATTATTATTATTGTTGTTGTTGATGTTGGATGTTTGGTAAATGAATATGTATATATATAGTTTTGAGGAGGGTTGGGTCAGTTGAGGTGTGAGGGATGAAATGATTGATTGATTAGTTGGGGGTAGATTAGATTACTACATTGTTATTATTACTATTTATGATTTTTGACTATATACTACTATTACTATTACGAACTCTACTAAAATAACTACAATTATTATTATTATTACTATATTATTATTATTATATTATTATTTCTTTGCAGTGTAAGGTTTAATTTTCTTAACATCACTAACACCTTGGCCAGCCACCCATGGGTGATGAAGACATTGATCGATTGTGTATCTTTTGTCTGGACTCTTTTCCAATAGATGTGATACAAGGCTCTTGGCTTGATCCGATACTTCCAATCCCTCTGGCCATCCATAATCTACATTTCTAATCTTTTCATAAAGAACTGCATTATTTTTATCCCAGAATGGGAAACATCCAGTTAATCTAAAAATAAATAAACAAAAGAGTCAATAACTATATATTTCTTTTTCTATTTTCTTTTTCTTTTTCTATTTTCAATTTCATACAAAACATAAGTAATAACTCCAACACTCCATAAATCACAAGCTTCATCATAAGGTTTACATTCTAGAACCTCTGGTGCTACGTATTCGGGTGATCCGCAACATGTCTCTAGACAATCACCTTCACCAAATATTTTTGAAAGTCCAAAATCAGCCACTCTAATCTCGTCACCTTCATCTCCTGTACATAAAAGGTTTTGTGGCTTGAGGTCTCTATGAGCTATACCATTCTCATGTAGGTGACCAACGGCCGATACTATTTGTCTTACAATCTTGCAGGCATCGCCTTCAGAATATTCTCCTCTTTGAACTATCTTTTCAAATAATTCTCCTCCTTTAACTCTAAAATTTTAATAGAATAATCGATTGTGTTAATACCATAAATATATATATATATTGGTAATGAATAAATGAATGATTGATGATATAATCCAATCAATCAATCCTTCATCTTTAATCATATCATTATCCAATTGTGTTTTTGATTCCATTTTTTTTGATTTGTTTGTTTTCAAAACATACAATTCTAAAACCAAATGTAAATGTTTCTTTGTTTCATAGACTTCGTAGAGTTTTAGGATATTTGGATGGTCACCGACCTTTTTCATAATCTCTATTTCACGCATCAACAATTTGTTCTTGATGAATTGAGTCTTGATTGATTTGATGGCTACTCTTTCACCCGAGGCACGGTGAGTGGCCTCTCGGACAATCGAGAATGCTCCACGCCCTATTTCGTTGCCCAATGTATAGTTTTGATTCAATGGTCCTTCGTTGAGCATATCATCGTCGCCTTCATCACCTGATTCATCTGCTGAAAGGATTTCAACATCATCATCATCTGAACTATCCATTCTATCCATATTCATCTGTCTCTTCTTTAAAAAATTATACTATAACTAACTAATTAAATTATACTACTATATATATGTGTTTATATTCTTTAGAAAGAAAGAGAGAGAGAGAAAAAAGAATTAGTAACTACTTATTATTATTATTATTATTTTTGTTTTAGTATTTACAGGTGTTGTATGTATGTGGTATGTATGTATGTATGTTTATGTATTAACTATTTATATTCTATATTACAACAATTACAAATAAATAAATGAATTTATAATTAATACAATTTCTACTACTACTAAGACCGACTACTAATAATAATAAAAGACAATGTAAAGTATATGATGAATGACAAATGATGATTAAATAGATGGATGGGATAGATAGTTAATATCAAGTTTATCATGACATGTGCCAACCGTGTGAATCAATCACTCTTGTCGCGCATAAGTTGTTGCATTGTCGCATTGCCTCTCGATTCCTTCTTCTTCTCTGCACCGAGTGCTGTCCTGTTCTCTTACCCTCTTGTAAGTTGTTTAGCTAAACTCTCTACTCTGTCTCTGATGAAAATATCGCTCTCTGACTACTACAATAGTGTTGTTTTGAAAAAGAACAACAAGGAGCAGGAAGAGAAAAAGTAAAAGAACAAGAAAAGAGTGTCCAAAACTGATGAATAAAAACAAAGAATTTGGTTTGTTTGTTTGCAGAGCAGTTTTTTTAAAATTAAATTTTTGTGTTGCTTGGATGATGGATAATACTCTCTCTTGATGCATATTCTCTCCTTGGGCAAAACAAAATGAAACAATACAATCACAATAATACAAGCAAGTAAGATAAGGTTGGTTGTAGTTATATATGGTGTGGAAGGAGAGGCATTGCCTCTCGATTACTCCTCCTTCTTGATAGTGTGGCCAGCAGTTGCGGAATGTGTTTGTGTGTTTTTATATCTATCTGTGTGTGGGTTAGGGTGCTTACAAAAATATCCTCCTTTTGTGTGTCTATGTCTATGACTATGTCTATGTCTATGTCTTTCTTTATCTGTTTTGTTTGAAAAAAAAAAAAAGTATCTCTATTATATATAATGATTTGGTTGTTGTGTTTTATGCCTTGAAAGAAAGATAAGATAAATAATAAACTGGTTGGTTTGGGGGTTGCTTTGAATTAGTGATTGATTGTGTGAGCTCTACAAGACAACTTGTTTGTTTGTTGATCGCACCGCCTCATTAAAAATCCAGATCTCACGATTCAGTTGTATCCACACAACAAAGCTTTAAGAAAAACCAAAGCAACGGAAAAGAGGAGAACGATACAGATACTTTTTGGTCTTTTGCTTTGATCAAGAACACAGTCTCGATTCGATCGAATTGTATTTATAGGAGCAAATACTTTTTGTTGTTGTAAGATTTTGTTTATCATCCGACGAATCAACCAACCAGCAGCTCTACAGCTATAGCTCTACGGCTAGCAATAGAGCAAGAGAGAGAACACAAACTTTGAAAAGCATTGAATGATAAGATTGATTGGTTGATTGATTGATTTGTGATAAAGTCCACTGATCAACCCTCACCTTACATACTATCGTGTAATAGTGCAGATGGGTTCCTCCTTTACAGGAAGGAAGGATATGTACTTTGAAAAGCTTGGTAACCAGGACATAGACAAACAGACAAAGATTACATAAAGATAAAGATAAAGATAAAGATAATAAAGATGATACAGTGAAACTAGCTAGTTTGTGAGTGTGTTGGTGGTGGGGTTTGCAATAATTTAAATTATTGGGCAATATAATCTTGTTCTTGTTTCTTGTAAAGTTAACACCTCATGAGTAATGAAGATGAAAAGGATGATCAGCTACTCTTAGTACTATATCTTGTTATTCTTATTTACTCGATCTAACTTATAATATATTACAACTAAATTTTATTCATTAAATTTCAACAACCTCATCATCAGAATTCTTGTGAATGAAATTGAAAGCATTATTGCGCATCTTTTCATCGATCTGTCTAAATAGTTGTATTGCAGTAGTATTGTTTTGGTGGACTGTACTAGGTTGTATCACATTATTCTCACTTTACTTGATAGCTCGACTCATCTCACCCAACAACAATAACAAGTATTACTGTAGAGGTGGAATAGAAGATTATTATTTCAACAACAAAAAGAAAGGATTAAGAGTTAAACTTATACAACAAGTAGAAGTAGAAGAAGAACAAGTTTTAAAAGTTGAATCTGACGAAGAACAAGAACAAGAATATCATTCAATATACAACAATGACAAAAAAGAACGTATGGTTAGATTGTGATCCTGGTAAGTTAAATTAAATGTTAAATGTTCATGTGATTATATATATTAACTTTTTTGTTTTGTTTTGTTTAGGACATGATGATGCATTTGCAATTATGATGTGTGGACATGATCCATCACTTAATTTATTGGGTATATCGACGGTGGTAGGAAACCAAACAGTTGAAAAGACAACGATCAATGCACTGCGTGTATGCAAGTTTAGTTCAATGGAGCATGTTGATATTGTAAAAGGTGCCGGTAAGCCAGTCGTTAGAGATGCACTCATTTGCCCAGAGATCCACGGTGACACTGGCCTCGATTCGAGCATTGTAATTGATGTAGAGACAAAGGCACCACTGCCAGGCAAGGCAATCAATGTAATGTACGAGTACATTGAAAAAGTGTTTAGAGAGACTGGCCAACAAACCACAATCATTGCCACTGCATCACTTACCAATGTTGCATTGTTGTTTGCAGTGTATCCAGAGATCAAGGAGATGATTGAATCTGTAACTCTATTGGGTGGAGCAATGACGACGGGGAATATAGGACCCGTTGCAGAGTTTAATATTATGGTCGATCCAGAAGCTGCCAAGATGTGTTTTGAAAGTGGTGTCAAGATTGTAATGGTGCCATTAGAGGTTAGTCATCGTGCATTGATCGATTCCCACATTGTCGATAGAATTCAAAAGATTGGAGACACCAATTTCATCAAACTCTGTGTAGAGTTGTTAAAGTTTTTTGCCGAGAATTATAAAACTATGTTTGGTATGGAACATCCTCCACTTCACGATCCATTGGCCGTAGCACATGTCATCAATCCTTCTATATTTAAAACACGTCATCTTCGTGTCGACGTTGAATGTACCTCCCATCTATCTTTTGGACAGACTGTCTGCGATGTTTGGAACATGTCAAAATTACCCAAAAACGTTCATGTCGCTGTTGAAGTAGATATTGATAAATTTTTCGATCTCTTAATTGATTCAATCGATAAAAGTAATAAGAATAGTTGTTTAAATAATTAATTAATCAAAATAATAAATAATAAATAATAAATAATCATAATAATAGTCAACACCAGTAAATAGTAATCAATCAAATCAAATTAAATTAAATTAATAATAATAATAATAATAATTTCGTACATCTTGTCAAACACAGAATATCTATGGGTAATTTAAAAAAATACTATTCGTAACCCCCAAGAGTAAAAAACAATTCAATGATTTAAAAGATGTATCGTACATGTATAGTATAGTAGTGATTGGATTAGCACCCACACCCACAAATCTAAATTGAAAAACAAATCAATTCCAGTCAATATCAATTTTAAATCTAGATTACCACTCGAAAAAAAAGTGGATTATTGATAATAGATGGATAGATTAACTGAAGATTTTAATTAATTATTTAATTTGTATCTTATTTATTTAGAGAGGAAAAAAAAAAAACAAGAAAATATTTAAATAGAGGAGGAACAGAACAAATTGGAATTATTTATTTACTATTTATTATTTTATTCATATTTTATTTTATTTATATTTTAAAGAAATGAAAATAATTATTTTAATAGTTTTAACAATTTTGTATTGTCAATTTACTTTTGGAGAGGAATTAAATAATTTAGTTCTAAAAGTAGATTTTAATATACAAAATCATTTAAAACTTGTCAATGATTTAAGAGCAGCCAAAAAAATACCACCTCTAAAACTATCAAAGTGTTTGGTACAAGTTGCTCAAAACCATGCCAATTACATGGCAAAATCGAATAAACTCACCAATGAAGATCCAGAAGGTGGAATGTTTGATCGTATTACAAAGGCCGGCCAAGAGGCGACAAATGTATCGACTGGAGTTGCATATGGCTCATACTCGGATGCTGGCACTGTCAATCAATTAAATTCTAGTCCATCCCGTGACAATATGATATCCGAAACCTACACTCAATTTGGTGTTGGAATGAAGCAATCTTCTGATGGTACTCCATATTGGTGTCAATTCTATTCAAATGGTCAATGTCAAACAAAATAAATCCATACCTAATTTAAATATATATTATTGTTGATGTGTTTATTCACCCAATTGATTATCCATTAAGGCTGCACTTAAATCTTCTGTAAATGATACATTATGTTGTTGTTGTTGATTATTCACATCATTTTCTTCTTCTTCTACTTCTTGTTCTGCACCATTATTATTATTGTTATTATTATTATTTACATTATCCTTTACATCTTTTTCTTTTTCTTCTTCTTTTCGAATTAATAATTCAATTCCATCTTTTACCTCCTGTTCTTCTTGTTCTTGTTTAACATTTTCATCTTTACCGTCTTCTAATTGTTCAGTTTTTAAAACATTGACATTGGTAATTTCTTTACGACAAAAGAAACAAGTCTTTTTGGTCAATAAATGTCTTGTAATACAATGATGACATGAAGTATGTTTACAAGGTTCAAAGATTCTATTACAATCATAAACATAACAAATCAAACATATATTATTATCCATTGAATTACCAAGTTCCTAAAAATAAAAAAAATATTAATATTAATTTAATTTTTCTTTTTTTTCTTTTCTTTTTTTTCTTACATCATGAATAGAAGGAGAACGAGTAGGAGCAATTGGTTTTGAAAGAGTAGTAAACAATTCAACAAGGATAGTTTTTTGAATAGGGGAAACTCCACTATTGATTGCAATGGCCTTGATGATTGGTACAATCTCTGGTGGAACTCTTGTAAATGCATCTAAAAACGGTTGGTTGGATCCTTTGTAAAGATTATAGATTGGTTCCAACAATTGAACAAAGATTGCATAATAGGATGTACCAGTTGAATTTGGATGTAATAATAATTTATCCATAATATAAGTAAGGAATTGACCAATGATCAACATTGAAGTTTGATTACCCAATATCAACTCTGAAAAGTTGGTACATAGATATTCAAAAACTTGGAGACGTATTTTAACCTCTACCTTTGATTCAATGTTTTCAGAGATATTTGAAAACATTGAATTTAATAATTTAAGTAATGAATTTGGATTCTCAATACATAATTTTTGAAATATTTTTGAAAAGTTTTTAAATTGTTTCTAAAAAATTAAAAATAATAAATAAATAAATCAATCAATCAAATCTCTTTTTATATTTTATACTTACAGAAGTTAAAACTGTTAATATTGTTAGATCAGTATCTGAAAGTCTCATTAATAAACCTTGAACAAAATATTCAAAGTCTGGATGATTTGTTAGGATTGAATAGAAGTTTGGTCTTCTTAAAAGTACCCAAATTAAATCTATTGATTGTTGTTTTGTTTCTAAAAAAAAATAAAAAATAAAAAGATTAATAAATAAATAAATTATTTCTTTTTTTTTTTTTTTTTTTTACCTCTATCAACAATTTGATCATGTTTTCTAAATAAAATGGTTAAAACTTGATTTGTAGTTTCCAAATTATAATTTGTAAATGCTTCCTTTTCATCCCAATCGATTAGATGACAGAATTCACAAAATATTGTCGATAGGTAATAGTCATACATAAATTCAAATACATGACTATCCAAAACCTTTATAAATAATGATGCTGTAAATGATACATGTCTCCATACTAATTGTGGATATACTGACTAAAAATAGAATAGAATAATAATTAGTATGAAAATAATTAAGTTTCTTTTTTCTTTTTCTTTACCAATTCTAAAACTTCATTTTTAAAAAAATGAATTTTATGTTTATATTGTTCAACTTCTTCTCTTTTCTTTGTTAGATGAGCCAAATCAGTGATTGCATCAATAGCATTTGATTCCAAATAAAATAGGGTAAGATAGTTTTTGATTAAAGAGAATTGAGTGCAAAGACTAATTTGAAGAAGTGATGTTGCAATATTGTAGAGTTGTTGGTCTGTTGACATGATGGGTTCTAGACCATTATTCTGTTGGTCATATTGATCAATGACAAAATTCTTTTTGAGAAAGGAATAGACTCCGCCAACACGTTGTCTATCGCAATTGTTCAAATAAAAGAATGATTCTGGGAATTGTTGAACATTTGATTGAGCACTCACGAGCAATGGTTCAATGCACATCAATACGATATAGTAGAGATTGCTGAGTGTTGAAAAGTTTAATTGTTCCGATATCGATCCACTTGCAATCTTTTTTGAATGTGAAAAATGATTGGAAACAATTCTTTCAAACCATTCCAACGTTAATTGATTCACACTCTTCCCATGTTTTTCAATAATCGTATCTTTTGATGATAATAATAATTTAACAATTCTATATTGAATTTGTCTTGATTGATTTTTTAATAATATATAATTCTAAAAAAGAAAAAAAAAGTATTAATAATTATAATTATATATATTTGTTTGTTTGTTTTTTCTATATTTACAGATTGTAATTGTTTTGAAGTTTTTTTATCATTTTTCTTTTTTAAAGTTAGGTATTCAAAGAAACAAACTTGTCTTTGATTTAATATACATTGAAGAATTTCATTGGATAGACGATTTGAAAAGATACTTTGTTGAGTGATTGGACTCGTCATTAATCTTTCAACAACTTTTAATACATTGATATTTCTTTTCAAATCCACCTGTGTCTTTAATAGATATGTTATTCTACTAAATAATACTGATATAAATCTATTATATATTGATTGATCCTAAATTTTAAAATGAATAAATTAATAATTAAATAATTAATTATTTTTGATTTGACTTACAATATTAAAAGTTTCAATTAAATTTAAGAATAAATCAATTGTTGATTGTTTATAATTTAAAATCAAATTCTCCAATACTGGATAAAAGAATGTACTAATTGTATAAACATTTAAACTATCAATTAAATCGGTTAAAATTGGTGTTGCCAATAATATAAATTTTGATTCATTAAACTAAAAATAATTAATTAAATAAATATAGATATTAGTATTGAATACATATGTATCTACTATTTTCTCTTTGTTTAGATCTTACAAAAGTAGGAGATAAATCAATTAATTTTAATAGTTTTGCCAATATAACATTTTGATAGTATGTACGAGTAAAAGAGAGGATGGGGTATGTGATAAGAGGAGAGGCATCTTTGTATTGATTGACGTGTGGAAATGTACCATAGTTGGGAGAACATTTACCGTGTTGAAAGGATAGGACGGGGATGAAAAAGATAGAGTGTCCAGGTGGCGTCTTTAACATTGATGGTGTAAACGTTTGTTCTGAAAAGTAATGTCCCTTTGTAAAAGTGGTCATTCGACGTTGTTCAATATCCAACACACAAGTGACTACATCTCCACTTTGAACATACATTGATTTAGTCTTTTCAAACAGTATAGAGACATAGGTGAGTGTTTGTGGTGTTTCTCCAGTACCTCCAACATTATCTGGATTATGGAATGCTACCCATCCAACCATAATCGGTGAATGTGATACGGTTACTTCAAACTGCCATACACCCCTTGCTTTTGGTGGTACCGGTATATTGCAATGAAATGTTGGTAGTCCTTCGATTTGGTGTGGGAATATATCGGTGCCGTAGAACCGTTCGACAAAACTCTCTTTCTGAAGCAATTCAAAGTTGACGGGAAAGTGTTCAGCTAGATTAGCTCGATACCGCTGTTCAAACGTTGTGGTGGTCTCTGAGAATGGTGGTTGACCCGATGGATTGTTGTACAGCAACATTGCATGTAATGATTCATCGTCACCGTTCCCTAAACTACCCGAAGCTGTGTTACTACCATTGTTGTTGAAAGTAAGTAAGCTTTGAAACATTGATAGAATGGGATTGAATATTGATAAGGTGGTGCGATGATGACTATTCAAGTCTGCATTATCTCTTCGTATACGACTATTTGCACTATCTACATATTCCTCTACTTGAAGTGTAAAGTCTGAGAAATCTTTACTACACTCTACATTGTATCTAATCGATTCTTTTCCTGATATCGATAACATGTTGATTCGATTCTTATTCTTTCAAAGAGTAAGTCGTACTAATCCCCTCTTTTTTAGAAAACTATACAATTAAAACTAATAGGTTGTAAGATTATTCTAATCTCGGTTGATATATGTCATAAATTATATAAATATATAAATATTTGTATTATATTGTTTGTTGTAGAATAGAATCCCGCCTCTAGTTCTTTGCAAAGCACAGATTTTCAGGTGCAAGTAGTTTTGAGTAAAAAAAAAAAAGAAAAATGAAATTAATTTGGGACCTGAGCTCAGTGTGATTAAAGCAGAAGGAACATCATTAAACCATTTATATTAATTAAAGATAAATAGAGACAGATAGATAGATAGAGATAGATATAGATAGAGATAGATATAGATAGATAGAGAGATAGATAGATAAGTAACAAACAAAGGGATATGGTATGATAACAAGATATGGTCTAGATGATGTGATGAATCATTGAAATAGTAAACTAACATCACATGTCATTTATTCATGATTTACTACAACACCCCCACCTACAACTACAACTATGATACACACATATCATATGTACTACTAGATACACTATATATTAATTCAAAATAGACAAGGAAAGACACGTTTGTCTAAATGGTATACACCTTATGAAGATGCAGAAAAGAGAAAACTATCAAATGAAATTCACAAGATTGTAAACTCTAGAGAATCAAAATTCACAAACTTTGTAGAGGTATGATGATAATGACAATCAACATGTAATAGAATAGACCTATAGACTCACGACTGACAAATATATATTTGATTTGAATTATTATAGTTTAGAACACACAAGATTGTATATAGAAGATACGCAGGTTTATTCTTTTGTATTTGTGTAGATCCCAATGAAAATGAATTGTTTTGTTTGGAGGCTATTCATTTGTTTGTAGAGATTCTTGATGCCTACTTTGGCAATGTATGCGAGCTCGACCTTGTATTCAATTTTTATAAAGTATATGCTATTTTGGACGAAGTGTTTTTGGCAGGTGAATTGATGGAACCTTCCAAACAAGTGGTCTTACAAAGAATGGAATTCCTTGATAACCTTCCATAAATAATCAATAACAACAACAACAAAAATAATTATTTTTAATCCAACCCTATGACTACGATCCTCCCCTTACCTTACCTCTCCATTATAAATAGTATTTATTAACCCTCTCCTCCTCCTCCATTAACACCTCTCAATCTTGATAGACAACAAAACATATAGCTCCCCTTTATCTCCCAAGCCGACATATCCAAAATGTAATAATAATAATAATCATAATCAATAATAATAATAATAATAATAATAATAAAATCAATTGTCAACAAATTTATAAACCTTTAAAAATAATAATAATAATAATAATAATGTATTAAATATAATGGATAGATAGAACCAATACCAATATTACAAATGGTTTACAATTTTGGTCGAAAGATTGAATTTTAGTTTTGGAGGTGTATTTCCAGATCCAAAACAAAGATAAATTGGTTGATATTGATATTGATGATCATCACCACCATTGTCTTTCATCTGTTGTTCTATTTGTTGATGAATGATCCCACCATAAAGTGATTTACCAAGTATTAATACATTTCTATTTTCTGGATCTAATCGACGAATATCAACTTGGAAATTAATATCATTCCCAAATATAACTAGTTGATCTATATTTGATTGATTGATTAGGTGGTCAAATCTAAATATCCAACGATCATTTACCTGGCGGTTAATGTATATTGATAGTTTAATAAGAGTTGATGGGAATATTAAACCATCACCATCATCTCTGCCAATTATATGTATCTTTGTATTGTGGTTTGTTGTTGTAGAGACACGGTATTTGAATTCAGTGATTGATTGTGGAATTGGTTGTTTGTAGGGTTGTTCTAATAGACTATAATCAATGTGTTTCAGAGTGGAAGGATAGATAAATTGAAGAGGTGGAGGTTTGATGGATTGGTTTTGGTGAATCCATTTAAACTCTTGTAAGTTGTTTGGTAGAGTGATCGTTGGCAGTGAATCATTACTGACTTGAAAGTCCTTGATTACTAGTTTTTTGATCGAGTTTGGTAGTTTGTCGAATTGTGATACATTGTAACCTGTCAAAGTGAGCGACTCGACATTGTCTGGGATTGGCTGCTTTTCATTGGGGTTTGCACTTTGAGGGTTCATGTGGAGTTCAAGTGTTTTTACACTCGATGGTATAAATCCAACTGGTAAATTTGAATTTATCTTGATTGATAGTATCGTCAATCGTTGAGGTAGACTGAAGTGGTGGAGACTAAAGATTGATGTATAATTAAAATAATTGGTCAATGATGTCAGTGTTGGTGGAAAGAAGCCCGTCTTTATAAAATGAAGAGGTTGACCAAGATTCTTGAATGTTGTAAGGTTTGGAGGTAGTCTTATGCACGATGCTCTTAAATCTAGGTGTATGTTAAGTACCAGGTTTTCTAGTTTGACGAGACCGTTGAGATTCAACTCACAAGTATCATTATTCAGGTCGGGATCGAGAATTTCAAGGTAGAGATGTACCAAATGTACGAGTGGTCGAAAGTAGGTCGGTGATGATGGTATATCTTCCATTTCAGTCTTTAGATAGGTTAAACTCTTTGGTAGTGTACAGTATTTGGTATCTTCCTTATCAGCAATAGAGTATGTCCTCAACCAAGTGAGAGAGGTGAGTGTGTCTAGTCCAAGTCGACGGGGTTCTATATAAAAATTAGAGCCCATGTAAAGGTCCAACCTTTCAAGACCTGCTGGTAGTATCTTGTTGGGAAAGTTCTGACTTTCGATCAACAAGGTCAACGACCTTAATGAATCGGGGAGCCCATTACACTTTTCTATTGCTTCTTGTGTTTCATAGTGTATGGTTAAATGGTTGAGTAGAGGTGGGAATCTAAAGTCGGCTGGTAATGGTTTTCTGATTGGTTGGTGAAGGGTCAATGAAGTGGTTGATTGAGGTATACCTAATGATAGTTCCATACTATCATCCTTGTATTCTTCTAATACTATTGCCGTTGCAATGATATTATTACTATCATCACGACCATGACTATTCCTCTTGTTGTTGTTGTTTATAATACTTTTTTTTATCACGTATAATCATTGTATCTGAAAATGTATTTGTAAACATTTTCTTGAATGACTTTAGATGATAACATTTCTTTGAGTAATAAGCATTGATGTTGTTGATGTAATGATTACTTTTAGGATTTTTGTATTCAATATGTTTAAATGATAGATGATAGTTGACAGCAGCAGAAGGAGTAGTAAAGTTGAATAATCTTTTACAAGATAACAACAAACACACCAAATCTACATTATCATCTACATAGTTGATTATTTTTAATAATAGTATAGTTGGTATCTTTTTAATATAATCTTCTTCTTCTTCCCCTCCTCCACTTTGCATTATTTTCTAATTTTTAATAAAAGTAAAAAAAAAATAATAAAAGAGGTGAAGTACATCATTATCACAACTCTTACTTTTTGCAAAAAGAGATAATAATAATAATAATTGAACTTCAATCAATACATTAATACTCTAATCCGATGATTTTCTTGAAAATTTTAAATATCTTTTTTGTCATAGCAACTCATCACAGACAGAATGCATTGAACAATTAAATAGAATATTTATTTATTTATTTTAGATGAAAGAAATAATAATAACATCAGTATTAAAGAATAAATACTTATTATATCATATACTATCAAATATAAAGAGATGTTATGGAGAGACGGTCGTGTTTTATGATCGAGAGGTCGCACTGTACCGATCACGAAGATTAACGTCTATCTACAAGTACAACGAGATACACCGTATCGAGTGGATGATCACCAATCGCTACTTGGGACTACTCAAAGAAAAGGTTCAACGAAACGAGTTTCTGTCGGTACGATCACTCGAGGTAGACACGATCATCACTGCTGCCACGGCGTTTGTGCGTGACCTCGACACGTACAAGTATATCCTGTACCGATGCTCAAAGCAAAAGATTGACAAGCACTGTCAAGAGATGATGTATCTGGCCACCAAGAATGCCAATCTAGACATTCTCAAGCATCTCTGTGACTCGGTGTTTGACCTGACCATGAACCGACTCAAACATAACCCCGCCCCTGAAGACCTCGGCTTTATCAAACACATCTATGCATGTGCCATGGAATCGGGCTCGAAACGAACCTTTTCCTTTGTCTACAACCGTCTCAGTTACCCGACCTGTAACACTGAGAGTGTACGTCGCTCGAGTATCTCCAACGAGATGATCGAACATGTTCTTGAAACCAATGCAAGACTATTACAACGTGTATTTTTAAAGAGCTACTATTACAGAATGTTAGTTGCAAACATTTCCCAACAACACCTCGAAAAGCATTGTCTATTATACGATCAAGACCAATTTCAAGAATTCATTTATTACATTTCCAAAAAATCTTTTAATGAAGATGAAATCATTTTAACTGGAAAAGAGAATAGTAGTAGTAATAATAGTATTGATGATTGGAGACGTACTGGTGGTGATTCAATTCAATTATCCTCAAATCAAAATAATAATAATAATCAAAATAATAATCAAAATAATAATATATTTTCAAGTCAACTTATATTAGAAACAATAGATAGAATTGAATTTATATTTGATCAATATTATGAATACAAGGATGAAAAACAAAAAGAAATATTTAAAAAGTTGAAATCATATTGTGAAGATCAATTTGATTATTTAGATGCAACACAAAAAAAGATTATATTATTTTCAGAGATTTTACAATTTATTGGTGGAAATGGAGTTAATTTGGCCAAACATATGTTGCAATGGAGTTTCAATCAACAAGAATCAACAACTAAAATGTTGCAACATGTTATAAACAAGTTTGGTTATGCATGTGTATTCAAGAATGGATCAGAATCACAAGTTCAAGAGACTATTGACCAAATCGACAAGTCATACTTGGAGAATAATCAATACAGATGGTGGGTTGATTGTTATTGTATTGCAACTGGTCATTTGTCGGTACTGCAATTTTTACAAAAACAAAATACTTTGTTTAAATCACAACATCAATTTCAAACATTGTATGACACATCGATGCAAGAATGTTTAAATTATAGTTTGGAGAATCAGAGATTGGATGCCATTTCATTTTTATTGGCCAACAAGTTAAAACCTACCAGTCCACAACTTCAAAAGGCACTAGAAAAGAATAATATTAAATTGGTCAAATTGCTTTATGAAAACAACAAAAAAGCAATCACTGGTGGTAAATTCTTATTGTCAGTGTGGGACAAGGAGAGCATCGCGTTTTACGATAAAATACTAGCATCATCCAATTCAACAACCAATAGTAAACGAGGTGACAAACGTCTCTATCTAACACCATCTCTATTGAAACAAGATAATTTGGAAATGTTTATTCATTTGTTAGAGGCATTGGGTAGTGGTGAATCAGACGCTAGAATTAAAGAGGTTTTCGATGCAGTTCAATCAGCAACACCAACTCGAATCGAAAAATATTGTAGAGATTATTATTTAAAAAACCAATTACATCTTCAGAGACCAATCAATATTGGTAATCTACTGGTCAATGGTCATTTTGATTTTATTAAACAACTACAAGACCTAAATCTCCCTCTAACGTTTACATTTACGTCATTGATTGGTAAAATAGGTGATGTTGGATGGATTCCAATCCTCACCAAATATTCTGCCATTTCTGATTGGCCTAGAGATGTATTGGCATCGGCCATTCAATCTGGTCGTCTTGAAATGGCAAAATATGTTGTCAAATATCTCTCGGAACAAGGTAAAAAGGTTCAATTGACTCTATCTCACTCTAGTTATCCATCTTTGGGTCACAATGGAACCATCGACTTTAGTATACCTTATTATCTGGTTCACTTTGAAGACTATCAAATGGCTGAATGGCTATTGTGGAATGTCCCTCTTTTACCCTCTGATGACACACCAGAACAATTATCCAAATTTCAAGATGCTTTCCAAAACGAACAAAATCAAGAAATCTATATCAATTATTATTTCCTATCAAATGATACAAAATTATTGATAAATAATTATTTACAACAAAAATTATCAAATCAATTTAAATTAAACATTTAATAAATTAAATTATTTTTTATTGGTCAAAGGATGGAATTTTAATTTTGGAGGATAATTATTTCCAGTTTCAAAATAAAGATAAATTGGTCTGTTTTTATCTTTACATTCTATTTCTTGTTGAATGATTCCACCAAAAAGTGATTTACCAATTATTAATACATTTCTATTTTCTGCATCTAATCTACGAATATCAACTTGAAAATTAAATTGTTTAATATTTAGTTGTTGTACATTTGAATGATTGATTAGATGATTTAATTGAAATATCCAATAATCATTTTCATCTTCATGATCATTTATGGTGATTGATAGTTTTTGAAGAGTTGATGGTATTATTAAACCAGGTTCATCACCTATTGAATGAACTTGTGTTGTCTCGTCAATCCAGTTTGTTTTAGAAACTAAATATTTGAATTCATTGACTGTTGGTGGAATGGTTTGTTGGGAGGTGTGTTGTTGTTGGAGTTGACTATAATCAATATATTTTATATTGGGAGGATAGATAAAATGAAGAAGTGGAGGTAGTTCACTACCATATTTATGACTCCATGTAAACTCTTCTAAATTGTTTGGAAGATTAATAGGAGGAGTAGTGTCTTTCAAGTCTTTTGATACAACCAAATCGTAAAATACCAGTTTTTTAACAGAGTTTGGTAGTTTGTTGATTCCTGTCACATGATAGCTTGACAACTCCAACGTCTCTATACTGTTTGGAAATGAACCATCGATTTTCAATCCTTTGGCTATTGTTTCTGAAGTAAAGACTCTGATTTTAAGTGTCTTTACAGTTGGTGGTATAAATGATGCATGTGGAATATCTGAATAGGTTTCTATTAGTAAGAATGTCAATTGTGGTAATGAAACATTTCGAAAATCGATTTCACTAAAAGCCATTTCCAATGATGTCAGAGTTGGAGGAAAGAATTCCGTTGTCAGATTGGTGGCTGGTTTACTACAAACGAGGTTCAATGCCGTAAGATTTGGGGCAAGACGGATATGTGGCGCATCGACAGCATGAATAACCATGAGTTCCAATTTCTCTAGTGAGACGAGACTGTCGAGATACAGTACATCAGACTCGGATACAATGATCAGCGACAAGTTGAGATGTACCAATTGGACGAGTTGATTAAAGTAGGTAGGTGATGGTATTTTTGGGATACGTATTTCGAGTTGTTCCAAACTATTCGGAAGTGCACAGTAGGTGGCACCCTTGTCATCATCAACCACACCTGTCTTTAGACAAGTAAGAGAGGTGAGACTATCCAATCCAAGACGACGTGGATCAAATTTAGAGCCAGATTTCAATTCAAGCTTTTCAAGACCTGTTGGTAGTGCCTTGTCACTAAACTCGATACCAATATTGGAGGTATTTAACGTTAACGACTTTAATGAATCTGGAAAGACTCTTTGTTCATGTAATACAACCTTTTTAGTCGTCTCTTTGGTTCCATAGTGTAAGGTCAAGTCGTTGAGTTGGCGTGGGAAGGTGGATGGTAATAGTTTATCGATTCGTCGATAAATATCCAATGAAACGGTCGATTGTGGTAATGATAGCGCAGATAGTTTGTCTAATGACAATTTCTCTGATACTATTACTTTTGTTATGTTGTTGTTTTTGTTGTTGTTGTTTACTATATTATTATTCTTGTTGTTTTCTTCTTCTTCTTCTTCTTTGATGATCATTGTATCTGAAAATGTGTTGTTAAACATTCTCTTGAATGAGTTTAGATGATAACATTTCTGAGCGTAATAGGCATCGATGTTATTGTCGTTGTCTGTTGATGAATGTGATGATGATGATGATTCTTCTATTTTCATATATTTAAGATGTTTAAATGATAAATTGTTGTTGACAGCAGCAGAAGAAGTAAAGTTGAATAATCTTTTACAACTTAACAATAGACAAACTAAATCTACATTATCAGTCACATGATCAATAATATTTAAAAGTAGTATAGTTGGTATCTTGTTGATATAATCTCCTTCTTCTTCTCTTTGTTGTTCATCATTTTGCATTATACTATTATCTGTTCTTTTAAATAATTATTTGATAATCATGATTACAAAAGATAATGATTTGTCTTTTACAAAAAATCTAGAAATAAACCAGAACTTAATCAAATTGTAATTATTTATTTTTAGTTTAGAAGAAGAGGTAGATCGAAATATAGTTTTGGAGGTGTATTACCAGTTGATTTAAAATAAAGATAAATTTGTCTATATTGACCATCTTTCATATGTTGACTGTGAATGATACCACCAAAAAGTGATTTACCAATTATTGAAAATGGAGTACCAATGTCTCTAGTGAGACTAGACTATTGAGATATAGTGCACTGGAATGGTCTATACTAGTCAACGAAAGATGGAGATGTACCAACTTTAATAGTTGATTAAAGTAGGTGGGTGATGGTATATGATCTAAATAAAAGTCTAGTTGTACCAAGCTCTTTGGAAGTGTACCTATTTCTTCGGTGGATAGAGAGTATGACTTTAACCAATTGAGAGATGTGAGTTTGTCCAGTCCAATACGACTTGGTTCTAGTTTAGATTTGGAGAAAAAGTAAAGTCTTTCAAGACCAACTGGCAACAAGCAGACTGTCTTTTTGTCATTTAATTCGACCTCGGTCATTGATGTTTTTAAGGACAACGACTTTAATGAATCTGGAAAGACAAGAAGGCTACTACTGCCTATTACTCCATTATAGTGTATGGTCAAGTGTTTGAGACGAGGTGGTAAATAATTGGTTGGTAAAGGGTCATAGACTCTTGGATAAATGTCCAATGAAGTAGTCGATCGAGGTAGTATTGGTAATGTTGTTGATGATTCTGATAGTTCATCCCATTCCCCTAATACCAATACCTTTTTAATGTTATCATCATCATCCACATCATTATCACCATTACTCTTTATCTTTTGATTACTTGTTTCTGTTACATTGATGATTAGTGTATCTGAAAATGTATTTGTAAACATTCTCTTGAATGAACCAAGATGATAACATTTCTGAGCATAAAATACATTGTTGTTGTTTTCATCAGTTGATGGTTCTGATTCTTTTGTATATATATATTCAATATGTTTAAATGATAGATTATTATTATTATTATTATTGACAGCAGTAGCAGAAGTAAAGTTGAATAATCTTTTACAAGTCAACAACAGACACACCAAATCTACATTATCATCAACATGATTGATTATATTGAATAATAGTATAGTTGGTATTTTGTTGATATAATCTTCTTCTCTTTGTTGTTCACTTTGCATTACTATACTAAGTACTTTGTTTTTTTAAAAAGAAATGTCTTTGTGAAAAATCTATTTATTATTTATTTATTTATTTATTTTTAATATGTCTTGAGGAGGTAGGTTGAACTTTAGTTTTGGAGGTGAATTACCTGGTTCAAAATAAAGATAGATTGGTCTATATTGTTGATATCCATCAGTTGCGTGTTGATCTATTTGTTGTTGTTGTTGAATGATTCCACCATAAAGTGATTTACCAATTATTAATACATTTCTATTTTCTGGATCCAACCGACGAATATCAACTTGGAAATTGATATCTACACCAACTCCAAATATAACTAGTTGTTCTATATTTGTTTGATTGATTATATGGTCTATTTTAAATATCCAAAATTGGCCTTGGTTGTTGACTTTTACAGCTAGAGTTTTGAGTGTCGACGGGAATATAAACCCCTCATCAATACCAATTGAATGAACTTCAGTGTCTTCAAAATCACCAATAGTTTTGGTTTTAGAAACTAGATATTTAAATTCTTGGACTGATTTTGGAATTGTTTGTAGTTTGTATAGTGGTGGTTCCAGTCTACTATAATCAATGTATTTTAATGTTGGAGGATATATAAATTCGAAAGATGGATGTTTATCTTCTTCTTCTTCTTCTTCTTCATGTATCCATGTAAACTCTTCTAAATTATTTGGTAGTTTGATTATTGGAGGTTGATCATTATTATTATTATTATTATTATTATTATTATTATTATTATTATTAATATTATTACAATTTTTGGATGATTCATGCTTGACTCTTTCTAATACTAATTTCTTTATAGAGTTTGAGCTTGGTATATTATGGTTGATTAATAGTGACATATCGAAATTACCTTCCAACCATAGTGATTCGACGCTGTTTGGTATCAGTCCATTGATAGATGGATTGTCTAAACCACTGTGGATTTCAAGTTTGGTGACACTTGTAGGGATGAAATCACCTGGTATAATACTTGATAATGAAAGTACTATAAATGATTTTAATTTCTGTGGTAGCCGTAAACTGTTGAAATCATTTTCATCCAATACAATATTGAGTGATGTCAATGATGGTGGAAAGAATCCAGTTGATAGATTACTAATGGGTAGTTGTGAATCGGTTTGAATAAACTCTAATAGATTTGGAGGCAGACGAATCTGTGATGCGTCAATATTGACACTTGTCACAAACAATTTTAGTGTCTCTAGTGACACGAGAGAGTCTAGATACAATGAATCAAACTCTCCAAAATTGGTCAATGACAAATCGAGATGTACCAACCGAGTGAGTAGTTGAAAGTAGGTAGGTGACTGTATACTTGATAGTTCGATATCCAAATATTCCAAACTACTTGGTAGAGTACAATAAACTACAGCTGTACCATTATCCTTCTTCTTCTCCTCCTCCTCCTCCTCCACTAGACAATAGGATGATAGCCAAGTGAGAGAGGTTAGTCTGTCAAGTCCGATTTGACGAGTCGACAGTTGAAAGTGGGTGCAATAAAGGTCAAGCTTTTCAAGACCCTCTGGCAAAAGATTGACATCTATCTTTTCTTGACTTGTAAGTGTTAAATTGAGTGACTTTAGTGAATCTGGTAATACACTCTTATTCTCCTCTGATCCACCACCCATCACCCCATATATGTCCAAATGTTTGATATTTGGTGGTAGAAAGTCGATTGGTAATGGTTCGTTCATTTCAACACATAGATCCAATGAAGTGACTGATAGAGGTAACTTTAGAGTTGATAGTTGCTCACTACTTGTAAGCTGATCCAATACGATTACTCTTGTGATGTTTAAAAGATCGTGTTCGTCGTGATTATCATAACTCTCCTTGTTTGATATGATCATTGTGTCTTTGATTGCATTATCAAATAGACTTTGAAAAGACTTTAGATGATAACAAAATAAAGAGTAAAATACATTGTTGTTGTTATCTGTTGCTTCTATTGGGAATATATATTTAATCTTTTTAAATGATAGATTGTTCCTATACTGTTCATTATTGACAGTTAGGTTAAATAATCTTTTACAACTAAACAATAGACAAACCAAATCTACATTATCAGTCACATGGTTGATTATATTTAAAAGTAGTATAGTTGGTATCTTGTTGATATAATCTTCTCCTTGTTGTTGTTGATTGTTATGTATCATTATATATTAATATTCAAAAATCATTATAAACATTTGTTCTATGTGAAAAAAAATAAACAAAAAAAAAAAGAAATCTTTCCTAAGTTTACTAGTTATTTATTTTCTTATTATTTATTTTATTTGAGGAGGAAGAATGAATTTTAATTTTGGAGGTGAATTACCAGGTTTAAAATAAAGATAAATTGATCGATATGGATGAAGAGCAAATATATATGGTTGTACATTTTGTTCATCCTGATAGCCTGTAACACAAGTTTCTTCTCTACATCTCAACTGTCTCGTCTCACTAGAGACTTTCCATCTCCCCTCTTTTTTCTCTATAATTTTTAAAAGTAGTATAGTTGGTATCTTTTTTATAATCTTCTCCTTCTGAATCTTTTGAAAGCGAATCTGAATCTGAATCTGAATAGTCATCTAAATATTCTTCATCATAGTAATAACTATATAGATACTTGGTAAATATATAATTAGTTTGAGAGGTATATAATAATAATAATATATAGATATATGAATATATAGATAGTAATAATGACTTTAGATTAGATTGTAAATGATTATTAATTATAGTAATAAAAAGATGAATTGATGTTTATTGATTTTCATTGACCTTTTATAGTTTGTTGTTTAGTCGTTTAGTATTTTTATCCAAAGTACTTTCCATATTTGGCACCAGGATAGAGTACTGTTGATAATTAATTGAAATCTCATTGATTACTCTTTGAGCTATGCTTTAATTACAATCTAACTCTAACATTCCCCTTTCTTTAAATTGTGACCGAGTCCCATGTACCACGCTTGTTGAGATGGTAGGAA
This sequence comes from Cavenderia fasciculata, assembly GCF_000203815.1. NCBI lineage: Eukaryota > Evosea > Eumycetozoa > Acytosteliales > Cavenderiaceae > Cavenderia > Cavenderia fasciculata. The sequence continues at coordinate 102,723 of NW_004457715.1, forward strand.
AACCATGGTTGCAAAGTTTGGTCACTGCAACCTGGGCTAAAAACCTTACCGGTGGATACAATGGCTAGGGATACTTGTTGAGTCTTTGATACGGCCCGGACGTGTTGATTAACTAGATCGTTTGGAATCCATACTTCACAATCGTTGATATTAATGGGATATTCCGTTCTACTACGTCCATTACCTTGATACTTGAATGTTCTCTTTGACTTGACGATAAACAGAGGTTTCAACCATGCTCTGCTTGTGATTACTCCAATACTATTGATTATATCTTTTGTTGGGGAATCATTGTTGTTTTGTTGTAATGATTGTATGATTCTAATTGAGTTCATTTCTTTCATATTGAAATATTTAGTTGTAGTTGGAGAAGATAGTTGTTGTCTGTATTGATGTAGCAATTCTTTAAAGTTGATTTTGGTATCGTCATAATTTATTTTTTCTATAATTCCATTATTATCTTTATCTTGTAATTTACTCTTACCTTTACCTATACTCTCTTCTCCTTTTTAAGAGTATCATTCAACACAACTCTTTGCTTGGTCCAGTCAGCCGTATTTGGGACGTCGTCATAGATGCCGCCTGGCGCCTGGCTCACTATTCCTTGGTCTCCACCGGTTACACCTTGTCCTTGCAATGTCGATTGAATCTTGTTTAAATCTTGATACAGAGTTCGATCGTCACCGACTCGTCCATCCAAATTGTCACGTGCACCTTGAGCTCCTTCCGTTTGAACGGGATAACCTTGTGCCTTCTCAGCACCTTCCGTATGAACGGGATTGCTTGTAGCCAATAATGGTTTCAACGTTTTGATAAATCTAGCATTAACCAATAAGTCCTTTGACGCCGAACCATCTGCTCCAGCAACTCTTAAAAAGGTAGAAGAGAGTATAGGTAAAGGTAAGAGTAAATTACAAGATAAAGATAATAATCGAATTATAGAAAAAGAAGATATCGTCATCACCAATTACAATATTTGGCACCAGGATAGAGTACTGTTGATAATTAATTGAAATCTCATTGATTACTCTTTGAGCTATACTTTAATTACAATCTAACTCTAACAATCATCATCATCATAATCTTTTTCTTCATTATTATTATTATTATCTCTTTTACTACTACTACTATTTGTTTGCATAATGATCGACTTTTTATAAAGTATGATCACTACTTGGTTTTTTTTTTTTTACACACACCTTGAAATCAAACATTATAAAAGTATTTAATTTTATTTTATTTATTTAGATATTGAATTTTAATTTTGGAGGTTTATTACCAGGTTCAAAATAAAGATAGATTGGTTTGTGTTGTTGACTGTGACGAATGATTCCACCATAGAGTGATTTACCAAGTATTAATATGTCTTTGTTTTGTTTGTCTAGTCTACGTATATTAACTTGGAAATTAATACCTGCACCATTAATATAGAGTTGATCTATATTTGTTTGATTGATTAAATGGTTTAATTGAAATAACCAATATTGACCTTTGTTGTCAATTGTTATCGATAGAGTTTGAAGTGTTGATGGGAAGATAAAACCTTCATCATTACCAATTGAATGAATTTTCGTGTCTTTGGTATCATTGATTTTGGTAAATGTAGAAACAAAGTATTTAAATTCTTTGATTGATTCTGGAATGGTCTTTTGTTGGTACGGTATTTCTAATCGATGTAAATCCAAATATGTCAATGTTAAAAAAGATGGATATATAAATTCGATAAATGGATTGGTATCTTCAAATTCATGAATCCATGTAAACTCCTCTAATCTATTTGGTAAAGTGACTGAAACTGCAGAGGATGCAGAGGATGATCCTGATCGTTTGACTTCTTGTAATACCAATTTCTTTAACGAATTTGGTATATTTTCAATGATTGAAAGGTTGTAACCTGCCAACCAAAGTGATTCCAATGTATCTGGAATCGACCCTACAATGGTTGCATTTTCAGTATTTAGAGCATTGTCAATTTTAATATCCTTTACACTTGATGGTATAATGTCCATTGAAACAATATCTGAATGTGAAATCAAATTGAGTGATTTTAATTTGGGTAGACGTGTAAGATTGACAAAATCAATTTGGGTAAAGATAATATCCAACGATGTCAGCGATGGTGGAAAGAATGAATTGGAGAGATTTGCAATAGGTTCATCCGTTTGAATAAACTCTAATAGATTTGGAGGTAGACGAAGTTGTGATGCATCAATACTATTGGGTACACTGAGTTCGAATATCTCGAGTGCAACTAGATTGTCGAGATAGAGAGCATCTGATATTGGAAAACTAACCAATGAAAGATCGAGATGAACCAACAGAGTGAGTGGATAATAGTAGGTGGGTGATGGCATTTGGACCAACTCGGTATCTAGATGAGTCAAACTCTTTGGCAATGTGCAATGAACGGTACCGTATTTCTCCGAGATAGAGTATGACGACAGATATTTGAGAGATTGGAGTTTGTCTAGTCCAATATTAAATGGCTCGACACGAATAGAGGAAGAGTAAAAGTCAAGCTTTTCAAGACCAACTGGCAATGAATTGATGGCTACCTCTTGATATGTCATTGACCAAACCAAGGATTTTAGTGAATCGGGTAAAGCACTCTTTTGATTCTCGATATTGGTTCCAATCTCTCCATGTATCTTTAAGTGTTTGAGATGGGGTGGGTAAAACTCTATTGGTAATGGATCATGGGATTGATGACAGAGTTCTAATGAACTAGTTGATCTAGGTAACTTTAAAGTCCAGTTGATCGATACATCTTCACAAAACCGATCCAATACTATAACTTTGTTGATTTTGTTATCATCTAGATATAGATTATCAGGATGATCAAGATGATCAGGATGATCAAAATGTTCAACACCATCATCATTATATGTTACAAGTATAGTATCAGAGACTGTATTGGTAAACAATTTTTTAAAAGAGTTTAAATGAAAGCACTGCTCTGCATAAAATACATTATTATTGTTGTTTTGAATTGCTTCTTTTGGGTATATATATTCAATATTTTTAAATGATAGATGATTCATGTACTTTTGATTAACAATAAAATTGAATAATCTTTTACAAGTCAGAAATAAACAAACTAAATCTACATTATCATTCACATGATTGATAATGTTTAATAGTATTGTATTTGGTAACTTTTTAAAAATATTTTCTTGTTGTTCATTATTACTATCATTATTATTATTATTATTATTATTATTATTATTATTATTATTATTATTATTATTATTATTATTATTATTATTACTATTACTATTATTTGTTAGCATGATCGTCAAAGTTTTAAATAATGATATTCTTTTTCATTTTTCTTGATCATCATTCTTTACCTTTTTTTTTAATTTTTTAATTTAATTTGATATTTGATTTTTTCAAGATGTTTTTTTGAAAGGTTTGTATGTGATATCCAATCCTTTGAATGCGAGATTTTCACTTTATAATAAGTGCCATCAAGTCTTTTCTTCTTTTCCAAGATTTTAAATACATTTTCGTGAAGTTGAAAGGACCAACTACCAACTATTTGTATTCCAGTCTCTTTATCAATTAATTCTTTTAATAATGGGTAGAGTGGTGAAATGTTTGGATCATCTTTAAATAATTTTTGTCGCTCTATTTCTCTAATTAGAGTAAATGAACCGGTATAGGTATTGGGTGGTGTATCGTTGGAAACTAAAATACCATATTGTTCATCTGAACTATTACTTTTATATCGATTCATTATTGCTCTTTTACAACCATGACATTCTATTTTATCCAAATTGGTTTGATTTTTATTTTCCATTAAACATTTGTGGTGATTGGTATTTAACAAATGACCATTGATAAATTGTTTGTTATAAATATACATTCCATTCATTCGGTTGGTACATTGATCATGGCTACATTCTCTTGTATCACCACTATAAATGGTTTCTTCCATCTCTTCATTATTATTATTATTATTTTGTGTTGTAATTATAATATCTTTGGTTTCTGTATTATTGTTCTTCTTGTTTCTTTTCTTTCTTTTGTATTAATTTTAATCTTTTGTTGAATCTTGCTTGTAGTTGAGGTATTACTTTGGCATTATTATTTTTTTGAGTTTTTTTATTTTGAATGAACCCATCATTTCATTCATCTTATTATTATATCTTTTCATATTTAATTTATGATATAATATATTGATACTCATATCTATTTAAAAATAAACTATATCGCTCATGGTTTTATAGAGTATTTTCAGTCTCAAAATAAGATTTTCCTTTTTTGGATTTTTTCAATTTTTTCAAATCTATAGAAACAATGATAATTTTTTATTTTTGATTACTTATGCTAAATGTATGATATATATACTTGGTATAAACTTCGTATTAACAATAAATGGAGGTTATATTAACCAAAATAAAGAATAAAACAGTAGAAATTAGGGGCTCAAATTTTCAATTTTTTGTTTGGACACATCCAAGCCTTGTTAGCTCAGTCGGTAGAGCGCAAGACTCTTAATCTTGTGGTCGGGGGTTCGAGCCCCCCATAGGGCTATCTTTTTGTCTTTGAATGACAACTTTTTTTTTTGCTCGATTTCTTGTTCTACTCACTCGTGGCTATCATTCTAACCAAGTTTCATTAATTTCCATTGAAACCACACAGAAAAACATCATAAAATGTTTAACCAATGATTTTTTTTCTCTTCTGTCAGCTGAAAAAAAAAATCTTAAGAATTATCCCATTTCTTTGATCCTTTAATATTATATTCTTGTTCTCCTAAGGGTTGGTTATTTTCCAACACAGTTTTATAAAATTCCATTGAGTCCAGACATTTAATTTTTTATTTATTTTTTGTCTACAATAAAAAATTTTTCATGAGATTTGAATCATCTTTGAATGTTTCCAGTTCAATTGATTTGAGTAGTGACTGAATTTCAAGGCATAGACCTACATGTCGGAGAATAGGAGGAAATGGATCTATAAACTTGCCATGAGGTAAATTGGTATGACCCATACCATAATCTCTAAAAATGAATGTTTTATACATTTTTTTCTCTTTTGATTTTTCAAAAATACTTTTCTCCATTTTATTTATTTTGATTTTTAATAATCTAATAATCTTTTTTCAAGATCAGACATTTGATTATTAATTTCTTTTGGTAATCTTGGACCAAATTGAGAACAATACTTTTTCATTGAAGAGAGATCATTGAGCCATTCCTTTTTGTCAATGGTGAATAATTCACGAAGGTTGTCTTTGGAAATGTCGAGACCCTTGACGTCGAGCGAGTCTTGTTCGGGGATGTAGCCAATGGGGGCGATTTGGGCACCTTCTTCACCCTTGGCATTGCAACGTTCAAAGATCCATTTGAGGACACGCGAGTTTTCACCAAATCCAGGCCAGAGGAACTTGCCTTGTTTGTTTTTACGGAACCAGTTGACGTAAAAGATCTTGGGCAGGTTTTTGGCAGAGTTGGTGCGTTGCTCCATCGACAACCAATGTGTGAAATAGTCACCCATGTTGTAACCACAGAATGGGAGCATGGCAAATGGGTCGTGACGAAGGGTACCAACCGAACCTTCAGCGGCGGCTGTCAACTCGGATGCAGTACTAGCACCCATAAAGGTACCGTGGCGCCAGTCGAATGCTTGGTAGACGAGTGGGACAGTGGAAGCACGACGTCCACCAAAGATAATGGCAGAGATGGGGACACCTTGAGGATCGTTCCACTTGGGGTCAATCGATGGACACTGGCTGACTGGTGCGGTGAAACGCGAGTTGGGGTGTGCTGCGGGACGACCCGATGCAGGTGTCCATTCCTTGCCCGTCCAGTCAATCGCCTTTTGTGGAGCAGTTCCCAGACCCTCCCACCACACGTCATTGTCGGGTGTCAATGCAACATTGGTAAAGATCGTGTTGCGATTGATTGCCTTTAGGGCGTTGGGGTTGGACGATGTGCTCGTGCCTGGTGCCACACCAAAGAACCCATTTTCCGGGTTGATAGCGTACAGTTTGCCGTCTGGACCAAACTTCATCCAGCAAATGTCGTCTCCCACCGTCTCGACGGTCCAGCCCGGTATAGTGGGCGTCATCATGGCCAAATTGGTCTTTCCACAAGCCGATGGGAACGCGGCGGCAATGTACTTTTTCTCACCCTTTGGACTGGTGATACCAAGGATCAGCATGTGCTCGGCGAGCCATCCGTCCTCCTTGGCCATACTCGATGCTATTCTCAGAGAAAAGCATTTTTTACCCAACAGAGCATTTCCTCCATACCCGCTACCAAACGAAACAATGGCACGTTCCTCGGGATAGTGAACAATGTATTTGGTAGGGTTACAGGGCCACAAAGAGTCCTTTTCTCCCTTGGCCAATGGAGCACCGACCGAGTGCAAACATGGTACAAACGTGCCGTTGGCACCCAACTTGTCGAGTACTTGTTGGCCCATACGAGTCATAATCTTCATGTTGGCAACTACAAATGGCGAGTCTGTAATCTGCACACCAATGTGTGAAATGGGCGATCCCAATGGACCCATGCTGTACGGCATCACATACATGGTACGACCCTTCATCGAGCCATTAAACAATGGCTTGAGCGTCTCTTTCATGTCATTGGGTGCCATCCAGTTGTTGTTTGGGCCTGCATCGTCCTTGTTCTTGGTACAAATATAGGTTCTCGATTCTACACGTGCTACATCATTTGGATCGGATCTTGCCAAAAAACTATTTGGTCTTTTTGAATTTAATTTTGTTAATACTCCTTGATCAACCAAATCATTTGTTAATCTTTAGATTTAAAAAAAAAATTAAAGAAATAAATAGATTAATAAATATTATTTGAATTTGTTTTTTTTTGTATTTACCTGTGAAATTCTTCTTCAGTACCATCACAAATGTGAATCTTGTCAGGTTGACATAGTTTGGCTTGTTCTTCAACCCAGTTGATCAACTTTTGATTCTTGGTTTGTTGTTTGAGTTGATCGATTGAAAAGAATCTTTTACCAGCTGATACAAATTGATTCTGTTGAACTCCAACTAACAAATGACTGCTAGACTTGGAGTAATATGATAGTGCAGTAGTTGATGGTTTAATTAATTTATACATATTTTACACAAAAATAATAAAGAAAGAAAGAAAAAATATAAACAAATAAATAAAATAGAAATAGAAAATAAAACTAAAAGAATGAGAGAGGAATAATGTTGTTAGTTACAGTTTAATATATTTAAAAAAAAAAGGGAAATTAAAATAAAATGATTAATTTATAAAAGTCATATGATTGATGACAAAGGGTAGAAGAGTATTAAGATTTGGTTGATTAAATTATTTGATGTATACTAGTTAAAGATGATCAGATGATGGATGATTAACTGAGTGATTACTACTACTTATTATTATCTTTATAATGTAGTGTAGTAATAATTTAAAACTAACCTTTTAAAAAAATATCTGTATGTTGATAATAATAATAAGTATTATTATCTCTGTTTCTGACTTTTTGTTTTGTTTGTTTGTTTGTTTGTTTGATTTATTATTATATATATATATATGTATATATATAATGTATTATGTATGTGTATTATGTAATGATGATCAAAACACACAGATATTATTTTAAAACGATAGAAAAGTAGAGAAGTACATACAAAGTGAGGGGGGTTGTTGTTTTGTGTATGTTTCAAACACACTTATGTTTGTTTGTTTGTGATTAAAAAAAATGGGTGCTTTGAGGGGGTGGCTCAAGATATTAGTTGTGACTCTAGAATGGGTGTTGTATTTAAATTAAATTTTTAATCTTGGTTTGGGAAATTTCAAACAAGGTCCGAATTTCATGTTCGAAGCTTCTATTTTGATGATAAAATAAATAAAATAATGTAATATTAAATAATAATAAAAATTGCTATAGATATATTTTATTATTAAATACTTTGACTCGATGAACATTAGAATTATTTTAGAACTTTTATTTGTATACTTTTTTTTTATTGGTGGAGTCTGATGATCATCTCTCTTTTTTTTTTCATCATTCATTTAGGTCAAGAGATAAGAATAAGTTCAGAGAGAAAAGAGAGGAGGAGTAGAGATTAGAGATTAGAGTTTGTTTGATGGAGAAAGGAGGAAAATGTAATCATGATCATGGTGGTGGAGATGAGGATCATGTTTGTAATCATGTAGATTCAAATGGTGTATCACAATCATTGGACGAATTGGCCTTTGAAAGAGGTATTTGGGGCACTGTCATTTCTGGCAACGCGACCAAAGTAGAAGCATTACTAAAAAAGGATGCGTCTTTGACAAACAAGCAAGACAACTCTGGGTACTATCCTCTACACTATGCTGTTCGATCTATTGATAATACAGACATTGTCGAATTGTTATTAGAGTATGGTGCTCGTGTCAATGTATCTACTCCTGGTGGTGCAACTCCTTTACATCGTGCTTCATTTTGTGGTTCAATCAAGGTAAAAAGATATATATAAATATTTATGTATATGTATATTAAACTAACAAATTTAATTTATATTACAATTTAGAGTTGTAAATTATTAACAAATAAAAAAGAAGATTGTAATATAGAGTTTATAGATCATCAAGATTCAGATGGTATGACTGCACTTCATAAAGCATATCAAAGAGGTCACAAAGAAATCGTTCAATTACTCATTGCCAAAGGTTCAAATCAAGAAATCAAAGACAAGAAACAAAAGAAACCAATCGATTATCAATCATCATAAATATAGTCATTTTATTATATATATGTTACAACAACAACAACAATCAGAGGTATGATGATTCTCTTTATTTTATTTTTATTTATTTATTTATTTAATTATTATTTGGATGAATATTTAAAAATTCTACAATAGATAGATAACCCTTGTTGGTGGCATCTGTGATTGCAGTACTTGAATAACCTTCGGTACGATGATCAATAAGATACTTTATACAAGACAAATGACCATTTACAGCGGCCATGTCGATGGCATTGGATGTACATCCCTCTGTACGATTCTGATCAAGGAATTGGACGACATTTAAATGCCCGTTCATTGCGGCCCAATTCATGGCATCTTTGGTACACGGCATGTTGTGATTGTGAAGATATTGCAATACTTCAATGTGTCCGTAAAAGGCTGCTTTATCCATTGCCTTGAATGTACCAATAATAGTAGGGGACTGTTTGCCTGTTGGTCCAACAGTCGATTGATTGCTCTCCATAAGGTACTTGACCATGCTTAAGTGACCTCGACGAGCGGCCCAATCGAGAGCGTCAGTGGTGCCCCCCTCGGTACGATGGGCTCGGAGAAAGGCGACCACTTGCAAATGTCCTGCCTCGGCAGCATCATCATAGGCACGTGTGGTACAACCTTCACGACGGTAATGGTGTAAGAATTGGACAATGTCAATGAATCCATTCTTGCAGGCCCAGTCCAACGCATTGGTAGTGCACCCTTCGGTGCGGTGGGTGTGCAATAGCTTGACCATTTCAAAATGACCCTTGTCTGATGCCCAATCGAGCGCGTCAGTTGTGCACCCCTCACTTCGATGGGTATTTAAAAACTCTACAATATCCAACGAGCCAGCTCGAGCTGCCTCATTCATTGCCCGACTAGACCCCCCCTCGGTTCGATGTGTGTGCAAGAATTGAATGATTTCCAACGATTTACCATAGTCCATAGCCTCTCGTGTGCATCCTTCACTTCGATGATGATGTAAAAATTCTAAAACTTGTAAATATCCATTTCTACTAGCACCATCCATTGCTCTTGTACTACATCCTTCTGTACGATTAAAATGTAAAAACTATAAAAAAATATATTAATTAAAAAATAATTAAAAAAATATATATTTATATTATTATTATTATTTTTAATATTTACTTTTACTACTTCTAGGTGACCATTTTCAGCAGCTGTATCCATTGCATTGGTTGAACATCCTTCTGTTCTATTTAAATGTAAAAACTATAAAGAAAATAATTAAAAAATAGAAATTAGTTTTTTGTTTTTTTTTTTAGAATTATTTTTTTTTAGATCAATTTTTTTTTACCTTTACAATTTCCATACTACCATATCTACTGGCGGCATCAAGAGCATTACTAGTACAACCTTCGGATCTGTTGAAATGAAGAAATTTTACAATATCAAAATGTTCAGAAGAGGCAGCCCAATCCATAGCATTGGTCGAACATCCTTCAGATCGATTATGATGTAAATATTCAACAATCGAGAGTCTACCAAACCAACTTGCATAATCCATGACATCACTTGTCCAACAATCATTTTTTGGAAAGCGTGTGTCAAGGTATTGGATGATGGGAAGGTTTCCATGCAATCCTACATAATTTGTAATGTCACGATCGTTTGGTGAAAAGTCTGGGCTCCATTCGAGTAGTTTGTGGAGTGTCTCGGCTGTTGCGTCATAGTGGGTGGTGTATCTAATGATAGAATCGTGTCGTTTCTTTGGACTATATTTATCGGGTGTCGGTAAATAATGTTTGACAAAGTTCCAAGGCATCGCATAGACCTCTAACATTTCTAAAAGTGCTGGAGAGTTTATCAACTCTTTTCCTTTTTTACCTTTTCTACCTCCTCCTCCACCACTGCATCCTTCTATTGATTTTATAGATTTAGGATTGAAAATTGTATATCTAATATATTGATTTCTAAAAATATCTAAAAATGTTATTGCCATTTTAAATTATAATAAATATTATTATTATTATTTTTTGATTGGTTGATTGATGAAACAAGTAAAAAGAACAAAAGAAACGAAAAATACCAACACCAAGGGTCGTATTTCTTGTTTCATAGGCAACCTATCAAAATCATTTTTTTAATTTTTTTTTCCAACCGAATAGATTTGGTCAGAAAGACTCAAACGAAAGTATACTTCGTTTTTTTTTAATCAAATCATAATATCTGATTATTATAATTAAATATTTCAGATCAATATTTTAATTATACTTATATAATTATATTATGGCTTATTAATTATTTCAAAAGTTTTGGGTGTGAAAAAACAAAAGACAAAAAAAAAAGAAATTGTTAATATTTATTTATTTCTTAAATGCAAACATATAGAGATAATTCAATACAAATAATAAATAATAATAGTCAACAAGAAAAGAAAGATGAAAAGGGAATAGTAGTAGATGAAGGAGGAGAAGATTATATTAAAAAGATACCAACTATACTACTTTTAAATATTATTAATCATGTAGATGATAATGTAGATTTAGTTTGTCTATTGTTTAGTTGTAAAAGATTATTCAACTTTACTTCTGCTGTTAACAGTAATATAACATTTAAAAAAGATGAAATTGTAGACTTTGAATGTATCTATTACTCTCAGAAATGTTATCATTTAAAGTCATTCAAGAAAATGTTTACAAATACATTTTCAGATACAATGATTATAACAGATAATTTTAAAACACCTGATATGATCGAAGAGAATATTAAAAATGTAGTATTATTGGATCTATATCAAGAGGAACTATTAGAAGAAAGTATTGAACCTTCAACACTATCAATACCTCGATCAACCACTTTATTGGAATTGCAAAGACCAATCTATGACCCATTGCCAACCGATTATTTCCCACCACTTCTTCAACACTTGACCATAACCTATGGTGAAAAGAATGTTGCTGATCGAGCGTGGTTACCCGATTCACTAAAATCACTAACCATGGTAGTCTTGGATCGTGGGTTTACCTCTCCCAAAGCATTGCCAGTGGGTCTTGAAAGTCTAGAATATAGAGACCATCACCGTGATACGAATATCAGTCTATTACCTCGGTGGCTCGGACTAGACAGACTCGGGTCTCTCAAATCGCTGACATCTGACCGTGCCCATGATGAAAAGGGTGTCGCCTACAGCACCTTACCACAGAGCTTGACCAATCTCGGCCTCTATTTGGATACATCACCACTGTCCACCTACTTTGAACCACTCTCAAAGCTGGTACATCTCGACATTTCATTCTGTGGAAGAAACGGTAACCAACCAACCGACCAACACTCCTTGTTGTATTTTGACAGTCTTGTCTCGTTGGAAACATTGCAACTCGGGTTGATCGGTCCCATTCACGCGTCACAAATCCGTCTTGCTCCTCGTCTATTGAAATTCAAGCAAACCAATTACGATCAACGTATTGGCAATCTGACCAATCAATTCTTTCCACCAACTCTGACATGCTTGAGTATTAACCTAGACACTGATGATTTTACCATGTTATCATTGTCATCATGTCTACCACAATTGACTTGGTTATCAATCAAATGTCTCTCATCAAATGTACCTGTGGAATTCATTCCGCCGAGTATCAAGACACTTGAAATATATAATCATGTAGACGTTACACAACTCTACAAATTGCATAACTCGATCGAGAAACTTGTACTCTGGAATCTCAAACATCAAATCGATATGGATACTCCCATCACTCTACCCGATGGTTTACAAAAGTTTACTTGGGTTCACTATGACAAATTCTCTTCTTCTTCTTCAAACAAACGACTTGAAGTTATTTACCCTCCAACATTAAAATATATTGATTATAGTCAATTTAGAATCCCCTACCAAAATATCATTCCAACATCAGTCAATGAATTCAAATACACGACCAAGCCCAAAACTACCACCACAATCAACAACAACAACAACAACAACAATACAACACAAATAGAAATTCACTCGATTGGTGACGACGGTTTTGTATTCCCATCGACTCTTACCAAACTAACTGCAACTATACGTTGCAATGACATTTTGATGTTTGGATTGGATCAGGTAATCAATCAAACAAATGTAGATCAACTATTAATACTCGGACCTGGTTTCACTTTCAAAGTGCATATTCGTAGATTAGATCCAGAAAATAGAAATGTATTAATAATTGGTAAATCACTTTATGGTGGAATCATTCATCAACACATTGATCAACAACTGACCTCTGATGGTGAACAACAGTATCGACCAATTTATATTTTAATTCAACATATGCAACCTCCAATACTATCATATGATATTCCCAACACTCTAAATTAAATATAAATATGATTTTAAAAACAATGTTATGTTTTTATTTGTCTATCTTTTTGGTATAGATAAATAAATATATATAAATATATAATAAATAGATAAATATATATCTATGCTGTTGCTGTATAGATACTATAATGATTGATTTTCATCATCATCATCATTATCATTATTTAAATATTGATTTACAAGTTGGGCCACTTCGAAATTGTGTGGATCGATATATTTTGGCTCGATTAAATCTTTGGCAATCAGTTTGTTGTCCAAGATGTATTTTGTGGTATTGTAGTCGGAGAAAATCCCGTAAATACTGGCTGTTGTGCATCCTTCAGTTCTGTGTTTATGAAGAAATTCTACAATAGACAAAAATCCTCCCCGACTGGCTTGATCCATAGCATTTCGAGTACACCCTTCTGTTCGATTAAAATGTAAAAACTGTAAATCAAAAGATGTCGTATAGGTTAATATTATAGTGGTTAGATAAATAAAATCTTTACTTGCCTTTACAATCTCTAAATGACCATTTTGGCAGGCTTTATAGATTGCCCGTGTTGTGCATCCCTCTGTTCTGGTTTTGTGTAGGTATTGTACAATATCAAGACTTCCCAACTCTGAGGCTTTATCTATTCCTTCAAAACTATTTAGATGAGGGTGATTTTCAAGTAAAAGCTTATAAATATATATATATATATAAATGGTGATAGAATTAAAAATAATTAGCATAATAAATAAATAATATTTATAATTATAAAAAAGTACCTTTAAAATGTTTAAATTTCTCATTCCAAGTGCTGTATCTATTAATTTTTGGGTCCAAATATCAGGTGATGATGGATGTCTTTTTAAAAAATATTCAAAGATATCCAATCTCTTTTTCTTTATGGCTCGATTTACTCCAAGATTTGTACATTGTACGTTGAATTTTTCATAGAGGTACATTATTATGTCCAATCTAATTTTTTTTTGATTCTCTTGTTTACAAAGTCGATCTATAATATCTTCAGAACATCCTTCAGTCCTATTCTCATAAAGATACTATTTATAGATAGATAGAGAGAGATATATATATTGTTAATCCTTTGGTCTCTGTAATACGTTACTACTACTACTTACCTTTACAACATCCATATGATTTTCCATTGCTGCCAAATAAATTGCCTTTTTTGTACATCCCTCTGAGCGATGGTGATGAAGGAATTTTACGGCATCTAGATTGCCACGCCAAGAAGAAATGTTTATTGCCTTTTGTGTACATCCTTCTGAGCGATTGTTAAAAAGGAATTGAATGATTTCCAATGAAGCTGCATAATCTATAGCTTTGGTTGTGCATCCTTCCGTTCTATTAAAATGTAAAAACTAATAATCAAATATGTAATTTATATATTTATATATAAAGGTTAATAATAGAGTTCAATATGATATAGATAAATAAACTGACCAACCAACCAACCAACGCTTTTACTTGCCTTTACAATCTCAAAATGTCCATTCATAGAGGCTCCATCCATAGCTTGGGTTGTGCATCCTTCACTTCTATTTTCATGTAGAAACTATAAATATATAAATATTAGTTAATTAATTGGCTAATTAATTTATCAGACATACCTTGACAATCTCAAGATGACCATTCTCCGCTGCATTATCCATTGCATCGGTTGTAGCTCCTTCAGTTCTATTAAAATGTAAAAACTAATAGAGAGTTGATTGTTTGACGTTAGTAACATTAATTAATGATTTAATAAACTACTATAATGTGTTTGTCAGACATACCTTTACTATATCTAAAGATACATAGGCAGCATTGTCAATTGCCTGGTCAGCTTTTAAAGGGCCACGATTGTGCAAATACTCTACAACTTCAAAATGCCCTCCTCGTGCGGGATCATTCAAGTCTATACCATCACAATCACTACCATTATGTTGACCACTAAAATCTATTCCAACGGCAGCAGGTGAATCCATAACCTTTAGAATCGATAGATTTCCCTGATACGCAGCAATACTTTGTGATCGCTTGTAACTAATATTTGGGTAGTTGTTGACAAAGTACTCAAAGATATCGTGCTTTCCATTCTGTATAAGGGTTCCAATAACTTGGCTAATATAACCTTTGTAAAGTGTTGGATCGTAATCTGGTGACCATTCCAAGAGACGTAGGAATGTATCAAATGTTGCTTTTCCATGTGAACAATAATCAGTGATCTCTTGTACTCTTCTTTGCAATAATACACTATCTTTATCAGTCGGTAGATAATGTTTTATAAAGTCCCATGGTAGTGCATATTGAGCGACCCTACCAAGACGTACCAACTTTATCAGATACTTTCCTTTTCTTATACGTTTCTTTCCATCATCCATATAAATATCTCTCTCGTCTGTCAAGTTACATTCTTTTGAATACACACGATTGAATATCTCGTATAATAGATATGGTGATCTAAAAACATTAAAGAATGGTTTATCTATTGTTAACATATATTTTTATATATATATATTAATTAATTTTGTTAAGATACACCGCAGTTAATAACTGTATTTAAATAGACCAGTGACTTAAAAATATACGCCAGTTACCATTGCACAAAGTGTTGTCCTTGAAATTTCTAGTTGATGCAAGTGTTGTTGATTATGGGGAGAGTGAGAGGAGATCATGAATTGTTTTGTTTGGTGTAAATAGATTAAATGTTGTGCTGATCTTTGCAAATGTAAGGAGAATGATCTTATAGTGTTTTGAAACATTTTGTTGGCTGCACTATTAGTGTATATGAATGGTCCAAAACTAATGTTACGAGCTAACACACTAAACCAAAATTAATGTCACATACATTACAACATTCGTCGTGAGGAATCCTTTAAGAAAGATATCTTATACTTAAAGATAACTTTATCTTTTTATGATGATTATCTTATCTCTACTAGTATATCGACCAATCGATCTTCATCTTAATAATAATGAATTTTTTTGTTGTATGTGCGCAAAAGAATCAATATTCACAATACTTTTCAATCATGTGACACAGAGATATAAATGTAAATTTAGTGTGTCTTATATTACAATGATTATTTGTTGGATATGTAGTATTATTTGATTGTTGTGTGGTGGTCACTATTATCCAAAAAAACAACAAAAAGTGAGGGAGGGTAACTATTGGAACAGGGATTAATTGGTCGAATGTTTAACGTCTCTACGACCAGCGACAGATAGAACTTCTTTAGCCACTAGTTTCTTCAGAAAGTGGTCCCACCTATTTCACCACCAGTAGCGAGTGGTTTGGCCCAACGCTTGGTCTCCCAAGATTTGTTGTTCCGATCTGATTGTGTTGTTGTTAAAACTTGTTGAGAGTTTCAATAATACTGGAGTCTGTATGTTTTTACTGTTCCTTGGCCCATCCTTTCACCAATTATCACTACTATCTTGGTAGGCTATACATCGAATCATATTAGACATGAAATGAAGGTTTATGGGATGAGAACAAACAAGAGAGGACATAAATGAATGTGAGAAAATCGTCAGATGAGATTTATGAGAGAAAATATCTATTTGATTTAACAACGAAATTTCGTTGATATGACTTGATAGATACTTTAAAAAAACAAAATGTGTACTTCTTCTTTTTCTGTCTGTTTCTGTTCAAGTTAAACATCGGTCCGACAATTGTGTTTGTACAAAATTCACTACATATGTACAAAATCATGATTTTAAAAGAAATATAATACAACTTTTTCTTTCTCTTCAAGCCAGTTGGCGATATATAGTGAAAATAGTACTCGCGACCTTTGGACATCAAAAAAAAAGAAACAAAAATAAAAAAAAAAATAAAAATATCTTTCCAAGTGCGAATCTGCCAAGTTCATACAATTGCTCCTTCGCATAATGAGAGGATGTCCTGCCCACCTCAACTCACCTTATTTTAAAAGTAATCAACAAGTCGATTGTTTGAAAGAAAGCAATCCCTCCATTATTAGTACCACACACTCATACACACACAGATACAACAAAAAAACACACTACACACTGTCATACAAACACTCACACTGCTGCTGTCACTTCATCATCAACGACCAACCCACCCACTACGCTACCATCTCATCGATCATATGAATTTTAAACAGTTATAGAAATAGTCGTAGCAAGCAATAACAATAACAACAACAAGTAGTAGAATAGACAAGAGTAGAATATAGTAGAGACAAAACAAAGAAAAGAAAGCATTCATTCATTCATTCATTATTATGGTTTATACAGATAATAATAATATAAAGCTAGTAGTACCTTATTGTTCTTGTTGTTCTTGTAGAAATTAGTAATAACAACAATAACAACAAATAACAAAATACGAATACAGATAGACATTTCAGAATAGAAGAAAGATAGATATAAATCTCGTGGTATCGCAGATTTCATACCCCCAAACCAAACAATAATATTATAATAATTCGAGATTTCGAGAACTGACATTGTGAAGGAAAGGAAAGGAACGGACACATTATTAAATCGATACTATATATATATATATATAAGTATAATTCATTCAAACAAATAATATAAATATAACAATGGCTGTATGTATAATTAATTAATTAAATTAATTAAGCAATTAATTATTATTTGAGTCTCTTACTAAATCATTGAATATTTTTAGGGATGTGGATATTGGGATATGGTTGATTCCATGACGGAGGAATTCGATGCCCAAGAAGTACTACCAAAACTATTTATTGGATCTGCAGCTGCTGCACAATCAGTCACAAGTCTAAAGGATCACAACATATCACATGTCTTGTCCATTTCAACTAATCCACCTGTTTATACGAGAAATGTAAGTTGTAAACCAAACAACAAAGCAAAACAATATAATTGAAATGTCGATATGTACTTACTTTATCTATATTTACTATTTTATAGGAAGCATTTCAATGTTTGTCGATTAGCATTGAAGATGAGGAAAAGAGAGACATTTCAACGTTTTTCGATCAATGTCATCAATTTATCGATAGTGGACGTACCAAAGGAGGTATATTGATCCACTGCACGGCGGGCGTATCTCGATCGGCCACCGTCGTCATTTCATATCTCATGAATCTATTTTTTAAACCATTCATGTATTGTTTCCAATTCCTTAAATCCATCAGACCTTGTGTCCAACCAAACAAAGGATTCGTATCTCAACTTTTATCATACGAAGGTCTTTTATTTTCAAATCAACAACAACTTGTACAAACACTAAGTAATCAATTATTATCAAACAACAACAACAACAAATCCCCATCTTGTTGTAGTAAGCTACAACATCAACAACAACAACAATTAGAACATCAATCAAAACAAGAACAACAACCACAACCTACAGTAATGTCATGTCAACAACATGAACAAATTAAACCAGTAGATGCTGCTCAAGCACAAGCTCAATCCATTTCATCTTCTACTACCGTACCATCTTGTTGACCCTAACAGCCAATCAACCAACCAACAGTCAACCAACCAACCAATCAATCAATCAATCAATCGATCCATTCTATCCAAGAGATACTTTTCATAGGAACCAAACTTTCACAACGATTTAAATATATATAACAAATTAATAATTTAACAAATGGACTAATAATAATAATAATTAAATAATGGAATAATCAACTAATAATAATAATAATAATAATAACCCACCCCTGTAATTAATAAATAATAAAAAGAAATAACCCTACTATAAAACATCAACACAACAATTAATTATATCAAGTCACCTGATTAATATATCTATAATAGATATTTATTATTGAATTCTTTTCCCTTTTTTTGATTGATTTTTATATTTACCTTGTTTTCTTTCCATTTAAATGTATGGAGGTCAATTCGGTCGCCTAGTTTTGTTCTTTTTCTTCCTTTTGATTTAGTTTATAAGTCTCGAAACATAAAACAAAGTTGATTTCGAGAAACAATTGTTCAAATAAACTAAATTAGAAGACAAGTGAAAGAACAAAACAAAGCAAGACACGAATGAATTTCTACAACATTAATTGCGCTAAAACTATCACTTGTCGGTAATTTTAGATTCCTTTCTAATTCATTCCAAAATTGTCAACCAAACCAATGGTAGTTCCAATATCTAGAGTATTATCCCAAAATCTGAAGCCTATAGTGGTAGATATAGCAAAGGCAGATTCATTATTTGTAGTAGATGTAGCAGAGGTACATGTATTATTTGTAGTAGTGGTCGATGTTGTAGAGGTAGCAGTTAAGCTACTAGTATCTGTATTGTTGTTTAAATCTATTGGATCAGTGGACGGTGGCTGATCAATCATCGATGGTGTACACTGTGTAGAACTAATATCATTCATGATATTTATATGAACTATATTTATTTTTAATCTATAATAATACAAGTATCTATTGTCCAAAGATTGTACGTTTGGACAGTGGTTCAATAAAAGTAAAAAATTTAACAAGAGGAAAGGAAGCAGAAAAAAGTAAACACTTCTTAAGCTAGTTTTGACACAATCGTCCCACTGTTTGACGGGGTTGAAGGGGGGTAAATGGAGAGCGAGGGGTTGATTGTTTTTCGAATTGTTCAAAAAGGAAGCAGAAAATCCTGAAGTGCAATGGTTATGAGGACCTCTTGGCCAATAAATAGTGATTAGTGTTTCTTTAAATCTATACTATTATATATAAATTGTAATCCTTTCTTTCATGGTTCGCACATTTGCTCTAAAAATAAGAATAATTCTTGAAACAACATTAAAAAATTATTTATAGTGATATCACATAATAACACCAAAATTTTTACTCCTTCAAAAAGATTAATACAAATTTTTTATTTTATATTTACAATATACAAATTTTTGAATATTTTACTCTCTTGAATTGTTTGTGTATTTCATTGATAGATCGATCGCGATTGAAACCCAGGGCGCAATAATAATAATCTGCAAAGGACGAAACGACTGTTGCAACAGGGTCGTTTAATTCGATTTTTCATTTCAAAAGAGACCTCTCTCTTTTTGCACAGGGTTAATAATTGTAAAGCGAGAATGATGATGCTTGATGAATATTACCCACCTCGTTTTATGGTTAAACATTGAACGAAGATTCCTTGGTCTCCAGGCCTACGCATATGATTTAAATCATTTCCTTTCCTGTTCCAACCCCAACTATTAATTTCTCTTTAAACAAACTATTATTATAGTTGAGTGAACAATTTATAAATAAATAAATAAATAACCAACATCCACTAGCGCTCCCCAAACCAACCCATCCTCCTATCTTACCCTATCATTAATTGTTTTTCTATTTAAATAATAATACAGTACTTACTATTTAAAATTCATGTATATATTCAACTAAAAATATCTATCAATCTTAATCTTTTAAATATTTATCATCGCAGCCTTACAGAGTGAGTGGATAGTATACTATACTGTAGTTCGTGTTTATATTCCTATAATTTAAATAATTATCACACTTCCTTCTACTTTTAGACCACCACTTTCATCTCTAGACTGACCGACTGACTGACAGTCACCCCCCACATCATCTAGATTTATTCACACCACCATTTTCATACTCTTCAACATAAATCATCATCACTCAAAAGTAAATCAAATCATCATAAATAGAATTTTATAATTATATTTATAATTATATTTATAATTAAATTTATATTCATATTAAATTTATATAGTCATTCTATAAATATATATATAATACCAATACCAAAATACTCATCCATTAATACACCAACAACCCTATACATAAATACAAATAGTTTAGATCGATTTATTTAATTTCTTTTATTTTTACAATTTTTTGTGTATAAACACTCGACAGTTTTGTGATCATCATGTCAATTAATAATAGCGATAGTCATAGTAATAGTGATAGTAATAATAATAATAATAATGGTAGTGGAGATAATAGTTATAAAACATCATTCCTAAGGAGATTTGTTGATGGACATGACAAGGAACATAAAGGGTACTCTACAGTACCAAAGGACAAGCGGAGAGACAGTGTCTCTAGTAATCACGCCATTCAATTCATAGACGATGACTATAGTCCTCTCATAGACCCATCATCACCTTCACAAGTACTAGTCAACAAGATATTCGATATAAGAGAAAAGATTGATGATCATGCAGCTGCTCAAAATCTATTTGGTCATAAAACAATGTATGATATGAAATGAAATATAAATGAGAAGTCAATGTTAACATTAATTTATTTTTAATTTATTTTAGAGGATATATTGGAGGATTTTGTTTATTAGTTGGAAATATAACTGGGCCTGGATTAGTAGAGATTGCATCGACTTATCAACATGGTGGTTGGATTCTGTCGACATTGGCATTTATTGGGATGATGATGTTGAGTGGACTGGCATCATTCTTTTTGATAGAGTCGATGGCTGCTCTACCGGGTAATCCAAGGTTTCAGTTGAGAGTAGAGTTTGTCATGTTGTGTAAATTCTATTTTGGTAAGGTTGGCTATGTCCTGGCACAGATATTTATCAATGTCAGTTTGCAAGCAACCAATATCGCATCGATTATTATTTGTGCACAAATGGTAGACAGTCTACTCATCTTTATCTTTGGCAAAAGTTGTGGTGTCCAATTATACCCTCATCAACGATGGACTTGTGTTGAAACTGAGAGTTCAAGTACCTCTCCATTTGCAGATTACTATATGCTATTTACTCTTGGGTATCTAATAGTATTGGTTATTATCATACCATTAGGTATTTTAAATCTTGAAGATAATATTATTGTTCAAACTAGTAAGTCAAAATCTAAAGTCTAAAAAATCTAAAGTATAAAAAAAATAACAATCATAAACTAACCAACCTTTTTAATTTACTTTTAGTTTGCTTTATATTGATGGTAGCAATTGTAACAAGTTGGATTATAATGTTTATTATTAATGGATTGGAACCAACCAATTTACCTGCGATAGGCGATAAACTTGGAATAAGTAAAATCCTTGGCAATGTTATATTTAATTATGCTTATATTACTACTCTACCTTCTTATGTTAATGAAGTTGTACGTATCTCTAAACAATTAAACAAAATTAATAATAATATTTATTTTTATTTGTTTTTTTTAGAAACCAACAGTAAATATAAAGAAATCAATATTTTCGGCTACAGTATTTTCAACATTTATATTTATGATGATTGGTATATTTGGATCTTTGGCATTTAGTAATATGCCATATGACAGTGATATTTTGAGTATGATTAATTCAACGAGTCATGCCAATGTCTTTTCGAGAGTGTCGGTCTATATCTTTCCATTTATCGTGTTGGCCAGCTCCATCCCAGTGTTTAGCATCATTGTTCGATACAATCTCACACAGAATCGATTACTCAAGAAACCAGTGGCCATTTTCATCTCGGTCATCCTTCCATGGATCATTGTCATCCCATTCATGACTGGTGAAGGTCTAATCAATATTATCGATTGGGCTAGTCTATTCTTTAGTTCAACTTCCAATTTCATCATTCCACTTTTAATTTATTTAAAATCTTTACATTTTAGATCAAAGAATTGTAAAACAAAAAACAAAAAACAAATCAATTTATTATATTTATACTAATATTTATTTCTTTTTACTTTTTAGTTTTAACAAATGAACAAAAAGAAATTATAGATTCATTGGCACAAGATACAATCGATTGGGAAGAAAATGAAGTTATGTTGTTTGAAGACAAGAATCAATTCAAGGGACTAAAAGGTGTATCTAAAATAGTGACCAGACGAATTGCTTGGGTTTCTTTAATCATATTTACTTTATTAATTATAGTTGTTACCATTTTCAATATCATTGGTTAAATAAATGAAAGAAAAAATGCAATAATTACAGAGAAACAAAAAGAGAGGGTTTCTGTGGCATTCGGAACTTGGAATATAGTGTGTTTTTGAAACTTGAGAAGTTTTAAGATACTGGAGTCTGTATGTTCTAACCGAAGCCTGTCCCATCCCTGTTTATGCAATGTTTATCAATGTAGTATACCCGAAGACATGTTTTAAAATTTACTATCCTTATGGGATTGAAATACTCGCTTGTACATCAATAAATAAAAAAGTGAGGAGGGTAAAAAAGTGAGGAGGGTAACTGAGGAACCAGAGATTAGTTGATTGGGTACTTCTTTAACCACTAGTATCCCGAAAGTGGGTTTTTGCTGGAATGTGAGCAAACCTCAAGAGGTAGTTCTACATCGACAGTAAGATTGAGATGAAACTTGTTTAGAGTTTAATACTGGAGTCTGTACTTTTTTACTGATGCCTTGGCCCATCCGATCACCAAGAATCAGTAGTATCTTAGTAGACTATACATCGATTGGTAAACATATGTAGATTGTTTCTTATGGGAAAGACATTTTGGTTGTATTGTACGAAACTTGCGAATAATTGTAGAATGTCACTTGGCTGAAAACAAAATAAACATCGTCATTGTTATATTTATATTTTGTTTTGTGCAGTATAATAACGCTCGTATATTTACTATACTACTTTTAAATATAATCTACATTCTCTGTCACATTGATTATACAAGTGGGTTTTTGCTGGAATGTGAGCAAACCTTAAGAGGTAGTTCTACATCGACTGTAAGATTTAGATGAACTATGTTATCATCTTTAATGTTTAAATCACATTTTCATTAACTAATTCTTCCATGGAACCAGTCACTTCATTGGATGGGTAATTAAACCATCTAATAATATCCAGGTTGATATTCGCCGTAGTAGGATGGTACCAACAAATAATTATCAACAACAGAACTGACCGATATTGCATTAATTGAAGATATCATATGATGAGACAGAATGATGGGTGGGGTTCTCAGTTTATGTGTGGTGTTCTAGAGATAAGGAGAACGATTCGCCCCTCCAACCACCCGATCACTGAATCGATCACATGATCATCACCAGTTGGCTATAGCTATCTAGTTAGTATGAGTGAGGGAGGGTCGGTGGATTGATACCGTCGCTCACGTGTATCAATCAAACTCACCTCATATATTTTTATAATATCCTCTTCTTCTCTTTGTCCTCTTCTCCACATCCCAACGACCCCTCACAGCACAACACATAAATAGTTACAACAGTCGACTAACTACATAGATAATCAATTAACACAGATAATATAATTATATTTATAATAGTAATAATAATAATAGTAATAATAATATGTCAGTAGTTACAAAAGATAGCAAAGAAGTCTTGGACCTTATCGGGGGCATGTTCCCAGGGTATCCCGCCGGTCACAATATCGAAGATATCATGAATCAGCTTGAAAATGGTACCTTGCCAACAGTTCCAGATACGAGCGTCACTCCTCCCGTCAAGCCACCAACCACGACTACTCCTCCCGTCAAGCCACCAACTACCACTACCCCTCCAGTCACCCTTCCTCTCAGAGACAGCCGATTCTTTGTTGGTTACACCAAAAAATCTAACGAAGTCTTCAATGATGAGTTGCTTCCAGTCCCACCATTACCTACCCCTGCAGGTGGAAAAGCAGCTGCGATTACCGTCAAAACAGTCGTCAAGAGAGAGGCCGTACCAGACTTGTTACCAGCTTGGAACCCCGATTTTGTGGTGCCTCCTTTTGATGTCAATCGTAAAGATCCAACGATAACAGATGATGAAGGATTAAAGATAATCAACAGCTTCTCTGTTTTTGAAGGTTCAAAGAATGTACGTATTTATTATATATTTATATATATCTAATTATATTTATTTATTTTTTAATATTAATCTTTTTTTTTTTTCAATTATTTTTGTTTTTATTAGGTTGTAGCAGAGAATGCTAATAATTATTTCTTGGAGAACATGTTACTCTACTCTGATCCAAATAATGAATTGTTGCAATTGTTTGGTCTCTCGAAACCAAAGCTGAGTCAGAACCGTTTGGATATTTGTGATGAGCCAAAGGTTACTCTCTGGTACTCCTACTATTCCTTCTATTATCTACCATTGATCGTTGCCAATGGAAACTATTCAGTCTCTAAAAAGATTAATGCCAAGTTTTGCAAGGACAAGCTTCACTACCTTGAAACTGATGTATCTTTTGATGTATGTAAAAATAATAATAATAATATTGAATCTTATTTAATTAATATTAATTAATTAATTAATTTCCCTTAATCTATTTTTTTAGAATACATATGCCCATCAAAGAATGTTATTGTTCAAGTACGCATTCTGTGAAAAGAATCAATGGATGCAGAAATTCCAAAAGAGCGCAGGCCGTTGGTTACCGTTGTATGTTGATTCTTTGAACAAAAATCTATTTAGCAAGGTTTCAAAGTTGCAGGGAAGATCGGCCGAACAATTCCAAGCTTTCATTGTCAATGTCAAGGCCACCCTAGATATCCTCGATCCAACCGGCGAGACATCCAAACATACAATCAACAGCATTATCGGCGCCTCCATCTTTGCCAATTTGGACCAAAAGAATTCTATCAAGGATACCCCGGTCAATCGTGAAATTATCAAGGATACTATCCAACGTCTCATCGATCGAGTTAACGACGGCAAAGTTGAAGAGGGTGAAGACCTAGATTCAATCACAATTGGCAAGGACCTCATTGCTACATTGGGAGGAAGTGTAGGAGGCGTCCGTGAGCTTCAGAAAGCGATCCTCGCCACACAATTTGAGTCTATTGGTGGTCCCGACATATCAAATGGATACGATGTCTACTTGAAAGCTGTTGGTGCACGTGTTATGAACAAGATGCAGATACAGGCCTCCAATGTCAACAAGTTTGCAAAATTCCTTGGTCATATGTTCAAGGTTTGTCAAGTATCGGTTATTATCTATTCAATCACCAATTGGGACAAGCTAGATGCATACAACAAAACCTTCTTCTCTCTCGATATTCTCAATATCGCATTGGATTTGGCATCAAGTTCAACCGAGGTTGTTCCAAATGCATTCAGAAAGATTGGTGCTGTCATTGGTGTCCAACTCAACAAGCTGCCTGCCGCCGACAAGGTACTCACCATTATGGAGAATGTCTTCACCACTGATTTAGCCACTTTTGTAACAACTCGCTTTAGTCCTGCTCTTATGGCTATCAGTGCCATCAAAAGTGTCTATGACTGTGTACAAGATGCAAAGGTAAGTAATTTAATAATAATAATATTTAAATAATATTTAAATAATATTTATTATTTAATCTATTTCATACCCCCTGATTATTAATAATTAAATTAATGTAATCCCCTTTTTATTTTCCATATATCTTTCTTTCTTTCTTTCTTTCTTTCTTTCTTTCTTTCTTTCTTACATAGGCTGGTAACATTGGTGCACTCGTAATGGATGGTGTATCGGCAGGTATTGGGCTTGGTGTAGCCTTGGCAATCTTTGGAGGATGTGCTTGTGCAGGTATAGTATTATTATTAGATTAAATTAAATTTATGTACAAACCAATCAATTTATTTATACAATTCAATTTCAATTCTATCTCTCTCCTATAGGACCTTTGGCACTACTTGCAGGTGGTGTTTTATTGGCGTTGGCTGGTATAAAATACATCTTCTTTAGTCCCAGCAACGATCAGATATTCTATGACAAGATTTACAAGGATCTTAAACTTTAAATTATTTTTAATTTGAATTGATCAAACTATGTGATATATTACACAAATAAAAGATGATAAATAGAAGAAGAAGACTTTGCTTTTATAAAAGATTATTCAACCTACAATAATCTTAGAATAGGAAAATAATATTTATTAAATATTTGTTTTTTAATCTCTAGCTGTATAGATCTATATCTATTCCAAATTATATTCTAATTTAAAATTTTGTTTGAAAGATAATTAATTAATTATTCGTTCATAAATCCTCAAACTATTATTTTCTTTTCTATTATATATCATCGACTAAGTACTACTATTTTGATGATACAAACAGAGATGAAAGAAGAAGAAAATTATTTTAAAAAGATACCAACTTTTATACTAGTTAAAATAATCAATCATGTGACAGAGAGTGTAGACAAGGTGTGTCTATTATTGACTTGTAAAAGATTATTCAACCTATTGGATCAAATGTCTGATGTGTTGAATATTACTAGAAACATTGGTTTGAGTTGTAGCAATGATAGAGTCTCTGGAAAGGTTGAGGCATCAAAAATTATCTTGCCCCAAAATCTATTGTCTTTTTCTCTTAAACAATTCACAATTGGTAACTTGTCAAATGAATTCTTTCCAAGATATGACATTAAACCAAACAGCTTTTAGATCTCTTTCAAGTCTGACTCAATTGGCAATGTTATCAATCTTAACCTATTCAGAAGATATTCCAGTGTCGATTATTCCATCAAGTGTAAAGACACTTGAAATTAGAATGACAGGAGTGTTTGGTCGTGAGATGGTGACAATCCCTGACACTATAGAATCACTCAAGTTGTCAGGCTATCAAATGACAAGGGTCAATACTCTACCAACCTCAATTACAAAACTGGTGCTTGACAAACCATCTCTATTCAATATGAGTGTACCAATCACTCTTCCAAGCAATGTACAAGAGTTTACTTTTATCCTTGGATATATTCATTTGGATGTCAAATATATTGAGTTTTTATATCCTCCTAATCTTAGATTCATTGATTTCAGTCATCAAGGAGTCCCCTACAAACCAACTAATATTCCAACCTCTGTTAGTGAATTCAAATACCAAGTTTTAAATATATTGTTTGGATAAATAATAATACTAAGTTTCGTACTAGAGTCCACTCTGTTGGCGATGATGACGGTCTAATATTCCTATCAACTCTTAAAAAATTATCTGTACACATGGACATTGTGAGAGGAATCGATAGGTGTTGGGTACTTCAATTAAACTATGTAATCAATCAAACAAGTGTAGAGACTCTAGTCATCGAAGCATTTCATTTCCAAGTTGATATTCGTCGTAGACTGGATGGCCAAAATAGAAATGTATTGATTGTTGGTAAATCTCTCAATGGTGGAATTATGCATCAACAAATTGTTCAACGTATTGAAGAAATGAAAAAGATATCTTTATTTTAAAAATATTGATACACCTCCAGTATTATTATTCAATCTTCCTCAACCAACTGAAAGTTTATTTGATCGATCAAATTAATAAATCATAATAATTCGTGTGGTGACTTGTAAAAGATTATCAACCCAAAATTAAAATTCAATCTGGAATAATAAATATAAATATAAAATATATTAACCTTGATTGAATATTTATTTTATTGTTTATTTATTGAAATGATGCGACTGTCGAAAATGGAACTGTAGCAGTTGATGGAACGATGTAGAAAGTTTCTTGTGGAATGGTATTTGGGATGACCGAGGACTTTACCTTTTGAGTTGCGAGATTAAAGATATCGACGTAGAGTTGGTCTTGGGCAGGGTTGAGGATAATGAGTGATCCAGAGGCAGAGTCATAGATGAATGGTTGGATGGTTCCCTTGAACAACTTGTTTGAGCTAGTGTCCTTGTAGATGATATCAACTTGAGTGGTCTCAAAGTCGACAGTGGCAATATTTACTCCGGTATTGGTATCCAAGGTGGCCAAGTAGAGTTGATTGTTGTAGTAGATGAGTTGTTGAGTTCCATAGAATACTTGAGTATTATCTCCTGTGAGGATGACCGATGTGTAGGTGTATTGACTGAAAGAGTATTTGACGAGACCAATAGTGTTACCAGTTTGATAATAAACATAGTAATAGTTTGAACCATCATAAGCACCAATTGGTGAAGTAGTAAATGAACCATCAACACCCAAAGAAATTGCTTCACTAAAAAAATGGAAAAAAAATAATAATAATTAAAATCAATCATTTTTAAGAATTTAATATTTAAAAACACATACTTTGGAATATCTTGACCGAAACCTAATGGAATAATAGCCAAAGTTCCATCATTATTTGATAGAGCGAGACCGGCTACATAAGCAGTTAAAGTGTTTTGATCCCAGTAAATTGGTTGTTGTCCAAATCCAAACCCGAATCCTTGTGGTGGCTGACTGTATACCGTGGTAAATGTCTTTGACTATAAAGGTTTAAATAGAGATAGAAAAAGATTAAAATTATTTAATTTCTTATTTAATATATTTATTATTTTTGTTTTTATACATACCTCAATTGAAAATGAGCTTACAATATTGCCAGAACTTGGAGCACTACCAAGAGTAAGAATATTGGTATCATTGACAGCTAAAATTCCCCAAATTGAAAAGTATTCCGATGTGAATGTAGCATTGTCAAGGGTAGCTCCATCACTTAATCTGATGACACCATAGTTGAAAACACCAGCAGTCTCGTAAGAGTCTTGAATGTATTGGATGGCAGTTGGTTGAGAATACTAAAAAAAATTATTTATCAATAAATAAATATAAAAAAGAAATTAGTAAGTAAGAATAGTCAAGATGACTTGATATTGTTTGTTATGATTAAAAAAAAAAAGGGTACATACAACTCCAACCAAGAATAATAAGGCAAAAGTAAATAATAGTTTCATTGTATATATATAATTATCTGTTGTTTTGAACAATGAATGAACATGAAAGGACACGGGTCGTTTTTAAACGGAACACAAGCCTTAATCATTTTCATTTAATACATAAATATCTTTTAAATTTTTCCAATACCCAGATATTTTCAACAAGATTTTTTTTCGTGTCACATCATCCCCATCCCCATTAACTAAATATATATATATATTTGGGAAATGATCAGGTGAGATCAGCGCACATTCCGTTGTAATGAAGAATGTCTTTATTTTTTGAATGTATTTTTATCAAGAAAGGATGGGTCGCGACTTTAATCAACAAGTGAATCTAGGTAACTCCTGTACATTTTCATAATCCCGTAGTTATTTTTATTGGATTCCCAAAGATTTCCTAATGTAGAATGATATCCATTCTATTTTAAATATTTTTTTTGGATATTAATGATATTATTATGAGTTCAATATTTATTTAATTTATAACATTAACAAAAAAATTATTATTATTATTAATATTTTTTTTGTTTAAAATTGACCAGCCGAAACTGAAATAGTTCTAAGTGTACCAATTGGGATTGTGTTTGTAAATACTGATGACTTTACTTGGAGAGTAGAAAGAGAAAAGATATCGACAAAGAGGTTAAGACCGTTGACATTGAGAATGGTGATAGTACCAGTGTTGGAGTCAAATACAAATGGTTGGACCAAGCCTGAGAAACTCTTCTTTTGATAGTTGCCGTCTTTGTAGATGATGGCAAAGTCACCACTTTCAGGAGCAATCGTTGCAATGGTGACACCCCATTTAGGGGTGAGTGTGGCCAAAATGACTTGACCGTTGTAGTAATACAATGATTGAGTTGCAGAGTTTGGTCCACCAACAGCATCAATCTCGACAGCTTGGATTGACGAATCGGCAAATGAATAACGAACAAGACCAAGTTGGGAACCAAGATTATAGAAAATATAATAATAATTGGATCCATCATAGGCACCCAATGGATTACCATTAAATCTTGCAGTAGCATTTTCACTAATCCCTAAATCAACTGGTGTACTATAAACAAATAAATAAATTAATAAATAAATAAATAAATAAATACTTATATATTATATTATTATTATTATTATTATTATTATTTACCTTTGAGAGGTTTTACCAAATCCAAAATTGAGGATAGCCAATGTACTATAAACATCAGTTCCAAAGTCGATACCGGCAGTTGATACTACAGAGTATTTTTGGTTCCAAACAAATGATTGAAGACCCAATGAATATCCAAATTGGATGTTTGCATTACCATATTGAAGACTATATTCATTTGCCTTTTAAAAAATTAGAGAGGTGTGTCAATAAATAAATAAATAAATATATGTGTATATTTGTTCTTTGGTATAGTTGATTACATACTTGTGGATTATAAACAACAACATTGACTTTGTTTGGTGGGAGGTTACCAATAGTGACGATGTTACCAGAGTAATCAGTCGATAGGTAACCCCAAAGGTTGTATTGTTGATTATCAGTATTGGAGACATTGTAAATTGTTGCACCATCACTTAATCTTAGAACTGTATAATTGATAATACCTAAAGTTGGTGAATTAAAGTATTGAATTGCTTCTGGTTGTTGAGCAAACTATAAAGAAGAGGAAAGATTGTTGAATTAATAAATATATACATTTATATACACTAACTAGAACATAGTTGATTGTTATATTTGAATATACATACTGCAACAACAAGTAAAGATAATAAAACAATTGATATTATTACTATTGACTTCATTTTCTATTTTTGTTTGTTTGTTTGTTTGATGATGTATTTAAGTAAATGATTGATTGAATGTGATCATCATGATTGTGATCTTATAAATACCCTCTGGTTTAGGTTCACACCATTCTAAACGAGAAAAAACAACAACAACAACAATAATAATAAAAGATAATTATTATTATTCGAGAAGTCCTAACTTCAAGATCATCTTGCAACCCTCCCCTTTTTAAAAAATTAAAAAGAAGAAAATATCTGAATTAAAAATATCCGGGTTTAGAGAGTAGGGTATTTCTTCTCGAGTATTCTCCTGCGTTGATAACTAGGATTGAACACTCACTTTGTAAAGATTAAAGAATTAGACTCTAAGTACACATCATTGGATAGAAAAGAAATCAATCAATAATCATATTTAAACATAGAGTTTTCATGTTAAGAGATAAGTATGACCAACAATAGGAAGAAAACAACAACTTGTTAAATTATTAATTAATTATTTATTTAATAATTTAATTGCTTTGAACAGATGGAGCAATCATTACAGTTTCATATGGGATTGTATTTGGGAGGCTGGATGATTTGATCACAGTCTTTGTTAAAATGTCAAAGACGTCGATGTAGAGATTACCATTGTAGGTGTTGAGGATGAGGATGGTACCAGTGGTTGGATCAAATACAAATGGTTGAATGTTTTGTTGGTATCCTTTGGTGGCGATGTTGTTGTCTTTGTAGATAACTACGACGTTGCCAGAGTCAAATGACATGGTTGAGATGGTGACACCTACCAATGTGACATACTTGCAATAGTACAACTGTCCATTAAAGTAATAGAGTTGATCGATACCATGTAGTTTGAGTGGTACGACAGGTTCGATAAACGTAACAAGTTTCGATGTGTTTTGTGAGAATGAGTATTGAGCAAGACCATCGATATTATCAATCGAAAAATAAACATAGTAATAGTTTGATCCATCGTATGCTCCAACTGGATCACTATTAAATCTTGTTGTTGTAGTATCAGATATTCCTAATTCAATTGGGTATCTAAAAATTAAATAAATAAATTAATAAGAAAAGAAATATATAATAATTATTATTTTTTTTGTTTTTGGAATACTTTACGTTTTCTGAGCAGTATCAAGTTTAAATTCAAGTAAAGATAATACAGCACGTTCATTTTCATTAAAGAATAAACCTGGGACATAGGTAGTCAAGGTGTGTGGGTTCCAGAGGAGTGGTTGAAGAGCAAATGTAAAACTGTATGGATAGGATGCAATGAATTCTTGTTGGAAGGAATCGGTGCTTGGCCAGAACGACTTTACTTGAATAGAGTTGGAAGCGGTTCCAAACAACAAGATTTCACTGGTGTCGTTGGTGGTGAGGAATCCCCAGATACCATATTGGTCTGGGTTGATATTGGTCACGTTTTGGAGTATCTTTCCATCACTTAATCTTACTACTTGATAATTGATATAATCATAGCCTGGCCATTGATAAAAGAATTGTATTGATACTGGTTGGCAATACTAAAATAAAACAATTAAATTTAAAAAAGTATATTAATATCATCGTTATTCAGGCCGAGTATGAGTATGTTTTAAGTTATACTTACACTTCCAACTATAAACAATAAAAAGAGTGATATAATTGCTTTGTTTAACATTATTTGTTTTTAAAAAGTATATAATAATTATTATACTATTTGTTGATTATTATTATTATAATATTTGTTTGATTTGATTTGTTGATTTGTTGATTTCCGTCATCGGGTTGTATAAATACTGATCATTTTTAAAAATGGTATCAAAGGTAGATATTATCAACTGTCTGACGAACTACTAGCTCTATCTTCTATAAATTCCATCGAAGTAAAATTTTAAAAAAAATATCTTGATCTTCATTTAATCGACCCCCAATTTTGATTCTATTTTGAAAATGTCTCGGAGATGTCTCGTTCAGGTATGCATAGGTACCCACCTTTCCGATTCCATTCTCATGTCTGTCTCCTTCCTTTGTTTAAACACTACTACGACTATTACTACACATGTAGAAGAGAAGAGCCAGTTGGGTTGGTCTGAAATTTTAAAATAGATGTTAGTCAAGATATGATCATAAAGTAAAAATAGTATTACCTACACTACGTCTTATTTAGTTGTTTCTAATTAAAAGTTGATAGACATACACTCGAGCAACATATGTACATCTAATTGTTATAATAAACTAGACTCTTCATATTGTTCTTTTTCTGTGTAATATATCATATAGTGCAGCTGATGATGATGATAGTTCAAATTTTAAAACAAGGTATAACCATGATAGTACAGTTTCCTCATCTAGTGTCGATACTAAATCATTATAAACATCTTTATAGTTGCTCTCGTTGTTGATTCTATTATTCTTCTTGTCTCTTTCTTGCTCGTTTTACTATTGCTTGTACAAACTCTAAAATTAAATGATAGTTTATAAATTTTTAAAAGACTTGGTCATAAAAAAAAATTAAACAAATTAATTATTTTAAAAAGATACAAGATAATCAATGTAGATTTACTATGTGTGCAATATATTTATTTGCACAAGATGATGCAACCTGACCTAGCTGTTACAGATACCAACATCGCAAGGCGACAAAAAGTCTACTCGATGATCATTAAGTTCACAAACATAATTATAAATTGGGTTATAATATTTATATCTATATTTTTAATCTATTAGCAACTCAATAATATCTATTGACATTAAAATATACTCACCATATTATTTATCTATTCTCAGGAACAAACTTGGTTTATTAAATAATTAAACGCTATATATTTTTTAAAAAAAGAGATAATTGATGAATTTAATAAATAACCATCAACAACATACATATAGGAGGAGAAGAAGATTATATCAACAACATACCAACTATGATAATATTAAATATTATTAAAAGTGTAGATGATAATGTTGATTTGGGGTGTCTATTGTTGACTTGTAAAGGATTATTCAACCTATTGGTCAATCAACATTACCAATTATCTTTTAAACAGATATATATCACATCCAAGTACCATATGTCAAACCCTTTCAACAAAACCGATGATTGTTTGACTCTACCATATCTCCATCTTGGATCATTCTATAGATGTTTAAAAAGACATTTTCAGATACACTACTCATTGTGACAAAGAAACCATTCCACATAATAATAATAATAATAATTATAATAATAATAATAATTATAATATCACCAAAGTAATTGGGGGATGGTCAGGTATGGAGCTATCAAATCTATCATCAGTCACTTCATTAGATCTTTTTAGACCCATCATTGGTCCATTGTCAACCAATTTTTTCCCACCAAATCTTCAACACTTGAGCCTCTACTTTAAATCAAAAGAATTGATTACCAAAGGATTCTTCCCCGACTCTCTAAAGACACTGAAAATTTCAATACCAAATGGAGAGTTTGACAAGAATTCACTACCAATAGGTCTTGAAAAGCTAGAAGTTAGTTCATACCTGGAGTACATTAAAATAGATCCAAAATTCATTGGATTGGATAAACTCACCTCTCTTAAATGGCTAAACATTGTATCAAATATTTTCAATGAAAAAGTAGGTACAGTTCACAGTTCGCTGCCCACAAGCTTAACTTATCTCTGGATGCCTGTGAACAAAGATTTAAGATTATCGCCTACCTACTTTGAACCACTCACTCGGTTGGTACATCTCATACTTTCATTGGATTTTATCAAGTCGGATGTGCTATCATTCATCAACAAATAGAAAATGATCAACAACGACCAATCTATCTTTGTTTTGAACCTATATTCTCAAATACTAGATTTGGAATCCCAAAACTAACATTCAATCTTCCCTCACATCAATAAATAGATTTATTTTCATCATCATACAAATCTATCAATATCCTTTTATTATTTTTTAATTATTATTTATGACAGTTTTTGAATAATTTGTATATTTGATCATCATATTCGTATTGGTCATCGTCTTGATTAAATACAGTAATCAATTGTGAAATTAATTGTGGTAATTGATTTTTGAATGATTCGAGTATTGATTCGAAATGGATTAGATATTTTTTTGAGTTTGATTGATACAACAATCTTACAACTCTCTTTTTTCAAGGTTGTTTCTAAATAAATTTTAATCGATATTTTAAACCAATTTAATAATCCTCCCAATAAAATTTAATCTATATTTTTAAACCAATTTTCATCTCGAATCAAATTTATTCATAAATTTTTAATTAAAACCAAAAAACAATATTTATACCTATTTATATTCAACTTGGAGAAAAAGTATTTCAAAACAACAAAGAGAATATTCCATGGAAATAATTCAAAAACATAGAGTAGAAGGAGAGGATTATATCAACAAGATACCAACTATCATAATTTTAAATATAATCAATCATGTAGATGATAATGTAGATTTAGTGTGCCTGTTGTTATCTTGTAAAAGGTTATTCCAATTTTCTACTACCAATAATCATTATCACCAACTATCATTTAAACATATTGAATTCAATTACCCATTAGTATCATCAAACTATAATGAAACAATAAAAAGTTTCACTCTTCCACATCTCCATCTTGGATCATTCTCTAGAATGTTTACAAATACATTTTCAGATACAATGATTTTATCAAACCAAGTGAATATCAAAGACAAGGAAAGGATCGACCAAAATAGAAATAATGAAAAAATGACCAAAGTAATTGGAGGATGGCCAAGTATGGAACTATCAAGAATATCATCAGTCACTTTGTTGGATCTTTTTCGCCCAATCGACGGACCATTGTCAAACAACTTTTTCCCACCAAATCTCAAACAATTGACATTTTATTTCAAAAGTTAGTCGATGAACTATTTAAAACCATCACTACCACTGAATCTTGTAAAGCTTGAATTCCATGGTTCAAATTATTCCTCCTTTACAACAGAGCCGTGTCATCTTGGAATAGACAAACTCAAGTCTCTCAAAGTTCTCAAGTCTTCTTGTCTGGAGGAGGTAATGGGTACCATGTACTGCTCGTTGCCAATTAGTTTAACCAATCTCACTTTGGAAATGGATCATATTCCATCACCAACCTACTTTCAACCACTCACCCAGTTGGTAGATCTCAAACTTATGAAGTTTAGAAAAAGCGATCCCAGTCTATATCTCGACAGTCTCACAGCTCTAAAGTCACTAAAATATTATTTTTATGTAGTTCCAATTGACCCTTCCATGATCCGTCTACCACCCAACCTTTTGGAATACACCCATATTCATCAACCCATTTCCAGCCTAAAAACTGAATTCTTTCCACCAACATTGACATCATTGGATATGACATTTTCAGATATTGATTATACCAATGTTTCTCTAAAGACTCGTCTAAAACATTTGAAATTTCTTACAATACATACCAATTCAGACCTACCAATGGAGTTTATACCAGACAGTGTCAAGACACTTAAAATCTATTCAATTAATGGACAAAATTTAATCAAAGGTATGATTCCAGATAGAGTCGAGTCTCTCTCGTTGGAAAATATCAAGACAAGATTCCAACATCTACCAAACTCTATTAAAAAACTGGTACTCAAGGATGACCCCAATGTTATCTTGTATGATAATAATCCAATCACACTTCCAAACAATTTACAAGAGTTTTCTTTAATTCCTGGCCCCTATCAAAATGTATTTCCTCACGATATTGAATTTATCTACCCTCCTACATTAAAAGTACTAGAATATGGTAGAGTCTTTTTCACTGCTGCCATCAAGCCATTCATCAAACAACCCATTCCATCATCAGTCAATGAATTCAAGTATATTGCTTCTACATGGACTTCCACGTTCAACAATGCAATAGTTCATTCGATTGTTGAAGATGAAGGTTTTATATTCCCATCAACCATTACAAAACTACCTGTAAAAATTCAACCTGGAACAGCCTTTGAATTTTTGATTTTTAGAATGGATTATTTAATCAACCAAACCAATATAGACCAACTCATCATTGATTATACCGCTTCCCATTTCCAAATTGATATTCGTAGACTTGACCAAGAAAACAATAATGTATTGATTGTTGGTAAATCACTTTTTGGTGGAATCATTCATCAACAACAAATTGATCAACAAGAATTGTTGCAAGGTCTAGACATCAATTCCCACCATAGACAACAAATTTATCTTTATTTCGAGCCCTCAATGTCTCATTGTAGTATTCCAACTCTTAAATTCAATCTTCCTTCCCCCCCCCCCTAAATAGTAAATAAATTCCAATTCCAACAAAAATACAAGAGTTAGACTGCACATGACTGCGTACAATTCCACCAAAAGAGAGAACCTATTTAAAATTTTATTATCTTTTAACTTTTCATCTTCCCAAGAATAAAAATAAAAGTTATCTAATCTTTAAAAATATTTTCACTTGTTATTGTTTTTTTAAAACAAAAAAACAAACAAGCATCATCATTATTTTTCTTTCATTCATATTAGATCTCTGTAGAGATAATAATAATGAATAGAGATAAAAAGAATCATGGAGAAGGGGAAGGAGAAGATTATATCAACAAGATACCAACTACAATAGTATTAAATATAATCAACAGTGTAGATGATAATGTAGATTTGGTGTGTCTATTGTTGACTTGTAAAAGATTATTCAACTTTACTACTACCAATAATCATTATCAAAACAATCTATCATTTAAAAAGGTTGATACACTGAATGATTTAGGTAGATCAAGTCTCTACAACAACGCTACATGTAAACATCTTGGTTCATTTAAAAGAATGTTTGCAAATACCTATTCAGATACTGTCATTTTACCTAGAAATACAAGATATCACTACACATTAGAACTATCTAAACTATCATCAGTCACTTTGTTGGATCTTGGTCAACCGATCAATGAACCATTACCGTCCAACTTTTTCCCACCAAATCTCAAACACTTGGACATTGAATATAGAAAAACTCAAGAGACAATTGACCTTGGTATTCTGCCCGACACTCTAAATTCACTAAACATTTCAGTATCAAGTCGGGAGTTTGCCAATGCATTGCCAAGTGGACTTGAAAAGCTAGAAGTTCAAAGCTCAAGCGGCCACAAATTTGGAATAGAACCACATTGCCTTGGAATAGATAAGCTTTCATCTTTGAAATCTCTCACTTCATCATATCTCAAAGAGGAAATGGGTAACGTCAATTGTTCGCTTCCAAAAAGCTTGACAGATCTTCACCTTGGTATCAGTCAACTACCATCACCGACATACTTTTATCCACTCACCCAGTTGGTACATCTGTTTGTTTTTTTGTTTGAAACAAAACAATTCAATGAGTTGTATCTTGACAAGCTTGTATCTCTTGAGAAATTTACAATTGGTGCACATTGTTCAATAGACGTCTCAAAAATCCAACTAGCTCCAAATCTTTTAGTGTACCATCAAATTGGTGGCTCTCTGACCACACCATCAACAGAATTCTTTCCACCAACTCTCACATCATTGACTACCTATTTTGGTGAAAATGATTATACCAATCTATCATTATTATCACGACTACCACAATTGACATTTCTATCAATTGAATCTAATGAAGATATACCAACTGGATTCATTCCACCAACTGTAAAGACACTTAAAATTGAAAACAAATCGGGCAGAAAAATGAAGTTCCACATTCCAGACAGTATCGAGGCATTAGTACTGGAATCAATCATTCCAGTAAATGACAAGTTTCCAAACTCTATTAAAAAACTTTAACTAAAGTATCCAAATTATATTGAGTATGCTGGTGTTTCTCCAATCCTTCCAAGTCATTTACAAGAATTCACATGGATCCCAAATTGCAGTAATGGTCGTCAAATTCAATACCCTCAATTTATCTACCCTCCTACCATAAAATCAATTGAATATGGTCAACTACATTTTCCAAACAAACATATCATTCCACCATCAGTCACTGAATTCAAATATCTCGTTTCAAAAACCACAGTCTTTGACAGTAAAACAAAAATTTACTCGATTGGAATTGATGATGGATATGTATTCCCATCGACTCTCAAAAAGCTCACTATCAAGATCAATCGATTTTATGATTATTATTGGATATTTAGATTGGATCATATTATCAACGAAACAAATATTGAACAACTCACCTTGGATTTGTTCCGTTTCCAAGTTGATATTCGTAGATTGGATAATCAAAACAAAAATGTATTGATTGTTGGTAAATCACTTTTTGGTGGAATCATTTATCAACAACAAATTGATCAACAAACTACCATTAATTCTGACAATGGTGGTTCTGAAAAATATAGACCAATCTATCTTTGCTTTAATATTCCATTAAACAATTATCCTATTCCAAAACTAAAATTCAATCCTATTCCTCTTGATTAAAAAATATAATATATTTATATTATTAATAATAAATCTTCTAGATAAGAATAAACATATCTATTCTTTTAAATTTATTTTAGTTTTTAAACTTTACTTTCTCACAGTGAGGGGACTTGTATTTATGGAAAATGAAATAAATATAATAATTATAATTATATTAGAGATAATATGAATATGTTAATTTTAAATGATAAACAAAAAGATTATATCAACAAGATTTCAGCATTTATACTTTTAAATATAATCAATCATGTGACAGAGAATGTAGATCTGGTGTGTCTATTGTTGACTTGTAAAAGATTATTCAACTTTTCAACTGTCAACAAATATCACCAACTATCATTTAAACCTTTTGAATTCAAGGGACCATTGTTATCAGACAAGTGCCAAGAACCAATCAAATTTTTCACTATTCCGTTCCTCCATCTTGGATCTTTCTCTAGAATGTATACAAATGCATTTTCAGATACAATGATTTTATCAAACAAAGAGAATATCAAAGACAAGGAAAAGATTGCCCAAATACAAATAATCAAAGTATCACCAAAGTAATTGGAGGATGGCCAAGTATGAAATTATCAAATCTATCATCAGTCACTTCATTGGATCTTTTTCGTCCAATCGATAGACCATTGACAGACAACTTTTTCCCACCAAATCTCAAAGATCTAAGCTTGTATTTTGGAAAAATAGAATTGATGAGAAATCAAAGAAACTTCCAGAGACTATTGAAAAGATTGAATTCCATTGCACCAACAATGTCGATTTTAAAATAGATCCAAGTCACCTGGGAATAGACAAGCTCACCTCTCTCAAAATTTTAAAGTCATACTGCATCGAAGAGAAAATGGGTACTATCTATTGCTCGTTACCAACTAGTTTGACTCATCTCAGTTTGCATTTGGAACGTATACCATCACCTACCTACTTTAAACCACTCATAAATTTGGTTCATCTCTTTCTTTTAATTTTGGGTTGGCCAAACCAACCCGATGAGATGTATCTAGAGATTGAAAATCTTGTCAATCTAAAGATATTGAAAATAGGGATGATTGATTCCGTCGACTCATCCAAAATTCATCTATCTCCCAATCTTTTGGAATATACCCAACATTCAGGAGCCATACCCAACCGAACTACCGAATACTTTCCACCAACACTAACAATATTGGATTCCTTTTTTGATGAAAATGATTTTACCAATCTATCATTGGGAACACGTTTACCTCATTTGACATCACTATCAATTCATACCGATTCAGTTTTACCTATGGATTTTATTCCAGCCAGATTAAAGACACTTAGAATCTTTTCAAAATATGGGAAAGTGATCAAAGGTAGAATTCCAGATAGTGTCGAGCCACTCTACTCCAATACTCCAATCTCACTTCCAAGAAATTTAGAAGAGTTTTCTTTCGTCTCCGATTGTAATCAAAACATATCTCCCTCTGTAGAATTTATTTACCCTCCCACTTTAATATCGATTGAATTTGGTAGAATCTCAAATCAAGAGATTCCATCAGTAAATGAATTCAAGTATATCCCATCTAAATTTACCACTTTTA
The DNA here is from genome assembly GCF_000203815.1 of Cavenderia fasciculata. Classification (NCBI taxonomy): domain Eukaryota; phylum Evosea; class Eumycetozoa; order Acytosteliales; family Cavenderiaceae; genus Cavenderia; species Cavenderia fasciculata. The sequence continues at coordinate 143,997 of NW_004457715.1, forward strand.
ACAAAGCAAATGTTTATTCTATTGTTGATGGTGAAGGTTTTATATTACCATTGTCTATTACTAAAATTACGGTAAAGATCGAATTCGATCCATTAAATAGTGAATTTTTTATATTTCGATTGGACCATTTAATCAATCAGACTAATATCGATCAACTCGTCATTGATATTACAAGAACCAATTTCCAAGTTGATATTCGTAGACTAGATCCAGAAAACAATAATATTGGTTGTTGGTAAATTACTCTATGGAGGAATGATAAATCAGAGAATAGATCAACATCTACGCCTACCAATCTATCTTTATTTTGAACTTCCTTTGTCCAACATTAGTCCCAACACTTAAATTCAATCTCTAATAATCTTATTTTATTATAAATCTTTAAAATATATCTATCCAATAAATAATTAAAGTTTTTTGAATAAAAAAAATACTAATATTGAAAAAAAGCTAATAAAAGTACAATATTTATATTAATTTAATATTTAAAAATTTGAGATAAAGAGATACTCAACAAATGATAACATCTATCAAACAACAAGGAGAAGGAGAGGATTAAATCAACAAGATTCCAACTATAATAATTTTAAATATTATTAATCATGTTGAGGATATTATAGATTTGGTGTGTTGTTATGTTGTAAAAGATTATTCAACCTTACTTCTGCTGTTAACAATTATTACCAACTATCATTTAAACAAATCAAATTCAAGTACCCAAATGTATAAAGCCGACTCAAAGAAAAAATCCGGTGTTTCACTCTTCCGTCCCTCCATCTTGGATCATTCTCTAGAATGTTTACAAATACATATTCTGATACAATGATTTTATCAAACAAAGAGAATATCAAAGACCCGGAAAAGATTGCCCAAATACAAATCATCAAAGTATCACCGAAGTAATTGGAGGATGGCCAAGTATGAAATTATCAAATCTATCATCAGTCACCTCATTAGATGTTTTTAGACCAATCAATATTGGACCATTGTCAGAGAAATTTTTCCCAATCAATCTCAAAGAATTGACCTTTTATTTTTGGACAGAAAAATATTATAAACCATGGATACTCTATTCAACTACCATTGAATCTTGAAAAGCTTGAATTTCTTTCCAGATATTACTCTGTTAAAATAGATCCAGAAAGCCTTGGAATAGAAAAGCTAAACTCTCTCAAAATACTCAAGTTGTCCTGCATTGATGAGAAAATGAATACCATCAATTGTTCATTGCCAACTAGTTTGACTTTTCTCAGTTTGCAAATGGATAGTATACCATCGCCTACCTACTTTCAACCACTCACTCAGTTGGTACATCACTATTTTAGATATTTCGATCCTAGTGATATATATCTTGACAACCTCATCTCTTTAAAGACATTCAATTTCATTGTCCCCCTTGACTCTTCCAAAATCCATCTACCACCCAACCTTTTGAAATACTCTCAAAAACATTATTTTGAAAAGATAACCAACTTAACAACATAATTCTTTCCACTAACGTTGACATCACTGAATATTAAGTGTTCAGAAATTGATTATACCAATCTGTCGCTGTCAACACTTCTACCACTATTGACATTTCTATCCATTGATACTAATTCAGACATACCATTGGATTTTATACCAGCCAGTGTAAAGACACTTAAAATTAGGTCATTTTATTAGACTAAATTAATAAAATTTGAATTATAATAAAATGGAAACCGAATAATTGAATCGATTCCAGAAAGTGAAGAGTGTCTATCATTGGATAAAATGGAGACACAAATCGACAAACTACCAAACTCGATTAAAAAACTAAAACTCAGGGCCAATTATAATACATTTTGTTCATCTTCCAAATAGATTACAAGAGTTTTCTTTGACATTCATCAACAAATTGATCAACAATATAGTGTAGATCAATATCATCCATCTACCTTTATTTTGAACCTTCATTGTGTGAAAATATAAACCAAAACTAAAATTCAATCTTCCTCTTCATAAATAGAAAAAAAAATTTAATTCCAAAGATTTAATAAATCTTGACAAGAATAAAAAAAACATATCTCTAAATTCAAATTTTATATATTTATATTAGAATTTAAAATTAAAATATAATCAACTCATGAGTTGTTTGGGATTTAGGTTTCTAAAAAAAACAAAAACAAATAATGCAAAAACATGAAGTAGATAATATCAACAAGATATCGAATGTAGTAGTCCTAATTATTATCAATCATGTCGATGATAATGTAGATTTAGTGTGTTTATTGTTGACGTGTAAAAGATTATTGTTCACTACCCAAAAGTTTGACCCACCTCAAGATGAAAAAGATGATCCACACTCCATCTCACACCTACTTTTACCTGCTCACTCGATTAGAAAAACTCAACCTTTTCTAGATCGATCGATCCAAATCCTTTTGGATTGCTGAATCTTGTGTGTCTGGTCACCCTAGAAAAGTCAAAACTTGGTGCATCGCATGATATAATAGCATCCCAAATCCGTCTCCCACCCAACCTATTGACATTCAAAGAAGCCAAAAAATTCATTCTCAAACGAAAACTAGGATTTTTTCCATCAACATTGACATCATTATTTATCTTTCTAGGCGACCAAGATGCCTTGAAATCACCTCAACCTCATCTGAAAAAACTATCAATAGTTTGCAAAAGGACTGCAACTCTGTCATTCATACCACCTAGTGAAAAGGAACTTGAAATCACATCCTTGTATGTTGTAGAGATTATATCATTGCCAGAAAAGATAGAGTCTCTGGTTATTTCTGTCTCTTTCAAAGTATCATTAATTTCTAATATACCAAGTAGTATTAAAAACTAGTACTCAAGGATTTGGATCAAACAAATTACCAAAATCAAATGACCACTCTTCCCATAACACTTCCAAGAAGTTTACAAGAGTTTATATGGATTCCTACTAGTATGGCTAGTGAGAATCCTGTAAATTTTATCTTTACTCTCAACCTTCAATACATTGATTTCAGTCACCATGTACCCCTACCCTCAAACAAAAAACAATCATTCCAGAATCGGTCATTGAATTCAAGTACGTTTCAACTTTTAACAAGAAAACAAAGGTTCACTCTATTGGTGTTGACAATGGGTATACATTCCCATTAACTCTTAAAAAACTGACAGTCCAATTCATTTATCAAGAAGGAAATCATGATCTTCGGATATTTCAATTGAACAACCAAACAAATGTTGATCATCTCACCCTAGTTGAAGGAGACTATAGAGTGGGATGGTTCAATTTCCAAGTTGATAATCGTCGACTTGATCGACAAAACAACAACGTATTGATTGTTGGTAAATCACTCTATGGTGGAATCATAAATCATTCATCAACAAATTGATCAACCAAGACCAATCTATCTTTGTTTTGGTCCTCAATTTACCAAGTATCCTCCAAAACTAATATTCAATCTTCCAAACTAGTAAATAAATTTTCGTTGACAAAGGTCTTTTTAACTTTATTATTATCTATTTAATTTTTGTAGTCTACGATTCAATTCAATGTTTTGATTCCTTTTCGTTCTCTGTTTTTTGATCAACATAACTGATCCAGTCACAATGGCAGCAGCACCAACACCTCCAATCACAGCACCAACTATTATTCTCCAATTATCGTCTTTTGTTTCTCCACATTTATCATTGTTTGATGTTGATCCATCATCAACTCTTAAAAATATTGAAAAATCCTAAGAAATAAAAAATAAAAGAAGAAAAATAAATAAATAAATAAATAAATAAATAAATAAAAGAATATTTATATTTTCCTTTTTTTCAAATACATACAGGATCAATAGCACCATAATGATTAAAATATGGTAATGATGTACCAATGACAACACTATAATCATCGATTGAAACTTGATTGACACGACCAATGATATTTCTATCGTCGACTTGTGCAATGGAAAGGAATCTTGATGACATTCCACTCAATGCATTGTGTACCAATGTTGATACTGATGATGGTGTTGGTTGGGTTGTTGGTGGTGGTGATGATGATGCACATGGATCTGTGTTTTGTGACTCTACTTTAATCAATACTCTAACACTATTCATTTTCGATTTGAATGGCCAATTATGAACAGACATTGACAACTTGAGTGAATATTGGTTGAGTGTGAATTGTTGTCCAGAGAATGTGTAATTACGTCCACCTTGTTCTTTGATATAATCATAGGTGGCTGTTAAAGTTGAATGATTGCTACCCAATGAAACATTGTATGTCCAGTGACCGTTGAGTGTGTCATTCAATGCCATACTCCATCCAATAGCTGTGAGGTTATGATTTTCAGTGACAGTGTCTTCAATATCCAACTCTTGAATGGCAATAATCGATATCTTGTAGTCTGTCGTAATCTCTGGTTGGGTAGGGTTGGTTGGATTGGGATTGGTGTCAATCACCTCTTCTTTGCATGATGGACCAGTCCATGGAACCTTGCATTGACATCCAAGTACAGTGCATTCACCGCGCCCATTGCAATCGTCTGGGCATTCTGGATCGGATGTTAACTCCTTGAGGATTGTGATATAGTAGTCGTTGGAAACTGATTGGTTGACTTGTACTTGGAAGAATTCGGTTGATGGTGTCATGCCGGATGGCAACGTGCAAGTGAGCTGAGTGTGTTCAGTGATGATTTGAATGTTGGTGCAATGGTAGCGACCAAGGTTGATAGAAATGGTTGAATAAGCAGACCCAAGGAATGTTCCATCGATTGTCAGCAATCCACCATTGATAAATACAGGGGTGGTTGATTGAATGAATGGTGGTGGCAATTGACAATGTAACCCATCTGGTGATAGTACAGTTCCAGGTGGACACGAACATTCATAGTCACCGGCAGTATTGTTACAAGTATATTCACATCCACCATTGCCAGTAAGGCATTCATTGACATCGGTACAAGTCAATCCATTATCAGGTGTTGTATATCCAGCGAGACATGAACATGATCGATCACCTGGATTGTTTATACAGGTTTGATTACACCCTCCATTTCCAGTGAGGCATTCATTTATATCTTGACATGTTACTCCAGCATCACTTGTTGTATATCCAGTACCACATGAACAAGTACGACTACCTGGTGTATTTGTACAAGTTTGATCACAGCCACCATTGCCAGTAAGACATTCATTAACGTCATTACAAGTTAATCCATTATCAGGTGTTGTATATCCTGGGAAACAATGGCATTGATGGTTACCTGGTGTATTCTCACACTCTTGTGGACATCCACCATTGGCGGTGAGACATTCATTAACGTCGGTACATGTAACTCCACCATTGGTCGATGAATACCCAGTGAGACAAGAACAAGTGCGACTACCAGGTGTATTGGTACAGGTCTGTGAACAGCCACCATTACCAGTGAGACATTCATTAACGTCGGTACAAGTTAATCCATTATCACTTGTTGTGTATCCAGTGAGACAAGAGCATGTACGACCACCTGGAATGTTGTTACAAGTTTGTGCACATCCACCATTACCAGTGAGACATTCGTTTATATCTTGACATGTTACTCCAGCATCACTTGTTGTGTATCCAGTGCCACATGAACAAGTACGGCCACCCTGAGTGTTGGTACAGGTTTGTGCGCAACCACCATTGCCAGTGAGACATTCATTGACGTCGGTACAAGTCAATCCATTGTCACTAGTCGAGTATCCAGCGAGACATGAACAAGTACGGCCACCTGGAATGTTGGCACAAGTTTGTGCGCACCCACCATTTCCAGTGAGACATTCGTTGACATCGGTACATGTTACTCCACCATCACTTGTTGTGTATCCAGTGCCACAAGAACAAGTACGACTACCTGGTGTATTTGTACAAGTTTGATCACAGCCACCATTGCCAGTAAGACATTCATTAACGTCGGTACAGGTGACACCACCATTAGCCGATGAATACCCTGGTAGACAAGAGCATGTACGACCACCAGGAATATTGGTACAAGTTTGAGAACATCCACCGTTGGCAGTGAGACATTCGTTGACATCAGTACAAGTTAAACCGTTGTCACTTGTTGTGTATCCTGTTAAACAAGAACACGTACGGCTACCTGGAATGTTGGTACATGTTTGATTACATCCTCCATTTGCTGTGAGACATTCATTAATATCTTGACATGTTACTCCAGCATCACTTGTTGTGTATCCAGTACCACAGGAACAGGTTCGACTACCCGGTGTATTGGTACAGGTTTGATCACAACCACCATTGCCAGTGAGACATTCATTGACATCGGTACATGTTACACCACCATCAGCCGATGAATACCCAGCGAGACATGAACAAGTACGACTACCAGGTGTATTGGTACAGGTTTGTGAACAGCCACCATTGCCAGTGAGACATTCATTGACATCGGTACAAGTCAATCCACCATCACTTGTTGTATATCCTGGGAGACAGGAACATGTACGACTACCCGGTGTATTGGCACAGGTTTGTGCACAACCACCATTACCAGTAAGACATTCGTTGACATCAGTACAGGTCAACCCACCATCACTGGTTGTATATCCTGGGAGACAGGAACAAGTACGACTACCCGGCGTATTGGCACAGGTTTGTGCACAACCACCATTACCAGTGAGACATTCGTTGACATCGGTACACGTAACTCCACCATCAGACGATGTATATCCAGGCAAACATGAACAGGTTCGACTACCTGGTGTATTGGCACAGGTCTGTGAACAACCACCATTGCCAGTGAGACATTCATTGACATCGGTACAGGTCAATCCACCATCACTAGTTGTATATCCGGGCAAACAGGAACAAGTACGACTACCCGGTGTATTGGCACAGGTTTGTGCGCAACCACCATTTCCAGTTAGACATTCATTGACATCGGTACATGTTACTCCACCGTCACTTGATGTATATCCGGGTAGACATGAACATGTACGACTACCCGGTGTATTGGCACAAGTTTGACTGCACCCTCCATTGCCGGTGAGACATTCGTTTACGTCGGTACAAGTGACACCACCATTAGCCGATGTATACCCTGGAAGACATGAACAAGTGCGACCACCTTGAGTATTGGTACAAGTCTGACTGCACCCACCATTGAGTGTAAGACATTCATTGACATCTGTAGTGCAGTCTGAACCGGTCCATTGGGGAGTGCAAGTACATATACCATTGTTACAAGTACCACCATTCTGACAAATAGCTGGACACGAATACAACAGACCCATATCATACACTGATCTTTGGTAGAGATTGGCACCACACATTGATTCGGTTGGCAAGATTCCCATGGTGGTTCGAGGTTGTCCGAATGCATTGTTACAAGTCTCAATGATGAGATATCTGTACTGAGGATAATTGAGATAGTCTAGGGGACCATCAGCCAACACCTTTTCACCGAATGGACAATCATTTCCCTCTCCATTATCAATTGCTATAAAACTTCTAGCAATAGGTAGCTCATCATTCATCTGGCAATATGAAACAGTAACTATTCTAGAATTTGTTATAGATCTTTCATATTGAACTGTAAATCTAAATTAAATCAAATATAAAATAATAAATAGATAATAATAATAATGAATATTAATAAAGTTAACTACTTTAATTTAAATTAATTATTTAAATAACTGTAACATACCCTCCAGGACATGTAGCAGGAGCAGTACTAGATGCTATAACTGTATAATCATAAGTTGCATCTGGATGACGACACTATAAATATTAAGTATTAAATAAATAAATATTAGTATTATTTAATTATTTAATTAATTAATTATTCTACAGTAGTAGTTTTCTACTTACAACATAAGTTTTAAGATTAGTTGAATAACCTGTAAGACAACCACCTGGACCTGCAACATATCCAGGTGCACATGTCTGTGCCCAACTAGTTTGTATATAAAATATAATGGATAATAATAATAAATAATAATAATTTTTCATTTTTTTTCTATTTGTACATAATCAGCTGAAGTTGATTAATGATAATTGTATGTAGAATACCGTGATGTGTCATTGTTTCAAAGGGGCTGTACCAACAACCCCTTTTCGATTTCCTTCTTCTTGAAGGAAATATAATCTTGATTAATTAATTTGAAGGCTACTAGTAGTAGGCAGACATTTAAACCATACTGAAAATCATCATGATATTTTATCGATGATTGATATTTTCAAGATAAAATATTTGTCGGTTGTGCAATATCTCGACGATATTTTGCTATCTTTGATTGATATTTTCAAGTATTTATGGCCTCTTTGGTGATAATGAAGGGGCAATACCATCGATTAGGGCCATGATCATGGACTGTTGCCAAAAACAAACTTTCTGAATACATTCTTCTTCTGAAATTTGGGTGGTGCATATGCACAAGGTGTAAAAGTGTGACACACTACAACTTGTAACTATAGAAATCGCGTTGCGCTATCGCATCTCGAATCTCGCTCACTCACATCACGTGAGTTTGAACTTTACTGTCAATAGTCATGTTGCAAACATGTTGTTGCAGAAAGCGAGAGAGATAGATAGTTAGATAGATATCTAGCGAGAGAGAGAGAGAAGAGGTTTCAATCTCTAGTTGATGATTAGTATCTGAGGTAATATGTGTTTGCAGTTACTCTGTATACATACCCTATTGATAATATTTAATGTAACATTATTAACTAGTTAGATACAAAGATAACTTTATCTTTTTATCACTATGTGTATTATCTCTATCAAGTGAAAGGAAGAACTTCAAGTTTTTGTTTTTTTAATGAGAGGGGGGTTCTTTAAAAATTTAATAAATATTATTACAATAATTATTTATTGACTATTTAATTTATTATTATAAATAGTAGTTTGTTAACTATTTAATTTTTGTAATTTACGATTCATTTCCTTTTTTTGAATACTTGTATTTCTCTTTTTTTTGATCAACATAACTGATCCAGTCACAATGGCAGCAGCACCAACACCTCCAATCACAACACCAACTATGATTTTCCAATTATCGTTTTTACTATCTCCACATTTATCATTGTTTGATGTTGTTCCATCATCAACTCTTAAAAATATTGAAAAATCCTAAAAAATAGAAAAGAAAAAAGAAAATAAATAAATAAATAAATAAATAAATAAATAAATAAAAGAATATTTATATTTTCCTTTTTTTCAAATACATACAGGATCAATAGCACCATAATGATTAAAATATGGTAATGATGTACCAATGACAACACTATAATCATCGATTGAAACTTGATTGACACGACCAATGATATTTCTATCGTCGACTTGTGCAATGGAAAGGAATCTTGATGACATTCCACTCAATGCATTGTGTACCAATGTTGATATTGATGATGGTGTTGGTTGGGTTGTTGGTGGTGGTGATGATGATGCACATGGATCTGTGTTTTGTGACTCTACTTTAATCAATACTCTAACACTATTCATTTTCGATTTGAATGGCCAATTATGAACAGACATGGACAACTTGAGTGAATATTGGTTGAGTGTGAATTGTTGTCCAGAGAATGTGTAATTACGTCCACCTTGTTCTTTGATATAATCATAGGTGGCTGTTAAAGTTGAATGATTGCTACCCAATGAAACATTGTATGTCCAGTGACCGTTGAGTGTGTCATTCAATGTCATACTCCATCCAATAGCTGTGAGGTTATGATTTTCAGTGACAGTGTCTTCAATATCCAACTCTTGAATGGCAATAATCGATATCTTGTAGTCTGTCGTAATCTCTGGTTGGGTAGGGTTGGTTGGATTGGGATTGGTGTCAATCACCTCTTCTTTGCATGATGGACCAGTCCATGGAACCTTGCATTGGCATCCGAGTTTGGTGCATTCACCATTTCCACCATTACAATTTTCTGGACACTCTGGTTCTGTCAAATCTTCAATTGTGATATAGTAATCGTTGGACACTGATTGGTTGACTTGTACTTGGAAGAATTCGGTTGATGGTATCAAGTTGGATGGCAACTTGCAAGTGAGTTGAGTGTGTTCAGTGATGATTTGAATGTTGGTGCAATGGTAGCGACCAAGGTTGATAGATATGGTTGAATATGTTGACCCGAGATAGGTTCCGTTGATTGTCAGTACTCCACCATTGATAAATACAGGGGTGGTTGATTGAATGAATGGTGGTGGCAATTGACAATGTAACCCATCTGGTGATAGGACTGTTCCAGGTGGACAAGAACATTCATAGTCACCGGCAGTATTGTTACAAGTATATTCACATCCACCATTATTAACTAAACATTCATCGACATCATTACAAGTCAATCCATTATCAGGTGATGTATATCCTGGGAAGCAATGGCATGTATGGCTACCTGGTGTATTCTCACACTCTTGTGGACACCCTCCATTTGCATTGAGACATTCATTGACATCATTACAAGTCAATCCATTATCACTAGTCGAGTATCCAGCGAGACATGAACAAGTACGACCCCCCGGAATATTGGTACAAGTTTGTGAACATCCACCATTTGCAGTGAGACATTCATTGACATCATCACATGTTACTCCACCATCACTAGTTGTGTATCCAGCACCACATGAACAAGTACGACCACCTTGAGTGTTGGTACAAGTTTGGTTGCACCCACCATTGAGTGTAAGACATTCGTTGACATCTGTAGTGCAGTCTGTACCGGTCCATTGGAGAGTGCAAGTACATATACCATTGTTACAAGTACCACCATTCTGACAAATTGCTGGACACGAATACAACAGACCCATATCATACACTGATCTTTGGTAGAGATCGGCACCACACATTGATTCGGTTGGCAAGATTCCCATGGTGGTTATATGTTTTCCGAATCCATTGGTACAAGTCTCAATGATGAGATATCTGTACTGAGGATAATTGACATAGTCTAGAGGACCATCAGCCAACATCTGTTCACCGACTGGACAGGAGGGAGTACCCTCTCCATTACCAATCACCATAAAACTTCTAGCTACAGATTGCTCATTCACCTGACAATGCGCAATACTAACTATTCTAGAATTTGTTATTGATATTTCATATTCAACTGTATATCTAAATCAAATCAAATTTAAAATAATAATAATAATCAAAGGAATGAAAGAAAGAAATGAATATTAATAAAAAGTAATTAATTAATTATTTAAATAAAATATATATATATATATATACAAACATACCCTCCAGGACATGTAGCAGGAGCAGTACTAGCTGTTATAACAGAATAATCATAAGTAAAATCTGCATTCCTACACTTTAAATATTAAATATAAATAAATTAATAAATAAATAAATTAATTAATTATTATTCCCTATTATTGTTTGTTTGTTTGTTTGTTTGTTTGTTTGTTATTTTAACATACTTTATAAGTTTTAAGATTAGATGAATAACCTGTCAGACAACCACCTGGACCTGCTACATATCCAGGTGCACATGTCTGTGCCCAACTAGTTTGTATATAAAATATAATGGATAATAGTAATAATAATAAATAATAAGTGTTCATTTTCTATTTGTACGTAATCAACTGAAGTTGATAAATGAATGATTGTTTAAGGGGACCCGCCGATGATGACGATGATGGTACAGTGTGTCATTTCGAGATTATTATTATTATTATTATTATTATTCGAGTAACTAGTAGCAAGCAGACATTAAACCATAAATATCAAATCTAAAATATTTTAAAATATCGTCGACAGTTGGTTGATATTTTCAAAGATATCTTGTCTCCCTTTCTGATTACATTCTTTCTTGAAATTTGAGTGGTGCCTATGCCCAAACGTGAACACTTTCAACAAATCGATTGCTGAACTTTACTGTCAATAATCTTGTTCACACAAGCGAGTACTAGTAGTAGTATACCTAAGAATGATAACGCCGATTAGTATATGTAACATGACATGCATGTAATAATAATATTATGTTGTTTAGTGCGACCATACACTATTAGTGTATATATATGAATGGCCAACCAAAACATTAATGTTACATACATTACAACATTCGTCAAGAAAGATATCTTATAAAAGTCCCTTAGAGATAACTTTATCTTTTCTTAAGATAACTCTCTAGTGTATACTATATATCGACTGACCGACTTCATCTTTAATCACAAGAATTAGAATTTTTTTGTTGTATGTGCGCACAGTCACCAGCAAAAAAAAAATTGGTCAAAGAATCATGTGACACAGAGATAAAATGTAAATTTAGTGTGTCTTGTTGGATATTCCAACAAATCAATGTAGTATTATTTGATTGTTGTGTGGTGGTCACTATTATCCAAAAAAAACAACAAAAAGTGAGGGAGGGTAACTATTGGAACAGGGATTAATTGGTCGAATGTTTAACGTCTCTACGACCAGCGACAGATAGAACTTCTTTAGCCACTAGTGTCTTCAGAAAGTGGTCCCACCAATTTATTTTCCGCCTATGGTATAACGAGCGGATTTGGCCCACCGCTGCTTGGTTGCCCAAGTTTTGTTGTTCCGATCTGATTGTGTTGTTGTTAAAACTTGTTGAGAGTTTCAATAATACTGGAGTCTGTATGTTTTTACTGTTCCTTGGCCCATCCTTTCACCAATTATCACTACTATCTTGGTAGGCTATACATCGAATCATATTATACATGTTTACAAGATTTATGGGATGTGAGCATAAGAGAGGGATCACATGCTACAATGAATAATTGCGAAAATAGAAAGATTGCAGAGGTACTCAAAAAAATATATAGGTCTATGGATCGATACTCGAGTTTGAGTATCAAACTTTGAAAAAGAGACCACCAAACCAAGTCTGTTGTTCGACTTTCATCAAAGAAAAAAAAAATTAAAAAAAAAATAAAAATAAAAAAACACGAACTACATAGAACTTCATGATGTAAATGTTTTAATTATCTATCTCTCAATAGCTAGCTATTACCTTCCTTTTATATATAAATATACACATCATATTATATATATATATCATTAACAAAAAGGAAGGAAGGAAGAAAGCAAAGAAAGAATAGAATCACATACAAAGAAAGCTATTTCAAGTATAGCAAGTACTCAACACACATACATCTACTCTCTCTCTCTTTGTAAATAACATCATACATATAATAAAACATCTGAAAAATGTCAGATGCTATTGCAAGAAGTAAACAATATGATTATAAAGCTGTAAGTTACTACATATTATATAGTTGTGATGATGATGATGATCAGATGACAAATGACAATAATATCGGTTTATTAACTTTTCTTTTCTTTTTATCTTTTATGATTCTATTTTGTTATGTTTGTTGTTGATGTTGTTGTTGTTGATATTTGAAATAGAATTCAAATTTAGTTATTCATTCAGAAAGAAATCCAAAAGATTTAAGAGAGCCAAAAGGAGAACCAGAGACATTATGGGGAAGATTACACGGAAAGATGGGAGACAGAGTCAACTACTCCAAACCGACCGAGTTGTTGGAAAAGGTGGCAAACCTCAAGCGAAAGACACAGGAAAAGGGTGGCAGTGTAGACACGGCCACGCTCAAGCGAGTCAAGGGTGGGCCCACCGACATTTTGGAGGCGACCGACAACCAAGTGTACGGCGGCTACCGTCCAAGCACCAAAGAGACAAAGGCTGTCTTTGAACGACTCGTGTCGTTTATTCAGACGTATATAGGCGATCAGCCAAGCGAGATTATCAACGGCGCAGCCGACGAGATCATTGCTACGCTCAAGAACGACCGTCTCAAAGCACCCGAGAAAAAGAAAGATCTAGACATTTTATTGCGTGGATTGACAGAGGACAAGTTTGCAGAGCTGACCCGTATCATCACAGGTATCACCGACTTTAAAGAGCAAAGGGGTGCCGGCGCCGGAGACGGACAGCAACAAGTCGACACTTTGGGCGATGCACACGGTGTCGCAGTGGTCATTGACGAAGATGAAGAGGATCAAGACAACCTATCAGATTTTGAAATTAGACAAGGTGGTGGTAGTGATGATGAAGACAACGATGACCAAGATAGTGATCGTGAACAAGGTGTTAATATGGATGCAACTAGTATTGGTGGTGGTGGTGGTAGAAACAACACTGATAAATCACGTCGTCGTCATCATTCAAAGCGTGGAGAACAAGGTGATGTTGATGGTGAAATCAATGAAGATGAAAAAGACAACAACAACAACAACAAAGAAAAGAAAGAAAATACAAGTGATGACGAAGATGAACAACAACAAATGGGAAAGAAAAATCAACAAAAGGAGACATCGGCACTTAATCCAATGGATATCGATGCATTTTGGATCCAAAGAAAGATTTCAATGTTTGAAGAAGATGCCATGCAAGCTCAACAATTGGCTGAACGTGTATTGCAAATTTTAAAACAACAAGATGTTCGTCGTTGTGAAAATGATCTAGTCAATTTATTTGATGTTTCAAAATTTGATTTTATTAAATTATTATTAAATAATAGACAAACTAGTAAGTAGTAGAAACAAAAAAGAAAACAAATAATATTATATAAATAATTATTCTAACTCTTTTTTTTTTTTCTTTTTAATTTTAATTTTAATTTTTAGTATTATATTGTACACTTTTAGCAAAAGCAGAAAATGATCAAGAAAAAAAGAAAATAGAAGATGAGATGAGTGGAAATCCCATTTTATTTATGATATTAAACAAGATTAAAGGAATAGATCAACAATCAAAAACAGTTGAAAAGAAACAAAATGCAGTGGTTGCCAAGAAACAACAAGACAGAGAAAAACAAAAACAACAAGAAGAGATCAAGACACCAAAGAAACAATTGGATCTAAAGGAATTGAGTTTTGCTCAAGGTAGTCATTTAATGACCAACAAAAAATTCCAGTTTCCTGCTGGAAGTAAACGTGAAACTTACAAGGGTTACGAGGAGATCCATGTCCCAGCTCGTGCCAGTCCACCATTCAACCCAGATGAACGATTAGTCGCCATCTCTGAACTGCCTGAATGGGCCCGTACACCATTCAAGGGTTTTGAAAAGTTGAATCGTGTGCAGAGTAGATTGTACGAGTATGCATTCAAGAGTAACGATAATTTGTTATTGTCTGCTCCCACGTCGGCCGGTAAGACCAATGTAGCCATGTTGACCATTCTCCACGAGATTGGTATGCACATGAAGAATGGTGTGTTGGATCGTGATGCATTCAAGATTGTCTATATTGCACCGATGAAGTCGTTGGTGCAGGAAATGGTACAAAACTTTTCAAACCGTCTCAAAGACTATGGTATCGTGGTGAAAGAGTTGACTGGTGACCAAGGTCTCACCAACAAACAGATATCCGAGACACAAATCATCGTCACCACACCTGAAAAGTGGGACATTATCACCAGAAAGGCTGGCGAGCGTGCCTATACATCGTTGGTGCGTCTCGTCATCATTGATGAGATTCATTTGCTCCATGACGAGCGTGGACCTGTGCTCGAGTGTATCGTGGCACGTACGCTGCGTATGGTCGAGAGCACGCAAGAGATGGTGCGTCTGGTCGGCCTGTCTGCCACCCTTCCCAACTATGAAGACGTTGCCACGTTTTTGCGTGTCAAGCCCGAAGGTATATTCTACTTTGACAGCTCGTATCGTCCCATTCCACTCGAACAACAGTACATTGGTGTCAGCGACCGTGGATTCAAGCAGTTGCAGACCATGAACGACGTGACGTTTAAAAAGGTGTCAGAGCGTGCTGGTGTCAACCAAATGCTCGTGTTTGTGCATAGTCGTCGTGAGACGGGCAAGACAGCACGTGATATCCGTGATCGTGCAGTTGCCGGCGATTTGATGGGTCAGCTCATCAAACGTGCCGATTCAAGAGAGATTTTGCGTGTCGAGGCTGAAAAGACGGCCAAGAGTGCTGAGCTCAAGGAACTGCTGCCGTACGGCATTGGTATCCATCACGCCGGTCTTTCGCGTAGCGATAGAACACTTGTCGAGGAGTTGTTTGCCGATCAACATTTGCAGGTGCTCGTGTCGACGGCCACGTTGGCGTGGGGTGTCAATTTGCCCGCGCATACCGTCATTATCAAGGGTACGCAGGTATACAATACCGAGCGTGGATGGACCGAGTTGTCACCACTCGACGTCACTCAGATGCTCGGTCGTGCCGGTCGTCCCCCATTCGACAGTGAAGGTGAGGGTATTGTCATTACGAGTGCCAGCGAGATGCAGTTTTACCTCTCCCTCATCAACACACAGTTGTCGATCGAGTCGCAGTTTATCTCGCGTCTGCCAGACAACCTCAACGCCGAGATTGTCTCGGGCAGCGTTGCGAGTGTCAAAGACGCCGTGCACTGGCTCGGTTACACCTACCTCTTTATCTGTATGCTGCGTAACCCGCCACTCTACGACATCTCGTACGACGATCTTGCCGGTGACGAAGAGCTCGAGCAGCGCCGTATCGACCTCGTGCACGCCGCCGCCACCCAACTCGACAAGAACAACCTCATCAAATACGACCGTCGCACAGGCCGTCTCCAACCCACCGAGCTCGGTCGTGTGGCCAGTCACTACTACATCACCAGCTCGTCCATGGCCGTCTACCACGAACATTTGCGTCCAGTCATGAGCGACATTGACTTTTTCCGTCTCTTTTCGCTGTCCAACGAGTTTAGCAGTGTTGTAGTACGTGAGGGTGAAAAGGGAGAGCTCGAGAAACTACTCGAACGTGTACCTATCCCCGTCAAAGAGTCAATTGACGAACCAGCCGCCAAGATCAATGTCTTGTTGCAGGCATACATTTCCAACCTCAAGCTTGAAGGTTTTGCACTCATTGTCGATATGTTTTACGTTGCTCAGAGTGCTGCCCGTATCGTACGTGCACTCTATGATATTGTGTTGCGCAAGGGGTGGGCTCAACTCGCCAGAAAGATCATCAATGTCTGTCGAATGGTCGACCGTCGTATGTGGATCTCTCAATCACCTCTGCGTCAATTCCCAGAGATTTCAGAGCGTATTGTCAACCAGCTTGAACGTCGTCAAATCCCTATCGAAGATCTCTACGAGTACAACTCGGCACAACTAGGAACTGCTATCCAGTCGCCAGCCGAAGGAAAGAAATTGTACAAGCTTATCCATCATTTCCCCAAGTTGGATCTGACTGCACACGTTCAACCCATTCTCCACGGTCTCTTGCGTGTCGATCTTACATTGACACCCGACTTTGAGTTTGATGACAAGTACCATGGCAATTCGATTGGTTGGTGGATCGTTGTTGAGGATGTCGACGGTGAGCGTATTCTCTACCACGAGTTCTTCTCTTTGAAGCGTAGAATGATGGAAGACGGTGCGACAGTCACTTTTACCGTACCACTTACCACTCCCATGCCACCACAATACTATGTACGTGTCGTTGCAGATCGTTGGATTGGTGCAGAGTATTCTCTGGCCGTTTCATTCAAGCATTTGATCCTACCACAAAAGTATCCACCTTGTCGTGGCTTACTTGATCTCCAACCACTCTCGATCGACTCGCTTAGAGATGATCGTGCCGCATCGGTATTCCGTCCAACATTCCGATACTTTAACCCGGTACAAACACAGGTGTTCTCGTCGCTCTACACGACCGATGAGAATGTGTTTGTCGCTGCGCCAGCCAACACTGGCAAGACTGTCTGCGCTGAATTGGCTGTCCTCCGTACACTCATCAACAACCCAGAAGCACGTTGTGTCTATATCGCACCGGTCGAATCGATGGTGACCGTTCGTTCGCGTGACTGGGCATACAAGTTTGGTCAAAAGTTTGGAAAGGTGTCTGTACTGACCGGCGATGCAGTCACTGACAATAAGATTCTCGAAGCATCGCGTATTATCGTGACGACGGCCGAGAGATGGGACATTTTATCGCGCAAGTGGCGTCAAAAGAACTCGCGTGTTCAATCGGTCAGTTTGTTTATCGTCGACGAGTTGCAGATGATTGGGTCGGGTGAATCTGGCTCGACCATGGAGATTGTCTTGTCGCGTATGCGGTATATCGCCACGCAGACCGGATCACCCATTCGATTCATTGGATTGTCGTCGCCCGTTGCCAACGCCCGCGATCTCGCCGAGTGGATGGGTGCGACACCTGCAACCATGTTCAACTTCCACCCCGACGTGCGTCCAGTCGAGATGGAGATTCAAATGCAGGGTTTCGACTATCCCAACTTCCAAGAACGCCAAATGGCCATGACCAAGCCGGCACTATATGCCGTATCGCATATGGACCGCACTGCGCAGACGTTGGTATACGTACCAACACGTAAAGCTGCCCGTCAAATGGCTGCCGACATTATACTCTTTGTAGACAGCGAGGATGACATGAATACACGTCGATACCTTGGAATCGACCAGGCAGACCTCGAACCACACCTCGCCAAACTTGAAAGCCCAGCGTTGAGAGACGCACTCGTGTGGGGTGTCGCTTTTTACCACGACGGTCTATCTGCCAAAGACAAGCGAATCGTCGAGGCGCTGTTTAAGAGCGGTGCCATCAAGGTTCTCGTCGCAACACACAGCGAGTGCTGGGCACTAGACGTGCAGGCACAGCTAGTCATCATCATGGGCACACAAACGTACAACCAGGGCACTGGCGCCGGTCACACCGACTACCCCATCAACGATATTCTCCAAATGATGGCACGTGCCGGTAAACAGGGTACCGACCAAAAGGGCCGTTGCTTGCTGCTCTGTCACTCGCCCAAAAAGGAGTACTACAAGACATTCCTCAACGAACCGTTGCCCGTCGAGTCGCATCTCGACCATTTCCTCGCCGACCACTTTAACGCCGAGATTGCCAGTCGCACCATCAGCAAAAAGCAAGACGGACTCGACTACCTCACCTGGTCGTTCATGTACCGTCGTCTCACCCAAAACCCCAACTACTACAACCTCACCGGTACCACCCATCTCCATCTTGCCGAGCATCTCTCAGAGCTCGTCGAAAACACCCTTCTCGACTTGCAACAAGCCAGCTGTATCACCATCAAGGAAGAAGAAGAGGTAGAGGATGAAGACGAACAATTGCAATCGACCAATCTTGGTATGATTGCCAGTTACTATTACCTAAAGTACACGACCATTGAGTTGTTTGCCAACTCGCTCAAGGCAGCCACCAAGCGTAAGGGTATCTTGGAGATCTTGTCCACTGCACCTGAATTCACATCGTCATTGGTTGTCCGCCACCGCGAGAATAATAGTCTCCAAAAGATGGCAGCTCACTTGCCACTCAAGATTGATCGTCCCGACTTTGACAGCGTTGCCACCAAGGTCAATGTACTTTTACAAGCCCATTTTTCGCGCAAACCCATCTCGGCCGACCTCTATGTCGATCAGTGCATGGTATTGGAAAACGCAACACGTCTTTTACAAGCCATCGTCGATGTCATTAGTAGCAGTGGTTGGTTACAACCTGCTCTCTCTGCTATGGAACTCAGTCAGATGTGCACTCAAGCCGTTTGGAATACCGACAGCTATCTCAAACAACTACCTCACATGACCGAAGAGAGACTTGCCAATGCTAAAAAGGCAAAGATTGAAACCGTGTTTGAACTCATGTCGATGGAAGACGACGACCGTAACAAGATGCTCGGCATGTCTCAATCAGAGCTCGAAGATCTCGCCGGAGTGTGTATGCGATTCCCAGACATTGATCTCACCTACCAAGTCGAGAATGAAGAGGACTTGCACGCCGACGATAAGGTCACTGTTCACGTTGCCATTGAAAGAGACATTGACGACGAATTAATCAACGAGTCTATCAACCTCGTACACGCTCCCTACTATCCCAAGGAAAGAATCGGTGGCTGGTGGGTCATTGTCGGTGACGAGAAAACAAATCAACTCTTGTCCATCAAACGACTCACCCTTACCAAACGTGCCAAACTCAAATTGGATTTCCCTTCGCCTCCAGTCGGTGATCATCAACTCACCATTTATTTAATGTCAGACTCTTATACTGGTTGTGATCAAGTTTATAATATAGATATTAATATTAAACCTGCTTTAATTGACGACGAACAAGAAGAAGAAAATGAACAAGAGGATAAAATGGAAGAATAAAATTAAATTCTAATAAATAAATAAATAAATCAAATTATCAAACAAATATTTATTTTTTTAATTTTACAGTCACTCTCAAAGGCAATGTTATTAATAAGTTTAGAAAATTGAGAGAGTGATATTGTATGATTTAAAACAATGAAGATGGATCAATTTTATTTATACTTTTTGGTTTCATATTAAATCCCATGGTTTTGATGATGAGGACAAGCTTAAGTTACCACCAACTCAATAGAAAACACTGACCAAATCATGAATAAAAACGGGTACCGTAATTAATTATTTTTAATAATCCGTATTCCAAAAAAAATATACAATTAATACTTTTACAGGAACCTCTAATTGAAAGGTTCGTATGATTAAGGGGATGTTTGATTGAATATACTCTATCGAGGAATATTATTTTTTTTTTATTGATTTATACTCCTAATGTTCCATCAAAGATACTTATTTGGAGGTGTTGTTTTTTGTTTAAAAGTTTTCTTCTTCTTCTTCTTGATCTTGTTTGTTGTGTCCTTTCTTAACATTTTTAGAACAATCTTTGACCAGTTAATTGGAGACATCTATGCTTGCATTCGGCCTTGTCAGTTACATAACTAAAAATAAGATTGAAAAACATAAAGTACAACATAAGTAAGAATGTATCCAAAAGAAGTTGAGCTCGTTATTTTCAACATACCTAATTCCACAGTATTTATCAGAATAAATTACACCAGTGCACATAGAGGCCCAAGTTGATGCCGATGCACAAGCAGCAGTACAATCAACACCTGGTTCCAAAAGCTGGTTTTTGGATTCGACCATTGCAGCCATTGCCAAGAGCAAGGTTAATGCGACCATTAAATATAATTTATTCATGATTTGATATTGTTGTTGGTTGTTTGATAAAGTTTAGAAATTGAGAATAGAGATTTTAATTATGGTGAGCTGGTCCATTTTATACTTTTTGGTTTTACAATTTTTAATCCAATCCAATTTGAATTTTATCACTCTTTTGTGACCGCTAATGTATAATTTCATTAATGAGATAGATCCATCATCTAAGATCGATCTTATCATCCCATTGCTATCCAATTTGACCCTCATCACTCAACAGTGAGAAAAATAGAAACCACATCAACAAACAGTTAAACAACCCTCTCTTTTAAAACCACTTGATTTTTTTCTCATATTAAAACATGTTCATTGCAATTTCAAATTCTTGAACTTTCCAATGACCACCTCTATTCTACAAAATCAAAAAATAGAATAGGATCATCACTTTGTAAGGTTGAGGATTACCATAGATGTTTTACAATAACAATGAAAATGAAATGATGATTTTCTAATGCGAGGGTTTGATGAGGAAAGGGGTAAATCAAAATCATTTCAGGAGAGAGGAAATTATAATCACCACCTACTTAGAGGATATGGGGTATCTATTGACAATAAATGACGGCACATTCTGAGAGTGTCTATCGTTGCAGTTTTTATATGACAAAGGAAATCCCACTCATGTATACCAGTACGAAATTAACCTCCCCTCTCTCATTGTGGGGTCGAATGTGTTAAAAATGAATTCCAAATGACAACCACTGTCATTTCCATGCAACGGCAATTGTTTGTTTTTACTCTCAGAATGACATCTGACCCGAGGATGAGATCAAGTACATGTTATGTATGTATTTCACAAGACAAGAAAGGGGTGAAATTACCTCAATTTTAATGATGAATAATTTTTTCTCTTAGAGTTCTAAATTAGTTTAACAATCGATCAGATTTATTTATGGCTTGGATTGTCTAGGAATTTTTTTTTAACTTCAGTGCAAAAATATGTCCCCCTGTATTTTTGACAAATAACTTCACATGCTTTACGGTCAGTTGTCCATCTAAACAAAGAAAAAAAAAAGTTTAGTAAAATGACAACTTGGATGGATACGCAACATACTGTGACATGCAAACTGGATATTTCCAAAAAGTCTTGCAAAAGTTATACCAATTTAATGGATATTTACAATCCCATTCACACCCCAGTTGTGATTCAACCTTGACAGTCAAACCCAATAACAAGGAAAATACACCAAATAAATATAAAAGTTTATTCATTTTGTTGTTGTTGTATCAAAAGTTTTCGATTAATAATAATAGGGTTTCTCGATTTACTGAATGGTTATAATTAAAATAATGATCGAATATTGTGGTACAAATATTAGAGCAAGGATGAGCAGGTTATTTTGATATGGGTACCCAAACGATGATCAATATGCAATGAAAAATTAATTAGCAACTCACCATGATTACAATGAAAATGTACAAAAAATAGAGTAGCTGAGCTGAGCACCATCAAATTTCTGATGGTGTTGTCAAAACCATCAAAAAAGATAAACAGAATGAATCATTAGTGGTAAATATAATTGGTTGAAAGATAATCAAAATTTAAATCATTATTTATTAACTAAATTTATGATAGTGAATCGAAAGTGATCGATTGAATAATATGAATCAGATTTACAATAACTTTTCGAAATCATGGTACTTGTTATCAGAGAGATTGGTAATAGCTCTGTAAGTGAGGACAAGTGATCCATTGTCAAATGACCAGATCCAGTAAGATGGTGATTCCTTGACATAACGGAATACGATGGTGTGATTGGAAGTGGCTTCATTGAATGCTTCCAATACCATTTCCTCCTTGCCACGGGTCTCAACATTGAATGCAACAGCCAATAATACTTCAGCGACGAGGTCACCAATGATGGTATCATACTTTTCCTTGGCAACACCATAGAATTCATCGACAGAGGCTTGGTCTAGGGTCCAGTCGGCAGAGGTAACCTTTTTGAGAGTAGCAAAAGCTTCATCATACTTGGGCTTGACACTCTTGATGTTGAGTAATGCCTTCATCGAATAGATGCTACCAGATGGGATTTCAAAGTCAAGGTACTTGACAGTATCCATATTGGCAAGAGATGGACATCCATAAACTGATAACGATCCATTCTCAAATACATATTGCCAATATGAAGAATTTGGAACCTTGGCAACAATAGATACAACAACCTTTTTGTTTGTATTATTGGCAATCAAACTTTCCTTGATGCTTGAATCCTTGTTTGACAATCTTTCAATGTTTTCACCAATGAATACTGCTACTCTTTTGTAAAACAAATCACCCTATAAATTATAATAATAGTAAGAATATTTTTGATGGATAAAAGGTTAGTAATTGTTTAAAAGAAAAGTAAAAAGTAAAAGATGGTTTAATTAATTAATATTTACCAAGTCACCACCAACCCATTTTGGATCAGATACAGCAGCGAGAATAGCTTCAAAGTCAAACTCAATAGTCCATTCAAGACCTAAAACATTCTTGATCTTGGTGTGAGCATCAGCGAGGAATTGTTCGTGTTCCCTAGAAAAAAGAAAAAAAATTAAAAAAAGAAAAGAATAAAGATATTTATTAGACATTAAAAAATAGGTAGGGGGTAATGATGGATAGAGATGAACATACTTGAGGTTCTTTCTGGCTGGGAGTGGGAGAGGCATTTTAATTTTAAATTAATTGTTTTGGTTTAGTTGTTGTTGATTGTTTAATATATGATGATTGATGATAATTTAATGATTTGAAATTCTACTGACCAAATCGATGATTTTATAGTGATCCAACTCTAAATTAATTCCATATTTTATTTAAATCAAAATAATTCAAATTAATATTCAATAATCCAAATAAATACAATAAATACTTTTAATAGTATATTGAGAGAGTTGGGGTACATTTTCAAGCAGAATAAAACTGGAATCTATAAGGTTGAGGGGATGATACCTGTTGAGGGGATCTTTGATTGAATGATCCCAATACCAATACGGGAAATCACTTCATTTTCATTATAACCTTCGTCAAGTCTCGATTGGACATCAAATTTAAAGCTGGAAAAGAAATCAAAGACTAAAATAAAATATCTTTTTTTAAAATTTTAGTCAGCCTTCTGCAAAAAGTTAATCATTTTTTTGCGAAAAAGCCATGAATTTTTGCAGTGAATGCCCAGAACCAAAACAGATAATCCACACTTTTATCTATCTATGGAGAAACAATAATAATTCCAAACAATTAATTTATATTATTTATCTTTTCATATTTGATTACACCCTTTAGTATGATCCAAAACATTTTATTTTTATTAATACAAAAGTATAAATTACTAGTATTTATATTATATTTTTGCAATCATATACTTTTATATTTAGTTGTGTTTATTATATTTAGTTCACAAGGTTTATTAGACACTTGTGAAGGTAGTTTGAAAAAAAAGTTTTCTTTTTTTTTATAATTACCCAAATATAACAAAAATAATGATATATTTTTTCATCTTTCCTAGATATTAATTAATATAGAAAAAAAATGTAGAAGTTTTAGGGACGAAGAATATTTAATATTCTCAGTCCCTAAAAGAAAAGCCACATCACTTTTTTAAAGATATTAAATGGTAGAATTTATTAATATTAATGAACATGAACGAGTTTTGTAGTTATAGATGATAACCAGTGATAGAAGAAGGATAAATAAAAATATATAATTTTAAAAAAAAAATAGTTAAATAGGTCTTTTGCGTTGTGAAATACCATTTCTATCATTATTTTCTTTAATAAAAAGGGCCAATCTTTGATTTCTTCATTTACTATTCTTCTTCAATATTATATTATTCCACCAGTTGCGCAGACGAATGAATATTGGTGGAATAATATAATATTGCGCAATATATACTGTAGAATGTGCAGCCTTGGTCAAACGAGTACGGGTCGTACAATTCGCGCATGATCTTTTAACAACCAGCATAATCATCTGTATATAAGTATGAATATATAAGTATCGTTCTCGTAGAGGGATTTGATTTACTTACTGCAACAAAGGGTTATTACATTGTAATTTGCTTTAAATGTTGAAGTTGGAACAGCGTCTCTCGATTATGTGTTATTGTACGCCCAAGCATCTTAGTTTTGCAAGCGCAAATGGTGCAGACCCATTGATGTGGATATGAGGATAACAAATGATAAATAGATCCATAGTATAGTGGTATTACGACATCATTGTCAGTATTGTTGAATACATATCACTTGACAACTATCTAATATACTCTATCTGTATGTGTAAAAAAAAAAAAAAAAAGGAAAATTAAAGAATGTTAATAATTTATTTATTTATTTATAGAGTTACAGGATTGCATTGAATCTTTTGATTTTCTTTAGTTATATAGTTAGACAATGACCGATAATCTGGTGTCTGTCTTTTTTGCTGGCATTTGAGTATCTCGACGTGCTCTGGTAGTGGCTCTATGTGATCTTGTTAAACTACGGTTAAATCGTAATGGCTTTACCCATACTTGCTCTTCCTCGTCGCCATATTGAACTCCATGCGTCTTGACTTGCGTTCCATAATAGTAACTTAAAAAGAAAATGGTTCCTTCGAAAATAGGTACGATTAAAAAGTTGGCAAAGGCAAGGTAATCAAAGGGAGTGACAAAAATCAACGACAAGATCGATGCAATTCCTCCTACAAAGTCCAATACGACATAGGGACGACTTAGACCTTCAGCAGATTGAGCTTGGATAATTTCATAAACAGCTGGGATGAATCCAGCAGCCATCAAACAAGCAGATACAATATTAATGGTCAGTGAAATTTCAAATTCATGTTCTTTGTAATGATCCAATAAAGCATAGAGACCATATGCTACACCAGCTGCCAAAATAAATACTATACTAAATACAATCAATAATTTTCCTATTTTCATTCGTCTTTTTTTTTTTTTTTAAACAAATTTAATAATTAATATTTAATATTAAATAATAATTAATATCTTAAAGGTTGATTATATTATATTATATTATATTATATTATATTATATTATTATATATTCATTAATGAATGTTCATTTTTACATACTTGTCATAATAATAATATTGAGCTAGAATAAATAAAATTAAAAATAGGAAGAGGGCAACTTGAAGAATAAGAGGAGCCTCTTTATCAGTGGCTATGAGATAGGGGAAAAATATGACAGCATATAAAAACCAACAACTAAAACAAAGAAATGATACACCATCTGTAGTCTCTTTCATAAAATTGTATATGATTTGTGGTATGAGTTGGACACTCCAAAAAACAACTCCAGTATATCCAAAAATATTGGCTGCTATATTATTCCATTCTTCTCTTTCTCTCTCGCTCTCTCTCTTTTTCTTGATTTATATTATCTAATCTTGTATAAGAACATTATAAGATGAGATGAGGAGGTGTTTAGCTCGCACATTTAAATAGACCAATCATCCATCATCGCATTCTAGAGAAATAAAAAAAAAAAAACAACTATTTAACCTTTTACATTGAAAGGAATTTTGGATATATAAATGTTTAGGTCCATTGATGATCATCTTCGAGTTTTGGTGGAAATGACTTGTATTTCTGTGATTACATACAAAGAGTTTCGGAAATTCATACCTCTAAAAATATCTCGGACCTCGGCTTGATCCTATTTTTTGTGGTGCCCCTGCGACAAGACAACGAGCAAGCATCGATCTACAACAGGTCCCCCGAAACAAGTAAGTTCTCATGAAAGAGAAATGAAGTCGTGATGTCATCCACTGGTAAGAGTTGTACGAGATTGTGTATTATAATAGAACAGAATTGAATAGAATGTGCATATTATAATAAATTGTTTGTTCGTTGTTTGGGAAAGAACAAGAGAGGACTTGCTGAATATAATGTTGTTGATGATCTAAACAAATACTAGCTACATATTGGATTAGATTGTTGTTTTTGTTGTTGTTGTTATCGTTGTTATCGTCGTTATTACGAATCAGTATATATTTGATAGTAGTTGTTACGATCATAAAAAAGATTGATCGATTTTTTACTTTTTTTTTCAAACATTTGTTTCAGGCAATTCACAACCTGTTTGGTTATTTTATATATATTGGTATTTATTTATTTAATTAATTAATTTAATTTAATTTAATAAGTGTATTATAAATACATTGATTAAAAGATTTACAATAACTTTTCGAAATCATGGTACTTGTTTTCAGAGAGATTAGAAATAGCTCTGTAAGTGAGGACAAGTGATCCATTGTCAAATGACCAGATCCAGTCAGATGATGATGCCTTGACATAACGGAATACGATGGTGTGATTGGAAGTGGCTTCATTGAATGCTTCCAATACCATTTCCTCCTTGCCACGGGTCTCAACATTGAATGCAACAGCCAATAATACTTCAGCGACGAGGTCACCAATGATGGTATCATACTTTTCCTTGGCAACACCATAGAATTCATCAACAGAGGCTTGGTCTAGGGTCCAGTCGGCAGAGGTAACCTTTTTGAGAGTAGCAAAAGCTTCATCATACTTGGGCTTGACACTCTTGATGTTGAGTAATGCCTTCATCGAATAGATACTACCAGATGGGATTTCAAAGTCGAGGTACTTGACAGTATCCATATTGGCAAGAGATGGACATCCATAAACTGATAACGATCCATTCTCAAATACATATTGCCAATATGAAGAATTTGGAACCTTGGCAACAATAGATACAACAACCTTTTTGTTTGTATTATTGGCAATCAAACTTTCCTTGATGCTTGAATCCTTGTTTGACAATCTTTCAATGTTTTCACCAATGAATACTGCTACTCTTTTGTAAAACAAATCACCCTAAGATTAAAAATATAAATATAGTAGTTGGTGTAATAATATTTTTGAAAAAAAGGTTAGTAAATGTTTTTTAAAAAATAGAATAGTTATTTGGTTATTTTTTTTAATTAATAATATTTACCAAGTCACCACCAACCCATTTTGGATCAGATACAGCAGCGAGAATAGCTTCAAAGTCAAACTCAATAGTCCATTCAAGACCTAAAACATTCTTGATCTTGGTGTGAGCATCAGCGAGGAATTGTTCGTGTTCCCTAGAATAGAAAAAAAATTAAAGATATTAGACAAAAAAATAGGTATGGGGTAATAATGGATGGAGAGGAACATACTTGAGGTTCTTTCTGGCTGGGAGTGGGAGAGGCATTTTAATTAGTTGTATTGGTTTAGTTGATGTTAATTGTTTAAATATTGGTGATTGATAATTAAATGATTTGAAATTCTAATGACCAAATCGATGATTTTATAGTGATCCAACTCTAAATTAATTCCATATTTTAAAATAAATCAAAATAAATCAAATTAATATTCAATAATCCAAAGAAATAGAATAAATACTTTTATTAGTGTATTGAGAGACCCAGGGTTACATTTTCAAGCAGAATAAAACTGGAATCTCTATTTGTAAGGTTGACAGATATGATACAAGTTGAGGAGAGATGTTTGATTGAATGATCCCAAAACCAATACGGGAAATCACTCCATTTTCATTATAACCTTCGTCAAGTCTCGTTTGGACAACAAATGCAAAGCTGGAAAAGCAACGACTAAAATAAAATATCTTTTTTTAAAATTTTAGTCAGCCTTCTGCAAAAAGTTAATCATTTTTTTGCGAAAAAGCCATGAATTTTTGCAGTGAATGCCCAGAACCAAAACAGATAATCCACACTTTTATCTATCTATGTAGAAACAATAATAATTCCAAACAACTAATTTATATTATTATTATTTCCCCTTTGATTTGATTACCCCTTTGAAAACGATCCAAAATATTTAATTTTTTAAAATCATTTAAAGTAAATTATAGATTAATCTATATTATATTATATTATATTTGTACAATCATATACATTTTGTAGTTTGTTTAGTTGTTTAGGGATATACAAGTAGTTTGGAAAAAAAAAGAGTTTTATTCTTTTTTTTATTAAAAAAAATATTTGTTATTATTATTTTTTAAACATCAACATCTGATTTTCCACCATTAGTATTTAGTAACCGTTGTAATGTTGGAGAAGTAGTTATTGAAATCGATGAAGAATTGTTGTTGTTGTTTCCATTACTATTGTTTCCATTACTATTGGAACCGGTGGAGATTGGAGAATTAGTGGAAGAAGTAGAAGAGGTTGGTTTCTTTCTTGTAAAATGAATGAATAATAATAAAAGAGCTATGATTACAAAGATGTAGGGGATAAAGTAATAGGAATAGAAACTATTATTATCATTGACAGAGAGAGATGGGTTGCTTGGAGGTTGAGCAAGTGGTGGAAGAATCTGAGAGCGTTGGCTCCAAGAAACATTTTCGTATTTGTAAAGGTTGTGCCAACGGTATTTTTCTTGTGAGTAGAGTTGGTTGTAGCATTGTTGGAATGCACTGCTTTGGAGTGCGTTGTGTGCTGTGACTCTAGAGTATTTTTCAATGTCTCCATTGTTGGATGGGCGTAGTGGAATTTCGTATCGGTTGGTTTGTTCATTGAGCGGTGTCAACGGCAGTGCCAGCTGCTTGGCCTCTGGGAACACCTCGAATACATTCTTGCCTTGCAACACGTCCAATATATTCTCCATCATCCAAAAACAATTCTTTTTCGGTGTGCCATTGCAATCGTTTGATTCAAAACAATGTGTCGATTCATCAAAACAACTGGAATCGCCAAACACCACCACTTGACCAGACTGTATAGATGTTGGTGAATCTGAACTAAGTATATTATTTCCAGCAGACTGTTGAGAGGACGATATAGAAGATGAAGGTGAACCATTACTATCAATAGCAGTAGAGGTTGTTGTTGGATCCAATGAATCAGAGTTTTCATTATTGATATATTTGATTTGATTGTTGTTTTTAGATTTATCTGCTGAATACATTCCATTATTATTATTATTACTACCACTACTTATATCATCAAAACTAATATTAAATTCTTTAGTTTGATAGAAACCAAGGATGGGAACGGTTGGTTGAGAGGTACGACCATTGAGGATTTGACGTGTTTGGTCGGTGAGGGTTGCTTGGACGACAATACCTCCTTGGGGGAACCCGACAATAGAGGAACCCGACGAGTAGTATGAGGACCGACTACCGAGTGAAAAGTCACCATCATAGACAGAGTCACCCATAATAATACCAAAACTAGACAAGAGATCGTTGACGGCCGGTATATTGGCACCGCCCGTGACAGGTACCCAATGACGATTACTCTTTTTGTCGTGGAACTGAATCTTTTGCAACACGTCGACGTTGTACCAATCGCCAATCACGATCAGATTGAGTCCGTTTGCGCGTACATCCTCTTCGATCTTTTTGATCTCTGTCGGATGAAACTCTTCCTCAGAGTCGATAATGAGCAGCGATCCGTAGAGCAGGGGGTCAAAACAGGTGAGCGGCGACCCGAGCACTTCGACAAAGTACCCATTCTTGCGCAGCACCTCGTAGAGTTGCTTAAAGTTGGTGTGCGGGTGGTCACCATCCCAATCAAACGTCTTGACCTTGGGCATCATATCAATCTCGTCGACTGGAAAGTATCCAAGTGGATACTTGAGGCTGTGGAACTGGTCCCAAAGGATACGCTTCTGGCGCGGCGGTGTGGGAATCACACGTATGTTGACGGGTAGTGCAACTGTCTGTCCACTGCCGCCTATTGCATCGAGGACGGTGATTTTAATGTCACCAGACACCATACCACCAAAAAATTCGGCATCCTTTTTGACCGAGACATGTATACCAACGTGTCCGCTAAATGGATAGACCTCCTCCTCGTACGAGAATCCCATGTCGAGCAAGTGTCCGTTGACAGCAGGTTCCCACGTCACAGACTGTATCTTTCCATATACATCCATGCCATTGAGAACCGTCACGTTGAATATAGTTGGGATGGCCGAATAGTAGAGTGGTTGTGTGCAGTATGGCCAAAAGTACGGACACTCTTCATAGTTTATGCGGTTGGGGTGTAGTAGTAGTTTGCCCGTCCGATTACTCTCTTTGAGATCCTGTATGTTTTGTTTGAGTCGTTTATAGGCACCCAACACGTTGAGTGCACCACGACCCTGTTCAAAAATATTGGCACCCTTGGTCGGCTCGGCCGACTCGAGCAACACCTGTTTGATGAGTGCCGGATTTATATACAATTCTTTTTCCTCGTCTGTCACGCTACTCAGCAACAACGAGATGGCACCAGTCACCACAGGTGCCGACAAACTCGTCCCATACAAAACAGCCTGACACCTGTCATACTTTAATCCATAGATTGAGTTTCCATAAGTCACTACATCTGGTTTGACTCTTCCATACCCCTCTGGCAACTCCCACGTTGTCATTCCTCTTGATGAAAAATCACTAATTGCTCCATTAAAATTAATTGATCCAACTCCAATCACATCAGATTGATCTGCTGGATTACTCAATGTTCTAAAAAGTATAAAATATAAAAGGTAAAAGTAAATAAACAAAGAATATATATATATTTTAGAGTTAACTGTATATTTCTTACCCATAAAGAGGACCATCATTTCCCATTGCAGAGACTACAGTGATACGATTAGCAGTGACTTCTCTTATTTTTTCAACAAATGGTCTGTCCATATAATCCTTGCCGCCAATGGAGAGGTTGAGGACATCGACCTTGGTTTGGATGGCATGATTGAATGCATCCAAAAACCAAGATGTAAACGACTCTTTTTCATCACTAAACACCTTGTAAATGTAGAGTTCAGAGTCTTGTGCCATACCAGGACACCCTTCTAGATTGCTTGCAATGATACCTGCTACAAAGGTACCGTGTCCCAAATAATCGTTGGTGCTCTTTTTGCCGGTCCAATCAGTCTCCATGACGACCTTGTTGAATGGGTAGTCTGACTTTCGAGTGAGTCCAGTGTCAAAGATAGCAACCACCGTCTTGTTGCCAGTATACCCATTCATCCACATTGACTCGACATCCAACATGGTGACACTCGATGCTCGCGTTGTATCCGGTGCAAACAATTGACGTTTTGAATTGGATGACATCTTTGCATCTCTATCCTCTTCCTTTTGAACCTCTGGAATGTCATCATGAATACGTCCAAATGGTACTCTTGACACTATTGATGTTGGTGGTTCAAAGTGTAAATGTGAGTCGTCATCGTTAAAATTAACCTTTTCAGCCAATGCTTCCATTCCAAATATCTTTCGATCGGGATACACATTCTTTACCAAATCACCACCGTGTCTTACAAGATCACCAATTGCACCTTTAAACAATGCATCACATTCTTGATTATATATTCCTTTTTCAATTGAACATATATCCTTTTCTATGTATCTTTGTTGTCGTTGAATAGTAACTGATACCAATGCAAAATCAGATGGTAAATGAGATGCAGGATTATTTCTCTTTACAATCTTCCATTTATAATTTTGATTATTATTACTATCTTTTTTGTTTGTTGTTGTTGTTGTTGTTGTTGTTGTTGTGTGACTCTTCTTTAATATTGATTCTATTAAATTGTAATGTTCATCTTGTTTATAATATTTATTAAACATTACAATAAAATCTTTTTGAATTGTTAAAGATGAAGATGAAGAAGAAGAAGGTTGTTGTTTTGTACAAGAATAATCATTATTATTATTATATATATTTGTAATATTATTATTATTAGTATATGGTGGTGTTAAAAATATATTATCGTTATTATTATTATTATTAGTTAAAAGTTCATAGTTGTTAATTACAAGATTATTATTATTATTTATATTATTTAAAAGTTGTTGTTGTAGTTGTTGTTGTTGATTGTTATTAAACAGTAGCGATATGATTCTATTATTGTTGCCGTTGTTGATGTATATTGCTATTAATAAAGGTACTAGTACCATTAGAATAAGTCTCCTTATTCTCATTCTCTCTATCTCTCTTTTATGATTATACAAATATATGTCAACCACGATCGCGATGCCCTCCCTCTCAATTCAATTCTAAATAAAGTTGAAGTTGATTATTATCCTTTTTATTCTATATACATGTATGTATGTTGTTGTTGTTGTTGCACTTTATATGATTATATATTTATATACAAATATTACTACTTGTATTAATTGTCCCAACTAACGAAGAAAAAAATGAAATTATAATTGTGGTGGGAAGCCACTTGGTTTGATCGATCGAAGAGGAAACCCATTATTATCAAGTGCTACTACGAATATTTGCAAAGTGTAGATTAATCTTTTTATGATCATTATCTATCATTATCATGCATTGTATTGTAATCTAAGAAGAGACTTCAGTGCAAAGCTTTGTTGTGAACAAACTCACCTCACTCAACAACAACAACTATTTGTAATTCTATAAAGTTGATGATCTTTGAAAGAAGAAACAAGTAAGTAGGTTTATTTATTTATTTAATCCATCAACAAAACAATTTAACGACAGGTGCTGATATGTAATTGACATGTGACAGACAGACAGACAGTAAGACAAGAGATGAGAGAGAAAGAGGAGGTGATTTAAATGGTATTACCATCATATATAGGTGGTACTATATATTGACAAGTATAAACAACAATGGGGTTTATTTGTTTTACAACACAGATAATTCATTCATTCATTCATTCATATCTCACACCACACTACTACTACTACTGCTGCTGCTGCTGCTGCTGCTCTTCATCTCTGTTCATCGCAACAACTACTACGCTAGCGATTTGATTTGGTTCGTCATCCCACACATCAACCAATGATGATAATAATAGCAATTTAACCTACTTTTTGATTGTAACATTACTGATTATTGTATTCTTGTTCTCTTTTAGCTAATTATTCATGAATTCATTCATTCATTCATACCCATATGCACATGTACATATGCTCTGTGAACTAGCAATGATACATTGCATTCCATAAGAAAGGGACCCATACTTGAACAACAACACACCATTGCTGGGTAATGGATCAACGTAAATTGTATCATTCAATGACTGCACAGCAATGGGAATGGGAATGGGGAGCAACTTGTTGTTGGGATGATGATGATGGTGATGGAAACATATAAATATAAATATAAATATAAATATACAATCGTCAAATAATAATAACAATAATAATCATTATCAACTTATTATTATTTTATTTATTTGTTTATGGAATTATGAAACTATTAATAATTTTAATAATAAGAGTACTGACGTTGTTATTACAACCTACCAGTTCTACACTGGTGGTACAAGTACCAAACACCAACTATTACACATATCGAAGACAACCTGTCAATGGGTGTAACTTGCCAAAGGGGTGTGGAGGCTACTGGATCACCAGAATCAACCATCAACACGAAGAGAGTGAGATATTCGTATCGGATATCCTATTCAACACGACCACCAATCTCTCACCAGGCATGTTTAGTAACAGAGACCAAGACAACATCATTGGAGGTTATTTGGTAAAATATCAATCCGATCTTTCAAAAACCTATTTCATGGTGTGTGACCTATTCCGTTATCTCAATCTACCACAATACGATCAATATCCAACTGGTCAAAATGTAAATGATCAACAACAAACAAATGAAAATAATAATAATAATAATAATAATGGAGGTTCAAATACAAACAACCAAAATAATTATAATAACAATTACAATTATAATCAACAAAATAATTATGATCAAACTCCAGCTCAACCATCATCAAATGTAAATAATAATTTTAATTATAATAGTTATAATTATGGTCAACAACAACAACAAAATCGTCAGCATGATGATCAACCACCTCCACCTCCACCAACCCAGCCACCTACACCTCCACCAACTCAACCACCTCCACCTCCACCAACTCAGCCACCTCCACCTCCTCCAACTCAACCTCCTCCCCCACCTCCCACTCAACCTCCTCCACCTCCACCAACTCAGCCACCTCCACCTCCACCAACCCAACCACCTCCACCACCTCCCACTCAACCTCCTCAAAATCATAACAATAATAATAATAATAATAATAATAATAATAACAATAACAATAATAATAACAATCATAATAATGGTGGTGGCCATAATGGAGGTAATAGCAATAGTAACATTAATTATAATATTAATTCAAATGGTAATGGAAATGGAATTGGAAATGGATTTTCTAATTTATTCCCTCCAAAACAACCAAACGGAAATGGAAACTTTAATTTTAATTATAATCAAAACCAAAATAATAATCAACAAGGCGGTGGAAATAGTCAACAAGTTCAAATCCAACAACAACATCAAAATAATAATCAAGGTAATAATGGAAATAATAATAATAATGGAAATGAAAACTTTAATTTTAATTATAACCAAAATCAAAATAATAATCAACAAGGTGGTGGAGGAAATAGTCAACAAGTTCAAATCCAAAAACAACATAATAATGGAGGTGATAATGAAAACTTTAACCTTAATATTAACGGTAATGGAGATGGTCCAAGTGGAATACCGATGGATTTGATCAATTCAGTGTTGGGAGCAAACAGTCCATTTGCATCAATGTCCAATAACAACAACAACCAACAAAACAAATTCATCCAATTGAACGAATCGTCCATATCCAACAAACTAGTTGAAACCAAGGATTATTTTACACGCCAACAATTCTATTTGTTGCATACGTCCAACAACTTTTATTGTGCTTCCAATGAAAACGATTGTAATCCTCGTGTGATTGCCATCAACATTAATAGTGAAGGAGCTGCCTACTTTAACACTATCAGTGAGCGATACACCCACGATGTTGCCATGATTGACAAGGCTTGGTTCTTTGGACGGTTGATGGCCAGTAACATGATGGTGCGAGCAACCACCATCGACAGCGTCTCGTTGGCTATCGAACAGGTCTATGTCAGACTGCCCGACTCGTCCTACTTTAACCAATGTGTTGAAGACAATGTCACATGTAATCCAGGCTTCAAGCCAGTTTATGTTCGTGACAATGAAAGATGTCGTCGATTCGAAGACTGTGTTCCAATCACTCCCCAACATACCTGTAACATGGTGGCTCCTCGTTGTCCAATTGGATATGTACCTGCCTCTATTCCTGCGAAACCTTCAGGTTGTCCTAAATGGTATTGTGATTGTGAATTCATTACAACCATTACTACCAAATAAATAATTATAATAATCATCATTTCAAATCAAATTATCCTAAAAATTAATAATTAATAAATAATCGTATTTTAAAAATATCCCTATATACTTATAAATTAATTAATTAATTGTCTTGATAAATTTTGAATAATAAGAATTGATTTTGAATAATATTTCATTATTTCTTTTTTTCTTTTTCTTGTATTTGATTTGTATATTTGATTTGTTTATTTTAACTTGGTTCCACATGAAGCACAAAAGTTGGCAGCAAGATTCTTTGCTTCGGTTCTACATGATCCACAAGTTCTGAATTGTGGTTGAGTTTGAGTTTTAATTGGAGCAGCAGCAGAACCTTCATTGAGTGAATCCAAGTATTTTTGAGTTGGAGCAAGTGGATGCACATGCTTTTTATTTTCGTTTTGGTTGGCAAAGATTTGTTCATGAATAGCAAATACCTTTGGGGCTGCTGCTTGTTCTTCCTTTAATAAAAGACCATGACAGATTTGATGATAGTCGGCACCTTTATAGAATTGTCTTTCGGCAAAATATACCTAAGATATCATATATTTGATTAGTAAACTACTAATTGTTTTATTGCATTATTGTTGTTGCATTGTAAACTCTGTTTTATCATCATCCTTACAGTTTTTCCGCAATATGGACACTTTTGTGGGGCACCAACAGTTGACATGATTAAATTAATAAGTTGTTGATTGTTTAATAAATAAATAAATAAATAAATAAATAAATGTACAAAGATAGATTTACACGTTTAAAACAAAAGAATGATACTGATGATCAGCTTGTCTCGAAGTCTGAACGGTTATAAAAAAACCAATTTCAAGCCAATAAAAGATTTTTTTCATTGAAAATGGGATGGGAACTCCCCACCAAGGTTCATAAATAGAATGAATCGGTCGACTGTCTTTACTTTATATTACATATTTAAAAAAGATAATATCATTGCATTATCTTTAAATAATACATTTGATAATTCTTCAACAACCTTTGATAACTCTTCATATTCATAGTTTGATACTAATGATGCTATGTGGGGAACAAAAAAAAAAAAACAAATAAAATGATTAATATTAATAGGTATACAAATATACAAATATATGTTTAAAGTGATATATTTGTATGTATATTTCTTCTTCTACTTACCCCATCTTATAAGTTGAGAAGTATTGGATTTGATGAAAATTGAATAGGCAATACAAATGGTAGATAATGCCAACAAGGTGAAAGATTTCTCCAATAGAATAGGTAGGGTATAAATGGAATCTATAATGTGTTGAGCAATCTTTCGAAGACTATCATTCTTTGGAAAGAAATGATCCATAATCAACCAAACAAATTCATCAACCAATGGTATTTTTAAATATAATCTAATAACATCTAAAAATTCTAGAATAAATAAAAAATGATTAGAAATGATAGTAGATAAATATTTAATTTAATTTAAATTAGACTTACCCAATTCCATTTCCAAATAAGATTTTGGTGAAAAATAATTTGCAAGTATTTTTTTAATTGATTCATTGTGTTCCCATTGAGAATCATTCATCTTGCATGAGAGATTAAGTGCACATATTGACATTTGAACATCAAAGTTTTCATTCTTTTTTGTTCCACCAATGTTGTTTTGTTTTTGACTTGGTTTATTTATCTCTCTTAATCCTAAATATCTTTGAATTAAACTAAATAGTTAAAAATGATTGAAAAAAATAATTAGAATTATTAAATCAATTAATCTTTTTTTTTTATAACATACCAAATGGCATAATGAACATTAATAGTATCAATTTTATATAATCTTGAAATATAAAATAATAAATTGATAAGTAGTTTTGATGGGAATGGATACAATTGATTATAATTTCTCCAATTATCTTCTTTCCACAATAATAATTTAAATGTTTCTTTCCAATCATTATTCATTTCCTTTGATTTACAATAATAATCTTCAATTAAATTAAAATTCATCTTTTACAAAAAAAAAAAACAAATATTATTATTTGCAGATAGAAAAAATAAATAAATAAAGTAAATAAATAAAGAATAAAAAAAAAAAGTAAGTAGTATTTAATGATCCTCATCATGATTGATACTTACTTTCCTTTTTTTTTGTTTAATATAATTATTATTAAAATACCACTAAATGACTAATCATCCACCCTCTATAGTTTTTAATTTTTAATATTATTATTATTTATTATTTATTATTATTATTATTGTAATTTGACATGATGATGTGTGTAGTGAAGTGTGCAAGTTATTATTATTATTATTATTTTGTTGATTGTTATTGATTAATAAATAAATTTAAACCAGCTTTAAAAGTAAATGTTTTGTTTGAGAGGAAGGCAGATAACTTCCAAATGGATGGGACGAGGAGGGTAGCGACGATGATTTTAAGAGCGTCACCGGCGAGGAAGGGGACGAGACCCTTGGTGAATGCGAGCTCCCATCCAATGTGCTTGGCAAGCACGGGCAGTCCGACTATATAGATTGATACATTGGCAACGATCATGGAGATGAGTGACGACTTGTAGTGGAAGAGGTAGACACGGTCGTTACCACGCTCGGCAAGGAACCCGACGATAAAGGCTGCAACGACAAACCCGTAGAGGTAGCCTGAGCTAGGACCGTACAGCACCTTGTAACCACCGGATTGACGTGTAAAGAAGGGTGCACCCATCAAACCTTCCAATAGATACAATAGTACTGACAGAGTACCCATCCTCCACCCGGCAAGTGACGCAACTAAAAAGATAGCAAGTGTTTGGAATGTAACTGGGATAGTCGTTGCATGCGGTAGAAAGAATGATATCTGTGACAACGATGCAATAAACAAACTGCACACGATAACAGTACTGACACGTGCAACCCATCTCCACAAAGTTGTCAATTGATAGATTCCAATCCAGTGTTCTACAAAACAACTATAATGGTATCTACGAATTCTAAACTTATTACTACTATCATCATCATTATTATTAGAGTTGGTCGAGGTTAAAGATTGTTTAAGTAACTCTTCATCTTTTAATTTCTTTCCACTTGATGAATGTACAAGATAGAATTGGCTGTCATCTCCAACTTCACCATCACCATTGTACTTGCTAGATATTCTCTTTTTAAGTGATGATACTGTAGTGATGGTTGATGCATCTTCAACTGTTGATTCTTCAAACTCTAATATTCTACCAGACAATGTCTCTGCAGAGTATGTAATAAGTGGTACAAGTATTTGTAACTCCATATCTATCTATCTCTATCTTTTACAAATTTAGAAATGAATCATCATTATGATGATCTTCATCATAACAAGTTTATAATAGAACACCATTCGATTATAAACTGTTTTCCCACCTCATCCCTTTTACAAACGAGCTTTTAATGTTGAAGAGGTGTCGGTTCGCGCATTCATTTTCGGGCAGCCGGGTGGTATTAAACTTCATCCCGACTAATCAAGTACTTTGATTTCAAAACGTACATATTCCCAAGCCGAAGAACTATCTATTGACTTTACCTCTAAACTAAACTAATCTCCAAAAAGTAATATTGTACAAGATAATGAACTTCACAAACTTAATCATTTCGAAGGTAACTTATTTATTTATTTAACTTTATTTTTAAAAGATCTTTTTGCCATTGGATAATCATTAAAGTATTGGTTGAATTGAGTGTCTATCAGCTCTAGTAAAGTGGGGTAATTGGTGTATATATGGTCTTGTTCATCAAAGTAGTAAGGGTTTGATGGGTTGTCTAGACGTGTCAAGACTGCATTGAATAGTTTGTCGTCAATGACTTCCATCTTGTCCAATAATTGGTGATATCCATATCTTAGACAATACAATGTAATGTGAAGACGAGAATGTAGTATATTATCACTCTTGTGATTACCAATAGTACTTGATAGCATACAAAATTCATCGACCAACAAATCCATAATCTTGAATGGGATGTATTTTTGTTGACGAGCCAATTGTACCAATAGATGTTCAACAGCCCTTGCTCCAAAATGTTGTTTGTGATTGATCAACATTAATTCTAAAACACCAACCAAATTGGGTCGATATATTTGCAATAGATTGTCAATCACTTCAGTCACCTTGATTAAACTATCGATACTGTAAATACTTGTGTACTCTAACAAATTTGTTGCATCCAACAATGTTATAATTGTAGGTTTACGTTGTTCAAGATATTTTATAAAATCAACGTCACCAAAATAATAGGCTAACCCTAATGGATAACATTTAGTAGTTTCACTACGATACCTTGCCAACAACTCCATTTGTTTATCGTTGAATCCACTATCTTGATCAATAGTCATAAAGGATGGTGATGATGGATCATTGTCATTGATATTGTCATTGTCATTATCTCCACTTTCTACTTTTTCCAAAGTAACACCATCTCCTTCCTTTTGACGTAACCAAACTTTTTTAAGATACAAATATTCACCAAATGGTTTTTGTGAATAGAGATCGGCATCAGTATCACAATCATTATAAATTAGATCATGTTCAATACAATATTGAAAACATTCCATATCGTCTGGTGAAACGACTGCTTCTTGTCGATCGGTTGGCAGAGCTTCAACTAGACCATACGGATTATTAGGAACAAATCCAAAAAAGTGACGATTCTTGATATTGGTTTGTACATTTGTAATTGGTTTCTTTTTCTTTTGTAAATGTTTCCAAACCTCTTCCAAATTATCCAATCTTGTTCTTGTCCAAACAATAATCTCCAAAAAGTTATTTCTAATTGCCGTCTTTATAAAATGAAACCATTTAATTGTAATTAAAAATTTAATCATTTCTTGACTAATAGTTTCATCTGTATCATTATCAGTATCATTATTATTATTTTGATTATTATTATTATTATTATTTTGGTTATTATTATTGTTTTGTTGAATTTGTTGATTTTGTTGATAATAATAATTAAAATTTGGATGATTAATAAATAATTTAATAAAATGAATTAAACCTTTAAAATAGAGTAATGTACAACGATCTATTGATATGTAATCTAGATCTGGTAATCTTTTAAGAATGAATGTTGCCATATCGTGATCCTTTTTTTCAATGGCCGTGCTAAAGAGTGTTTTAAATTGTCTGGTCCAGCCATCCCGTGCTTTCGACATGGCAATGATTTTGAGGTAATCCAAGTTGTAGATTTGTGTTATT
Source organism: Cavenderia fasciculata (assembly GCF_000203815.1). Classification (NCBI taxonomy): domain Eukaryota; phylum Evosea; class Eumycetozoa; order Acytosteliales; family Cavenderiaceae; genus Cavenderia; species Cavenderia fasciculata. The sequence continues at coordinate 185,240 of NW_004457715.1, forward strand.
TGTTGTCTGTTGGTTTGATAGCTACGCACAAGCTCCATGATGACCGATGCGTACCCTGCTCCATAGACATCACGCAACTGTTGATTCTTTTTCTCTTGTTTCATTGAGATACTGCCAATCCACGATGTACTCTGTTTGAGTTGCAACATAAAGTTGAGTAATAGGATTTGTACCCATTTACGTTCTTTTGAAGGGTGTTCGTGGTATGCTAGGTATTCAGCAAGCACGAGTGTTTTGGGTGGCGGTAGACACCACCCTGGCGGTACTGTAAATGATGATGATGATGGATCATATTTTTGATAAGTGTCAAGTAACTCTACTACAAGACTACGTTCAGAGTCATCTTCAATGAGTGGTAGGAGACTGGTTGCACGACTACCCTGTATCAAGATATACTCTGACATTCTATCACTTTTGAACCCCATCTCGTAGAGTGCTTCAACTAACCGACAATCGATGAATGGGTATGGGTTACCCGTAGTAGTGACAACGGCTGTACAGTAGACATCGACCAACTTGACATCTTGTTCGAGACAATTGAGAAACATGACACGTTCCAACTCGACCAATTTAAAGAATTGTCGGTGACTAGGTACTCTCTTTAGAAACTCTTGTATTGTCTTTACAGTAACCACTTCTTCTGGTTTGGGTGTGTAGTCTCCATACCCAATATCTTGTCGATGTTGATAGATTTGATTCAATTTGCCAAGAAACAAACTGACGCTGTTTGACAGTAGACAGTCGAGTGACAGTTCTGCCCAATGATCAAAGTCTTGATCATCGTCATCTCCATTACCACGATTATGGTTTCGAAGTTCACCTTTAATCTTGTAATTGATATATCTCGAGTAATGACCAATCAACTTTATTAAATGTATATTACATAATACTGATTTAATAAGTGTTGTATTATCTATCATATTATCTATCTCTCTCTATCTATCTATGTGTATCTCTCTAAATAATTATTACTATTACATTCTTCAATAAACATGGTTTGAAGAGTTTTTTTAGAGTTCTTTCAAACAAAATGGAATGAAAGGAGAAACTAATGCTTGACCTTTAATTTTCGAAAAAAAAGAATTATTTATTAATTTGTCAAGCAAGAATGAATGAATGAATGTTCAATGTTGTAATTATGAGTTGTTTGGTCGAGGATAATGTTTTTTCAATAGTTCTTGGTTCCTCTTTTCGATCCTTTCAGCCCTTTCTTTGTCAACGTATTCTGGAAACCAACATCCTGTCTTCCATTTTTATTTATTTGTTTGAAAGTACCTGAAAGAAAGAAAAGAACGAAGTCAAACCATGGTTGACCATTCTTAAATAATGTGTGTTTCTATTCCCATTTATTTTCTCAACAATTTTTAAAAATTAATTACAAAGATGGGATTTGATTTATTTATTCATCTTCGAGAATGGTTCTGCTGATGGTAGGAGGATCAACAGAATTGAATAATACTTTCCAATTCAAGTATAGTGGTTTCTGTTGTTTAGGTAATCGAATGAATCCACCGTGTAATGATACCTTGTCAACAATTAAAACGTCAAAGTAGTCATTGTCAACCGAGTTTTCAAATCTACGAATATAACAGTGAATAATTGGATGCCAGATTGCATCGATCGAAAATTCATCTGCATTGGTTTGATAGATGATTTGGTCGAATCTAAAATGACTATTCACTCCAACTACTGATGGCATTCTCAAATGGATTGATTTGACTGTTTCAGGAACCAATAATATCTGACCACCAATATTACTGAAACGATTGACATTACTTTCATGAAGATGAAGAGAGTCAATATGAAAAATGTGTTGAGAGTCTGATTTACATGAAAATGAGATCGACTTTGCAAACGGTGGTATTTGGATTGAAGTGGCAAAGGTTGAACTACTCTGGAGTGTTTGGATGGTTGGTGGAAAGACAACTAATTCAGTGGTCGTAGTAGATGCCCATATGAGATGTTTGACAGAGTGTGGAATACACTCTTGTGTATTGGTACCACGATAATTGAATAATGAGAGAGTATGTACGCTCTCTGGAATCGACCCAACCATTAAATTGTGATCAGTATCAGTTCCCCAGAACCCAAGTTCAACCGATTGAATGGACGGTGTACAAGGAGCGAGTAACCCAATTGGTATGGGACTGGTCACACGAATTAATTTAAGTTGTGTGAGTGTTGTTGGAAGTTGGTCTGATGAATCCTTGATATTGTCCCAATGTGTAGAGAGGTATCTGAGACCTTGAGGAATGAACGTTGATAATGAAGGGATCGGTAAAATAGTGTGTAGACCGAGATGTGTAAGGGTCGATGGGAGACGAACTGTATTTCCAATCTTAATGTTTTTTGGAAATGACTGTGGTGCTGACAACTCGAGTGTTGTCAAGTCGGTGTTTAGTGACAGATCCAATGGACCGTGACTGGCTTGTGTACAGACTGACAACTTTAAATTGACCAAACTACGAGGAAACACCATTCCAGGTACCAAAGCAGTAAGAGTAATCTCTAGTGACGTAAGTGTACTTGGCAAGAAACCTCTTGGAATGACTGCAACAGCGTCATTGATAATAGTCAAACTTGTGAGATGGGATGGCCAATTATAGGTCAATGGATCCATCGCCATATTATGTCTAGCGTTACTAATGGTGATTGATCGAACAGACTCTGGAACTACACCTTCTGCCAACCCTATTGGAGGAGCGACCAAACACAACTCGACCAATGATTCTGGCAACACTCCCTTTCCAATAACACCACTTTTTCCTTTAAACTCTAGTCTCTCTAGACATATAGGTAACCTATACCCTCCTTCCACAGTTAGAGCATTATTTGTTCCATTTATAGCCAACCATTTAACAGTATCTGGTAACCCATTTACAAGTAATGGTGGTTCCACTATAGTTGGGTTTGGGTCAATTTGTATCAATGCCTTTGTTATAACCTTCTCCTCGTGGCCATCTAATCCAAAGGTTGCAGGATAATTATAGCATTGATTGTTACCTTTAACAATTTGATGAGAGAATGTATTGTGAAAGATATCGGCAAATGATTGTAGATACAATGATTTGGATACTTTTAGAGTACGATATTGAATGTTTTCGCTACTTGATATTTGGTTCTCTTGTTGATAGACCAATTCTATACCTTTGAATCCAAAGTTATTGTTGTAATGTCTTTTAAAGTTATAAAAGAATTGTTTGCATGTCAACAATAGACATATCAAATCAGTATCATTACTAATCTCTTGAACAATCAAATAAATGATTCTATTTGGTAAATAGTCTCCACCAAATATAAAATAACATTTATCATCATTATTATTATTATTTGTTGTAGTTATTGTTTCTTCTTTTATCTCCTTATTCATTCTCTTTTAATTATACATAATATGTGTATATATATAAATATATGTTGATGATCAAAAGACACTAATAATAATCTTTCATGTCAATCACATGATGATGTTTGTTCTTGATTGTTTCTTAAAAATATATATGTATTATGATAGTTGTAATTTCATTTGATTGATGATATGATAATGATAGATATAAAGTAAATATATATATATATATCTATAGATGCTCAATAAAGTATATCATAATACCATAGTAGCTACCTAAATCTAAGTTCTACGAAATACTCGACCCCAACGATAAATTTAAATTGGCAAAAAAATAAAATTAATTCAAGTTGTGGGGGTGTTAATGCATCATTACCTTTTTTGTGTGTACAGAACTAAAAGTTTAAAAGTTTATTATTATTATTATTTTTTTTTTGTATTATATATAAACTATACAGTTACAACTAATAGTAGTAGTAAACAATGACGAATAAGAATAAGAAGAAGAAGAAAGAAGATACAACGAGTACTACGACAACGACGAGCACAACGAGCACGAGTACTACAACGACTAAAACAAACAAAAATTATAATCCAAGTAAATCGGTTTCACCATCATCATCTCCTTCACTTTCATCTTCTGTTGCTGCTGCTACTAGTAATAATAAGAATAATAATAACAGTAATAAGACCGTTACAAAAAGTAAAGATTCAAATTCAAATTTAAATCAATCAAAAAAGAAAGATAAAGACAAAGATATTAGTAGAAGCAGTAGCACGACTACTACGAGCAGCAATGGTGGGTCAATAGGGAAAACAGAAAATCCCAAGAATACAGGTGACAACACATCTAACCAAACTAGTAATATATCGGGTGGTGTGCACGTGACAAAATCAAAAGCGAAAAAACAAGTGGATGATGATCAAGATGAAACATCGACTACTTCGACCACCTCTACCACTTTACCGCCACCCCGACAAGACAAGAAAAAGAAGAAAAAAGGAGATGATCCTAAAAAGGATGCTCCACACGGATCCACCAACAACAAACCTGGAAACAACAAACAAACAAATAATCTAAACAACAATGGGACAAATAGAATTCCCAAGCTTAAAAACAAGGCCAATCATCCTATAGATGGGGATGATAATGATCAAGATAATAGTGATCAAGAGGAAGAAGAAGATCAAGAAATTCTTACTAGTAAGAAGAAAAATAAGAATAATAATAATAAGGATTCTTCTTTACAAACATCAACCACCTCTACCACTTCTACAACCATTTCTAAATCCAACAAAACAAATAATAATAATAACAATAACTCCAAATCTAATAATAACAATAATAATAATAACAATAATAATAAGAATTATAGTGTAAAAAAATCAATATCACATCAAAATCAACAAAAGAAAAAGAAGAGGAGAAGGAAAAAGAAAAAGAAATGGTAAAAAAGAAATCAACTACAACAACCAAATCAAATAATAATAAGAATACCAAAAATAATAAGGATCAACAACCACCACCAACACCACCACCACCAGTTGAACAAAAAGAATGTATTATATGTGTTGATGTAGTAACTGATGAATCAACTATAGATGGATGTAGTCATACATTTTGTTTTGAATGTATCCTGGAATGGAGTAAACAAGTGAATCGGTGTCCGTTGTGCAAGGAGAAATTCAATCTGGTCAAGAAAAAGGTTGCCACTAGGGGATCGCGTAGTATGGCCAAGGTCAAGGACAAGGAACAACGTGCTGAATACTCTGAAGCGGAACTGCGGGCATTGCTTGGAGACGATTATGATTCTGACGATTCAGATGACTCAGATTATGACCCAGAAGATGATGACTATGACTATGACGATGACTTTGTCGTCGATGATGATGATAGTGACGATGAACGAGTCGCTACCCGTAACAACAACAATAATAATAATAATAATGACCCCAACTTTACCAACACTGGATTGGAAACTTATATACAAAGACTGTTCCCATCAACAGGTACCACTCGTTTGACGGTTACTATCAACCCAGTTGCCGAGTATGTCCGTAACCTACTTCCACACTCGCTTCGATTCCTTTCTAATAATAGTGTGCTCGTCAATACTCTTCAACGTCAAAGTGCCAATCAGACAAACACCAACATTCTTGCTAGACGTCAGTACCGTACCACACTCAATAATCGTGGTCGTCCAGTTGTCCATTTAGATGAAGATACCATTGATGTAGATGAAGAAGATGAAGAGGAAGAAGAAGACAGCCATGATATTGTTGATTTGGATGACCTTGAAAGTATGTCTGAAAGTGAAATGGAAAGAGAAGAAGAAAACGATGGTTACAATGAAATGTGGGAGGAAGCTGAAGAGGATTCTGCCGATGAAGATGATCTTGAAGGTCATCTCAATAGAGAAGACTGTGAAGGATGTGGAGAATGTGACAATTGTTTGGAAGGAATTGATTTGACCAGTGATGGTGAAAGACATGCCGACTCTGACAATGACGTTGGATATTATACCACTACAACCACTTCAACAGCTTCTCAATCACTCTCTTCATCTCCTTCATTATCATCGTCTGGTATCGATGTTGATGATTCAGATTCCGATGTACAAATAATTAAAAAGAAAACAAATAGACGTAGACAAATCATTGATGATGATGAAGAAGAAGAAGAAGAAGTTGTACCACAAACAAAGAAAATGCCAACCATCATCGATGAAGATATTATCTTTTGTGATGAAGAAGAAAAAGAACAAGAAGAGGAAGAGGAAGAAGAAGAGATTATCGTTAAAAAGAAACAACAACCCAAACGTAAATCAATGGTCGATGATAGTTTTGATATCACTACCGAAGATGAAAGTATTGATCTCGACAATGAAGAATCAGATCAAGAAGAGGAAGAGGAAATCATCCATAAAAAGAAAAAAATTAGTAGTAAAGAACAACAACAAAAAGAATTGAAAAAAAAAAGTAATTGTATCAACTCCAACAAAGAAGAAATCAAAATCTAAATAATTAATAATAATAATAATAATAATAACTCTCAAGTAATAGCAACAAACAAATAATAATAATAATTATTTGGTAACTTCACATCATTAGCGGCAACAACAATAAACAAAAAAGTCTTAATCATAATTGATTAATTTTAAATCAAATAAACCAGCGATCGACCCATCTCGATAAAGAGACACGTACATTGTATGAGTATAAAGATATTGGAAGAATAGAATGTGACCTAAGTTGTCTCCGATTGCGAAGTGTTGTTGACTACAAAACGAAGTGTTTTTTTTTTTAATTAAATTAAATTCAATTTCATTGACGTCTCACTCACATTAGATTTGTTTCATGTTCAATAATCATTCATTCATTCACCATCAACAAAAACAACAGCAACAGTAATAATAATAATTAATCATGTCAACAGTACAACAACAATTAAAATTAGAGCAAACAGCACAAGGATGGGATCGATCAGCTGAAGGCTACTTGGCGTTTATGGAAAAGACTGGGTTTACAAGATTGTATGCTCAAGACATATTGGATGAAACATTACCTGTCTCTTCTCAAAACAACACACCTAAAGATGTAAAGATACTTGATATCGCTGCTGGTACTGGTGCAATGTCAATCATTGCTGCTCAACGTGTAAAAGCACTTGGTGTTGGTGGTAGTGTATTGGCAACCGACTTTTCACCATTAATGGTTGAATGTATTGAAAAGGAAATCAAGTCACACAACCTAGACAATATTAAAGCACAAGTGATGGATGGTCAAAACCTGACACTTGCTGACTCTTCCATTGACTTTGCCTATATCATATTTGGTATCATGTTTTTCCCAGATCAACAACGTGGACTCTCTGAATTACTACGTGTTCTCAAACCTGGTGGTGTCACTGGTATAGCCACTTGGTCACCTAAAAATCCAATGGCCGAATGGGTCATTAATACATTAAAGAAATTAGTTCCTCAACCAACCACTCCAACACCAGCCACTCCTACTACTCCTCCAACCCCAACTGGAATCACACTATCACTATCGGATCCAGTGTCAATCGAGACAGTTCTAAAATCATCAGGGTTTGTAGACATCAAAGTAGAAGGAAAAGAACATTGTTTTGAAAGTACAGTCGATATGTATGTCGATTGTAACTTGGACAACCCAGTTCTAGTTGGCATTAAAAACTCTTTGCCACAAGACAAACAACCTCTTTTTGCCGATACGTTGAGACAAGTAGCCAAGGAACTTCATCCAAATGGTATCATTAAAATTAATTCACTTGCCTATCTTACAACTGCAAGAAAACCACAATTATAAACTCAAATCAAATAAATAATTAATTAGAAAATAACATTTATTTATTTATTTATTTATTTGTATTATTATTCTTTTTACTCTTTTATTTTCTTATTTTTACAATCATCTATAATAAACTGTTTATTTATAATAATTTTTAGTTTCTTCATTTAGGAAATTGTTCCATAGAAAATGAGCAAAGGATAGATGACCATTTTGCAAACCTATCTCAAATGAAGTTTTTAGTGTATCTTGATCAGATTGAGGATCTTTACTGTGGATGAGAAGGTATTGCACAACTTGAATGTGTCCTTTTATAGCAACTTTGTTAATTGTAGCGTCTAACAATTTAAGAGTTGTATTTTCGTAGAGATAACATAATAGTTGAATGTTTCCAATTCGTGCAGAGTCATCCATGGCTCGCAATGGAAATGATTTTTCTACATTTTGGTAGAGGTATTTAACCATTTCAACGCTACTTGTCTGACAAGCCATACGTACCCCAAAGGGAGTGTGTCCGTACCCTCGATGTTGTAGAAATTTAACCACATGTAAATGATCATTTCTTGCTGCGCCGTCGAACGGTGACGGAAATTCATTGACAGATTCTTTGTTGTAAGAAGGAAGGTTGTGAAAATACTCTACTAGATGTAGATGACCATTCAAGGCAGAATTATAAATGGCATCTCTAATTGCTGCTTGGGACATGGGTTCTCCCATGTTTGCAAGTTTAATCATTTCAAGATTCCCATGTTTCAATGCAATTGGGAATACACCAGTTGTTGAAAATGATATTTTCTTTTCTTTTAAATAATCAATAATATGCCAATGTTGATTTGAAACTATATCTTTAATTTCTAAACCTAAATAAATAAATAGATAAAAAACAAATAATAAATAAATAAATATGATTATAAAATAGGAATAAGAAGAATACATACAAAGATCAATAAAATGATCTTTTTGTTGATTATATTAATAATCTAGGATTTCTAATTGACCATTAATAGCTGCACATTCAAGTGTTGTGTCATCATATGGTTCTTTTTTGTTTTCATTTAAAATCTATATATAGTAAATTAAATAATTAATTATTTTATATTCTCTCTGATTTCATAAATGATGATTTAATTTAATTAATTACTTTAACAATATTAAAATAACCTCCAGCAGCAGCAACATTGAAAGATTCAATTTGAAATTGACTTGTAGTTGGAGAGGATAATGACCATTCAATAATATTTAAATGACCATTGATCAATGGTTGGTTTGCTGCGGGATGGATAGTATTCAATTGATAGGGGGTAGGAGATTGACCATCATAAACATTATCTCTATCAGTTTTTAAAATAAACATGATTATTTCCAAATTGCCAATACCGCAACTGCAATTTCAATGGCATCTATAGCAAATGGTATTGATCTATAATAATGTAGAAACTTGACGATATCTAAATCTCCACAATTGCCTTGTTCATTGCAGAGTTTGGGCATTTGATATTTGGCCTATTGTTGTGTAACCACTTTACCAATTCAACTCGACCCGTGTCAATAGACTGGTCTAGTGTTGGTTCATCCCATTCTCTATTGGGACAACGTACATGTAACCAACATGCTATTTCAAATATCACAGCAGTCACAAGTGAACTTGATGGAAATAGTCCATCACCTGACAATGATGAAGAGTATCTTTCAAATAGATACACCATAATATCATAGTTGTTGTGAGAAATGATATTAGACATTGATTTAATATCAAAGATAAAGTCAGGTGACCAATGCAAGAGATGTACAAGTGTTTGAAGAGTAGCATTTTTGTGACACAAGTACATATTTATCAACAATGATCTTGCTGCACGATCAATGTGACCCAATGTTTGTTTGGTATACAGTGTTTGATAAAATCTCATGGCATTGCATAACAGTTAAAACGTATGGTGTCATCTAACTTGAGTAGATCACTTCCTTTGATAAAAGGTGGTCTTGCTATCAATGGTCGAGCAAATCTTAATCCATCTACAAGTAAATGTTTTTGTTGTTGTTGTTGTTGTGGTGGTAATTGACTAATTAATATAAATATATTATATCTATATATTTGTTTCTAAATACATCTATAAATGTAATTGTAAGCATATTTGAACAACAAAAATGTTATTTAATGTTGTTTTCTTTTTTTACTCTTTTAACTTTCTTGAGAAGATGCGTGCGAGAACTTATAAAGTATCATTCCTTTCCAATGTATTCTGAATTATAGTAGTATGTATACACCAGCAGGTTTCAGCTCTTGCAAGAGCACACTTATTATCATGCATCAATATTTATTTAAACGACATTATTACTTTACTAGTATTGTACTAGGTACCACAACAAATTCATCATCATGTATGTTAATGCTAGCAGTTAAAGCACGAACGTTAAAAGTATCAGACTTGCCACGTTCATTGAAGGGTTTCTTGTCACCATGACTACGGTTGTTACCATATGACCTTGGTTAGCGGAGGAGCAGGACTGGCGGCGGGTTGTTTGGCAGTGTCTGGTTGGCAGTGGCTGGCAGCGTCTGGTTGGCAGTGGTTGGCAGTGGTTGGCAGTGTCTGGTTGGCAGTGGTTGGCAGTGGTTGGCAATGACAGTGGCTGGTTGGCAATGACAGTGGCTGGTTGGCAATGGCAGTGGTTGGCAATGACAGTGGTTGGCGATGACAGTGGTTGGCAATGACAGAGTGGCAGTGACTGGCAGATGCAACAATTAATTATTATTGGTTCGTATATATTCTATTTTATATAATGAGGATGTACATTACATTTATTACAAAAAAAACTTCATTTTATTCTCTTTCTCTCATTCTCTATATGCACTGCTTTAATTATCTATAGTATACCTAAATAATAATGCTATCATTCTTTATCGTATACTCTCATTCTCTATATGCACTGCTATAATTATGGAAGCCGGGGGCCATTAACCTCTTGTTACAACAATAGATATCGCTACCATCAATACCTAGCAACAACAGCTACACTGTACCTCAAGCACGAATGGACAGTTTAAGATGTCGTCATGGAAGATCACTCGATTTTAACAGTGTAATAAAGGTAGTCAGTGATCACCCATGACGACATCTTTCGCCATTACCAAGCTAGAATTATCATATATCATAGTTAATCAGGTACGTAATAAAAAATCTTTTCAAAGATCAAAATAAATAAATAAATAATTAAATAAAGAGATTGATAATAATAAGGACTAAACCATTTAACTTTTAATCCTTTGTTTTTTAATTTGATTCTTCTTCTATTTCTTCGTCAGTGTCAATATCATCTTCATCAAATGTTTCATCACCATCTTGGAAATTATTATTATTATTATTATTTACAATAATATCATGATTGATTGACATTTGGTTGGTATTATTTGTTTGGGACTGCTGCTGTTGTTGTTGTTGTTCCTGTTTAGCTAATTGAATTTTTTCTGCTTTAGATTTTTTATATCTTTCATTGATGTACTTTGAGAAACATCTTTTACAGCTAGCTGAATAATGTCCACTCTTGCTTAGATAGAACAGGTCGAGTGGAAGATTGGTGTTGGGGGTGCCCGTATTGGCAAGATGGTTTTCATTGTAACAGGTCTTGGTGCCTCCCTCGCTACCACTAACACCTGACATATTGTTTTGGGTGGTGGTGGTGGTAGTTGTTGTAGTTCCATCCTCTTCTTTTTTGATACTAGTAATTGGAGATCCTGGAAAATGGGGGTTGTCCTCCCTTTCCTTTTTTGCATAATTCAATCCACATGCGTTGCAGAGAGAGGCTGGTCCATTAGGTCCTCGTCTCCACTCGGGTGTTTGAGTGATACCACACTGATGACAAAATAATTTGGTGAGGTCTGTCTTTGTCGATCGTCTTCTATGCCTTTTCTTGATAGTGCCATGGTTACCACCCGAATCACTATCAAATGAATCCACTGCAGCCTCAATCGCTGCTTCAATTGTATCGTTAATTGGTGTCACGGCAGTTGATGATGATGATGGTGGTGCCACCAACTTTGGAATCATAGGAAATGATGATGTATTAGGTATAGTTGATTTTGATGGTGATTTTGTTGTTGTTTTTGATTTGGATGACAAAGTAGTAGTGGAAGTAGTAGAAGATGGAGTCGGGGTAGAAGTAGCAATTGGATGATTTCCATTTGACTTGCCTTGTTGTTTTTCCATTCTAGTAAAACTTTGACATTTCTTACACTTTAAAACATATCTAAATATCCAAACAAATATAAATATTAATATCTATTTAACGATTATTTTATAATTATTTGTTTATATATATTGTTTATACATACCGTCCTCCACATTGATAAAATTCATCTGTTGGTAAGTGTTCACAACTATATCCAGTGATTTGATCATGTCTTGGATATTTACAAGTCATGAATTTTTGACCAAGATTCTCTACACTCATAATGGTTCTTCCAGAACTAGTTAAATTTTCTCTTTTAATCAAATCATCGTCATTATTATTATTATTATTATTATTATTATTATTATTATTATTATTATTATTCTGGTCATTCTGGTTATTATTATTATTTTGATTATTAATACTAGCTTCATGATCTTCATAGGCATTTGTAATTGTATACTTTTTATATTTTCTTTTTGTTGTTGGTTTGCTTGATGTATTGTCTATTTCCTTTTTATCATCAATTGTGTTGTTGTTGTCAATGCTATCTTGCATTTCCATTATACTATCAGTATCACAATCTTCCTCGTATATATCATTGGAAATGGGATTGTTCGTTGTTGTTGTTGTTGATGATGTTGATGTTGTTGAGGTACTAGTAGTTGATTGGCTTTTTTCCAGAGCAGCAGCAGCTTTAGCTTGTTTTCGTTCATAGTATATTCTAATGTGACACTTTTTACAGCGCTGCTTATATCTTCCATTATAATAATAAAACTCTCGGAGAGGAATCTGTTTAGAGTCTGTTCCCCACCAAACAAAGTGATTTGCTTCAGAACATGGTTTTACTTGAGTTCCATACATATTGGGGTTTGGTGTTGTAGTTGTTGTTGTAGTACTAGTTGTAAAAGTAGTAGAAAGATTATCATTATCATTATTATCATTCATACTATTATCATTATCAATATTATCATTATTATTATTATTTATATTTTCATTTTCGTTATTATTATTTTTCTTGTCTAGTAGAGCAGCTTTTGTTGATTTTTCATGATAATGACATCTTTTACAACGATAGGATGATTTTGAAATAAAATCAGATATATACAGATTCTGAGGATCGGTTCCCCATAATTCAACATGTTGTTTTGATTGACATAATTTTCTAGTTGTATTTTCATTTTCATTTATATTATTTATCTGTTGATTGTTATTATTATTAGTAGTAGTAGTAGTAAAAGTCGTTGTAATATTATTATTCTGTTGGTCTTGATTTTGTTGTTGTTGTTGATGATTATTAATATGATCAGTAATAATATGATTTAAACTCTTGTTGATTATGCTTGTTGGTGGAGTAGTAGTAGTATTTGTTGTATTATTATTATTAGGTTGAGAATTCTTATTTGCATTGGCAAATAGAGTATTTGATATAGAGTCTTCAATGGAACTGATATTGTATTGGAACCCTTTAGTATCTATACTAGTAACACCACTATTTCCACCACTACTGCCAACAGCTGATTTGGATATTTTTGGTGTTGGTATTGGTACTGGTGTTGGTATTGGTGTTTTTGCTGCTGCTGCTGCATTTTTTACTGATGGTGCCTTGTTGGTTCGATGTCTCATTGAAATATAGGCAGCAAAACACTTTTTACATTTGTTGGAATGCGTTGATGTGTAAAACATGTCCAATGGTAGATTCTCTGGATTGGTGCCAGTAAGTGTTTCGTGGTTGGGGTCATGACATGTTTTAAATAATTCACCATTGACATTTAAAACATGTAAAACTCTAACATTTGTTGATGTAGTGATCGATCCTTCACCATTATTATTATTTATCTTCATACGTGTTGATCTTTGAGGTGTAGGTGGAGGAGGTTGAGGTAGAGGTTTAGATTCTTCTTCCAAAATCATATCATCTTGGTCATTATCTATTTCCATCTTTTTGCTCCCTATTATTTCTTTGTTTTTGTTACTATTATTATTGATATTTTTAGTCTTTTTGAGTGGTCTTTCAGTAACAATAACAAGATTGGGTTGTTCTTTTTCATCATCATCATCCCCATCATATGATGAAGTAGGGGATTCCATTTCCTTTCCCTTTGCAGCTTCATCGACAATGACAAGTGTATTGTTGTGGTGTACGGGTGCAGATGCAGATGGTTCGAATGTTGTTTCTGCTACTGCGACTCCATTTGAGCTCGGCAGTTTGATCGACAAACTATTAAATGGTTTTGTTGATCCATTTGCTGTTGATGTTGTTGTAGGGATGGTGGGAATGGTCACTGCGATTGGTCTATTAGAGTAGGGCAAAGAGTTAAAAAGGAATGGTAATGTACCACCACCACCACTTGTTGTGCTTGTTGACGACGATGGTGACATTGACGTTCGACCTCCAATACGGAGACTGCCAAATGGAGATGACGACGATGACGATGATGATAATGGTAATGTTGATGACGACGACGATGATGATGACTCGCCTCTTTCCCCTGTCTTCGTAGTCGTACTACTAGTAGTTGAAGTAGATCCTGGTAGAGACGACACCCTTTTAAATGGTGTATCCCTTTCCCTCTCTCTTTTATTATTTACATTATTATTTACATGATTGTTGCTATTATTATTATTATTATTATTATTATCAGGTGAGCGACATGACGATAATGTTGATGCCGACGACGATGCTGTGATACTATCGTCATCACTTGCAATATTGGCATTATCTACTAACTTGTCTATACTATTGTTATGACTGTTATTAGTGTGACCATTACCATGGAATTTAAAAAACCTTTGTTGCATGATTTAAATCATCACTGGCGACTCGACTCTAGTAGATTAGATTAAGATTAGATTGTGAATATATAATAAAGGAATATGTACAAAAGAATAAATAGAACTCTCTCTCTCTCTCTCTATCTTTTGTTGTCTGTTTCTCTAAATTCTATTGCTTTTGCTTGTTGGGGAGGTGGCTATTATAATTATTATAAAGATTAAACAAACAATAAAATAAAAAGAGTGCAATAAAAAGTTGGGGTTTTTTATTTTTTTTTTTTAAATTTTTAAAATAAATATTTTTCGAGATGGTTTTTTTAAAATATTTTAAAATAATAAATTTAAAAATTAAAATTAAAATTAAAAAGTTGTTGTTTTAGACTAAAGGGTTGGTTCGAACCCTTTAAATTTAAAAATTAAAAATAAAAGTATTGGTTTTTGTCTATTTTAATTAAAACTTTTTTTTTTTTTTTTAATATTTATTTTTGATCAAAGGTTAAGGTTGAGGATGAGGAGGAGGATGTTGGTTGCACTCTGATCTATTCTTTATAAGCCATTGAACTACCTCTGAATAATTATAATAACTTGCTTCAATCATTGCATCGTTTGTACACTACATATACAAATAGTTTTGTAAAGAAGTAAAGATAAAGAAGATTAATATAAATTAATTAATTAATTAATTACTTTTTGTTAACTTTAGTTTTACTACTACTACTTACACCTTCTGACCTATTTTTGTGAAGCCATTCCAAGATGTGTAAATGTCCTCTCATGCTAGCCCAATCCATCGCTGCTTTTGTGCAAATGTGTTGGTCTTGTGATTTATTGGTTTGCAACCATTGACAAACTTGGAGGTGACCTTCTCTTGAGGCCAAATCCATGGCTCGTGTACATCCAGCTGTTGTATTGGTTTGTAGCCATTGTAATGCGTTGACGTGACCATTCATAGCAGCCCAGTCCATTGCAAAGGTGGTTGCACACTCCTCCGACCTAGTAGATTGCAACCATTCCATCACTGCAACACTACCACCTTTTGCCGCCCAATCCATTGTATTCCAATTGTCCTCCTTTCCCTTGACACGATCAAGTTCGTTAAATAACCATTTTACAACATCGAGGTGTCCATGCATAGCAGCTGTTCGAACACAATCACGATAAAATTCAAGTGCTGTATTCAACTTTATCCATTGCAACATTGCTAAATTTCCATTTTTAGAAGCATAGTAACATACAATTTGAACCATTTTAAATGAACCTGGTATACGAGTATGAATGTATTGAACGATATCCAAGTGATTGTGTCGTACTGCATCTTCTATGTTTAGTCTCAAAGGTTCAAGTGGTGTTTCTCGTCTAGATGTATTCAACAACCGATCTGTCAAACTTGAGAGTGTATCTAGTGTTGCATTATAATGTGAACTGTATCCACTCAACATCTTTTCGATCAAACAATTACTAACCCTAGTTGGTGGAAGATAGTGTTTGATAAAGTCCCATGGTAATGCACAATCCCATACCATGACATATGAACCTTTACTAGCAGCTTCTATCAACTCTTTTCCCTTGTAATACACAAGAGGTCTATATGTAAACTCTTCAGAGTATTCCTTCTTTGGTAATAACTCCAATTCTTTAAATATTCTTGTTCTCAATACTATATTTTTAAGTATGTCCATAATATTGATCGCCGTCGCAGTAGCTACTGAATCGCTATGTTGTCTATGTTGTTCTTGATTCATTATTATCTATATCTAATCTATTATCTTCTATTTATTACATTTTATGATCAACACAAAATTGAAAATGAATGAATGTTATTATGTGTCTCAAACTTTTTACTTTTACTTTTGTAGTTTTAAAAAAAATATAAAAAGTTAAGAGGAATATTAATCACTCTTAATTATTTATTATGTGTATTTATTATGTGTATATATGTAAAACTTTTAGGTTTAAGCCTTATTATTTCCCTTTAACCAGAAAGATGGTTTTAATAAAACGGAATAATTTGGTTTGGCAACCTTGTCCCACTTTTCCTTGGTACGTTCGCCCTTTTTCTGTTCGCACTTGGCACAGAAACAGTCACCCTTGTAGGTGGAGCCAAAGATTTGGTCCCAGACCTTGAAGAAGAAACCAGTGTGGTATGGTTGGTTCTTGATAGAGATGGCGTGATGGAGGTAATGTTGGAAGGAGGTGTTGACGATTGGGTGATGGGCATCTGGGTAGTTGAATTCGTAGCCCCAGTGGAGGTAGGAACCATAGCCGTAGAAAAAGATGGCAAATTGGGCAAACATCATGTCCATGTTGATTGGCACGATCATTGGGAAGATGAGGAGTGGTGCAGAACGAACCAATTGGTCGAGGTACTCGTCGGCAATGACAGCAAATGGGCTTGGGTTGTAAAAAGTGTGATGTGGCTTGTGAATCTTCCAGAAAAAGTCGGTGGTATGGCCCATACGATGATAAAAGAATTCGAAAAAGTCAGAGGCGATCCAAACACCTAAAAACGACAAGGCAAGGTATCCCCAGCCGAGCTCACCGACACCACAGTATGCCTTTGACATACCTCTTTGGGCCAATTGAAGCGCTAAAGCTGGGCAAAGTGTTGCTGTTACCATACCCTTTAACATCATTATAATTTCATCTTTTACCTAAAAGAAGTAGAGTATAGAGAGATTTAAAAATATTAATATCAAAAAAAGACGACGATTTCTTTTTTTTTTTTTTTTTTTTTTTTTCAAAGAGACACAATGAGATAAGATATTATCTTGTCTTGTCTTGTATCTATCTATTTGTTTGTTTGTTTGTTTTATATTTAGTTTTACCTTTTCTGGAGTTGGATATTTAGCATTTGTTTTCCATCTCCACATTTCATATGTTGGATGTACATAATAACGGATAAAGACGATACCCGAGAGAATGAGAATAGAAATGAGACCAGCTACACTGAGCAAGGTCCAAGTGGCCCAAAAGTTGCCCCAAAGACTGATTTCGCACAACATCTTCGAATTATTTTAATTATTATTAATTATTATGAAATTATATAATATATAAATAAAGAGATAACAAATAAAATATAAGAGTAGAAGAAAGATGTTGTTTGTTTTTTTTTGTAAACAGATAATTAGAAAACTAGTAAAAATAAACAACAAGCAGCGCGCACGTTGTGTTGGTCATGAAGCTCTCTCGATCACTTGCAAAGTCATGACCAAAAAAAAAAATAGATTTTTGTTTATTTTTTCTTTTCATCATCACTGTTCAGAGACAACTCTCTTTCAAAAGAAAATAGAGCTCACTCAGCTCGATTAGTTAACCCAGGAACAACGTGGTTTTATGACGCTACGCAATTGCGATCGCACTTCACCTTGTTTTAGGGGGGCATCAACACATAAAAACTCACTTGTTCAATAGATTGTTCTAAAAGTAGAGATACCGATTTCTTTTTGTTTTGTATGACTGATGTGATGAAAGGTGGGAAGAGAGGGGTATTTGATGTAATGTTCTCTTTCTCTCTCGATTTCTTTTTTCATAACCCCCATCCCCCAGCAGAGCAGACCGATTACTTGAAATCAGTGTTGCAATCATTGGGATATTATTTTGGTGAGACCATCTATTCTTTGTTTATGAGGGGATGAGAAGTAATCGGGTGATAATTATGAGGATGATGAAGGATGAGAAGTTATCATCTGTGATCACAGGTGACAATACACAAATATAATACATTGTATGATTTGGTAATAATAATAATAATATTGTATGTGGGGGGGTACTATACTAGAGGATGGATGGATAGCATAATATAAATTTAGATTATATAATTATATTATAATTATTTGTATTGATAAAAATTGATAGATGTTCTTTTTGAATTAATTGTAGAGTTGGAGGAGGAGAGTTATTATTATTATTATTATTATTATTCTTACTATGATTTTTATCTTTTAAATAATCCAAATAGATATCATTTAGAGAAGAGTGAAAAGTAGGTTTGATACTTTCAATGATTAATCTTTGAAATTTAGAACCAATCTTTCCAATGAAATGTAGTAATGGGTGTATTTCATCAGATGTGAGATCATCAAACTTTGTATAGATTGATGAAAAGATGGATAACCTAATCTTACGTACGAGTGGATTGGTTTTGACAAGGTCAGTCATTTCATCCCAAGAGAAATTACCAGTGAATCCAGATCGATTAGAACTATGTACAAGCACTAGACTTGTCAATGATGGTAGATGACAATTTGTAATGATATCTTTTGATGGTGTTGGATACATTAGTTTTAACTTTTTGATGGTTGTTGGTAGTTTATCTTTAAGATTGACAAAGTGATGGTAGCCAATATCCACTACAATATTGGTCAGTTTTGTTGATGTCAAGTTGATAGTTTCGTCATCGAGACGAATTGGACTTTCAATCTTGGTGACTTGACTAGACGACAGATAGTTGATACATTTCTGGCCGAGATATTCGTCTGGTAGTTGAAGTGTTGTGAGTGTCTTGGGTAACAAGTTATACGGTATATCTCGAGGATTGTAGAATTGTCCACCAAAGGTAATGGCAAGACTAGTAATTGTCTTTGGAATGGCTTCAAATGGAGCTATATATTCCATAGGTTTCATTTGTTCGTTTAGGATGATTTCAAGTCTTTCCAATTCTTTACAACTTTCCAATACCTTTATCACCATTTCTTTACGGTTAACTGTAATACTAGTACCAGTATGTATAATTAGTTGTTTTAAATGTTGAAAGTATTCTGGTGAAATGTCTAAACATGTGATAGTACTACTATCTTCTTCTTTTGTTTCTTTTTTACTATTTCTTATTGCTTGTTGAAGGAATTGAGAGATATGGTCTGGTTTATAATTAAATGGGTAGATTTCTAGTTTTTGTAAGTTTGGGAGTAGCAACCCTTCTCCTCCTCCTTCTCCTTCTTCTTTTCTTGATAACTTGATATGTCTTGGTTGGTTAAACATTAGATTAAACCATTGATGAGCATCACCATGTTCATCTTCAGTTTGAATTGATTCTATACTATTGATAAACGACGAGTGAAACCATTCGAGGTTTGATTCAACGTATTCAATGTTGGTTGCAATATGACATTCCTTTTGGTATTTCGTACTACTGACTATTCGATGTACTTGATCAAATAGACATAGAGGATTGTCAATATGAAGTCTATAATCTTGTATTGATTCGGTGAATGGGTTGAATCTTAGTTTAAATCTTCTACCAACACATTTCTTGACAGTATTACGTATCTGTTTAGATACACTCGCCAAATAAAATAGTTCAACCAACTTTACTTTATTTTGATTACATAGTAATCTAATAATATTTGATTGTACTTGTATTGTTAACATTTCTTTCTTTTCAAAAAAAAACTTTGTAAATGATTCTTGTGTGTATTGATCATCTTTGCAAAATTTATTCTTTTAATTAATTGGTGAATGTTGATTGTTGATCTTTTTGAATTAACAATAGTGGATAAGAAGAAGAGTTATTATTATTATTATTATTATTATTATTTAAATAATCCAAATAAATATCTTTTAGAGCAGAGTGAACAGTTGGTTGAAAACTTTCAATGATTAATCTGTTAAAATGAATACTTTTGTTTATGATGACATCAAATAAATGTACGATATTACTAGAGTCTATAAACTTTGTATAGGATGATGTAAAGATAGATATCTTTATCTTTCGTATGAGGGGACTAGTTTTGGCAAGTTCAGCAAGATAGTCCCAAGATAAAACTCCATGGAATTGACGGTGAGTGTCATTGTGTACAATGACTAGACTTGTTAATGATGGTAGATAGCAACTTGTGACGGTACTATACATCGGCTTGGGAAGTACCAGTTTTAACTTTTTAATGGTACTTGGTAGAGTATCTTTAAAATTGATATCACGACAGTACTTACAATCCAATATAATGTTGGTCAGTCCTGTTGCAACCAAACTAGTTTGGGCATTCAAAAAGATTGGATTTTCGATCTTGGTGATTTGATTTGGCAGTGATGAAAGATAGTTGAGACAACTTGGTGATATTTCTTTGTTGGGTAGTTTTAGTGTTGTGAGTGTTGTTGAGGGGAGCAAGTTAAATGGTATTGTTGGTATTGTTGGTAGGTTGTGGTCAACGTTGATCCTGAGTGTTTTGACTGTTTTGGGGATGACTGAAAATACAAGAGCGAGGTCTGTTTTGGGATCGTTTACAAAGAGTTCTAATCGTTCCAATGTTTCTTTACAATACTCCAACACCTTTATAATCTTGTCGATTGCAAGGTGGCCAGCTGAGTATATATATATTTGTAGTTGTAAAAGATGCTGATAATATTCCGGTAAGATCTCCAACGTGATAAAAGGCTGTGGAAAAGGTTGTGGTACAATTGGAGATATGACTGGATAAAGGTGCATTTCTAATGACTGTAGTTGTGGCAGTAGTAGTATCGACGATCCTTCTCCTTCTCCTTCTCCTTCTCCTTCCTCTCTAGTTAACTTGACTTGTTGTCTTCTTGGTTGATTCAACAATAGATTAAACCATTCAAGTGAAATCTCTTGTACATAGCCTGTTTCAATTGATTCAACTCTATTGATAAATGACGATTGAAACCATTCGAGGTTTGATTGAATGTATTGAATGTTTAGATCACGGTTGTGTTCATTCAACTTTGTACTCATACTACTGACTAGTGTGTGTACGTGATCAAACAGACATAGTGGATTGTCAATATGAAGTCTACAATCTTGTATTGATTCGTTGAATGGGTTGAATCTTAGTTTGAATCTTCTACCAACACATTTCTTGACAGTATTACGTATCTGTTTAGATACACTCGCCAAATAAAATAGATCTCTTAACTTTACTTTATTTTGATTACATAATAATCTAATAATATTTGATCGTACTTGTATCGTTAACATATTTCTTTGTGATTGATATGTGTGATTGATATGTGATAGACCATCTTTGCGAATTTTTATTTGTGGGTAATTTATTTTGAGGAATTCTTTTTCCCGGTACTTGGACGAGTAAGAACCTTGAGCTGGTCATTCATTCATCCTTTCAAGGTGTAAAGGAAATCAAATTTTCTTCATCACTATATAAATAATAATAATAATATTTACATTTTAGAGAGAGAGAAGGCAGATGCATTGCTAACGTTGGTTGTTTCCTGTGTTTATCATGATTCTGTACAGATAAATAATAAATATATATATATATATACATACAAAAGGGAATAAAAATAATGACAATGATCAAGGACTCTCATAAAAAACATGTTTCTCGAGCCTTGTTTTTTTTTTTTAATTTATTTATTTATTTATTTATTTATTTAATGATTTGTATTTAGATTAAAATAATTGTGAATAACACTACTAATAATAGTAATGCAGAGGTATATTGTTGTTGTTGGATGGTTGATGCAGTTGAAGGATATAAATCTAAAGTTGTAGTTTCGATGGTTGATTGACCGTCCAATGCATCATCTCCTGTCTTTTGAGCAGTCACTCTAATACTGTAAGTAGTCTTGGGTGTCAACTCTGTAAAATCACAATATAGATAGTTGTTGTTGTTGTTGTTGACATGACAAGTATCAACCCAAATAGAGTTTATGAGAATACTTGCAATATAAGAGTCGGCACCATCAACCATAGTCCAATTAGTCATAATCGATTCTGTATCTGGAGTGACAGTGATGACTGGATTACTTAATCTTGGAATATACTCAAATATAGTACTATTACTAACATCATCTGATGATTGTTGTCCTTTAGATGCAATGACTTGGATGGTGTAGTTGGCTGGTGTGGAAGACTCGGTTGTTGTAAAAGTATAGGTTATACTTTCTTTAGTGATTAAAGTCTCACCACTAATAAGTTGGTCATTCAACTTGACCTTGTACATTGTTGGAATGGTTGGGTTACCACCCTTGCAAGAATAACTAATGACTAGACCACCGTTGTTTGGACTGGCGGTGACAGTGATAGTTGGTGGTTGAAGTGGGTATTGGTAAGTGACAGATGTCGATCCTTCAGAGGTCATTGCACCATTGGTTGCAATTACTTGGATTTGGTAAGTTGCCCAAGTCTCTGATTCAACCTTTGTAAATTGGTAGCTTGCCTGTCCACTTGCATCATTGGTGACCAATGATTGGCCATTCACAGTGACTGCATAGACAGTGGTAATGGACTGACTACCTCCAGCTGAATGGTATTGGATAGAGATACCGGTACTACCTACATTGGTCGCATTGACAACTAATGGTTCGAGTGGTGGTATAAAGGTATACGATATAGTTGATTGTGATGACATTTGACCATTTGTAGCTTGGACTGTAATTGCAAAGACTGTTTCACTGTCTGATTGTTCTGCTGTTAAAGTATATACAGCTTGTCCAGTTGTATCATCAGTTACTAATGATTGACCATCTACAGTCACAGCGTAACTAGTTGGTGTATCTTTCTTTCCTCCACTAGTTGTATACTTTATAGTCAATGATTCACTACCTGTTGGAGTGACTTGAATGATTGGATTGGTCAATACTGGAATATAAGTAATTGACTTGGATCCTTGCGACGACATTTGACCATTAGTTGCAACAACACTGATTTGATAGGTTGCATCAGTATTGGATTCAGTGCTTGTAAATGTATAAGTTGCTTGTCCACTCACATCATTGGTGACCAAAGATTGACTATTGACAGTGACTGCATAAGTAGTAGTAATAGACTCACTACCACCATTGGCATGGTATTGAATAGATATACCAGTATTATCGGTTATACTAGCATCGATAGTTGGAGTCAAGAGTGGTGGAATAAATGTAAAGGTAGTGTATGATTGAGTTGACATTGCACCATTGGTAGCTTGGACTGAAATAGCAAAGATTGTTTCACTTTCAGATTGTTGTGCTGTTAAAGTATATACAGCTTGTTCAGTTGTATCATCAGTTACTAATGATTGACCATCTACAGTCACATCGTAACTAGTTGGTGTATCTTTCTTTCCTCCACTAGTTGTATACTTTATAGTCAATGATTCACTACCAGTAGCAGTCACTTGGATAATTGGACTGGTCAATACTGGAATATAAGTAATTGATTTGTATCCTTGCGTTGACATTTGACCATTGGTTGCAACAACTGCAATTTGATAGGTTGCATCAGTATTGGATTCTGAGCTTGTGAATGTATAGGTTGCTTGTCCAGTTGTGTCACCAGTGACTAAAGATTGACCATTGACAGTGACTGCATAAGTAGTAGTAATGGATACACTACCACCATCTGCATGGTATTGAATAGAGATACCGGTACTATCAACAATGGTAGCAGAAACAATTGTTTCTTGAAGTGGTGGAATATAGTTGATAGAGGTGGATGCCTGGGTTGACATTGGACCATTTCTAGCTTCAACTGTGATTTGGTAGGTTGCATCATTGGAAGCTTGTTGTGATGAGAATACATAGGTATAGGAACCAGTAGTATCTGATGTTATAGCCACTACACCGTTGATAGAGACATCGTAGGATGTTGGGAGACGGGTGTCCCCACCAGTGGTAGAGTAGGTGATGACAATACCTTGAGAGGTTGCAGATGCAGAGATGGAGGGGTTGGAGAGTGGTACAATATAAGTGACCGATGTTGAAGCTTGTGCAGTTAGTTGACCATTGTTGGCAACGACTAGGATATTGAGAGTGGTTTGGACTTGTTGTTGGGCTGGTGTCAAGGTGTATTGGATGGATCCTGTAGTGTCTGCAGATACAATAGACTGACCATTGACAGAGACTGCATAAGTGGTGGTAGTTGTCTTGCTTCCACCGGTGGACGAGTATCCGATCGATACAACTACACCATCCAAAGTGGCAGAGACAACTGGGTTGGTCAATGGAGTAGGAGATAATTGTTGCTCGATTTGTTGGACTGCAGAGAAGGAACCACTATTGTATACTTGTAATGTAATGATAGCAGTTGTTTCAGGGACAAGATCGGTAAACGTTAATGTCGAAATACCAGTATAGGTAGTTTCAACACCACCATTCAACGTTACAATATATACAGTATCTGAAGAGGTGATGCCACCAACACTTGCAAATACAATAGTCACCGAGGTATGTGTAAATGTAGTGACCTTGAATTGAGAGATAGTTGGTAACGCGTACGATACAATGGTCGAAGAGGTTGAAGTCGAATCTACATTATTGATTGTATCAACCGTCACAATATTAGATGATCCAGGTACAACAGTAACTGTACATAATTGACTTGGACAAGAGCTAGATGGAACAACTTTACTATTCAATTTGACAGTTGTTACAGTTTCACCTGGAACACCTCCACTCGATGCATAACTAAATGAAATCCAAGTCATATTGGTTGTAACAGGTGTGATGGATGGTGTAGACAATACAGGATAGGTAACAATTGATGGACTGGTAAAAGTTGAAGTGTATTTACCGTCAGTTGCACGAACAGCCAATACATAAGAAGTGGATGGAGTAGTTTTGATTGTACAGGTCGACGATACAGTTACACCTTGACAATTGGCAACTGGTGATCCATTTGCAGACACATAAATCAATACCAACGCTGCATTTCCTCCACTAACAGAATACCCAATAGTAATCGACTTTGATTTGACAATTGATGATGTCAAGGTTGGTGTTTGGATGACTGGATAGTAGACGATTGATGCAGAGTTTTGTGAGGTCATTGCTCCATTACTTGCAACTACTAGTATAGTATAGGTAGCTTGTTGGGTTTGTTGTTGAGAGGATAGCGTGAAACGGGTCAATCCAGTGCTGTCATTGTCAGATACCAACTGTCCATTGACAGACACGTCATAGGTGGTTGTTATGGCAGTGCTACCTCCCTTGGCCGAGTAGGTAATGGTGATACCAGTGGCATCATAGACTGGCGAGAGGGTTGGCATGGCAAGATCGGGAATATAGACAATCGAGGTGGTTTCAGAGCTTGTGAGAGCTCCATTGGTGGCAGTGACTATGATACTCAATGTGGTTTGGGTACTTGTCTGAGCAGGTGTCAGTGTGTAGGTGGCAGTACCAGTAGTGTCACCAGTGACGACAGATGTACCTGCGACAGTGACAGCATAGGTGGTTGTAGTTCCAATATATCCACCCGTAGTACTATATGTGATGGTTAGTTGGTTGTTGGCTCTATTGATGGATGCTCCAACGATTGGAGTTGATAATGGGGTTGGATTTAGCTTTTGAACCATTGATTTGGTCGTAGAGGATGACCCACTATTCCAAACATACAGTCCAATGACTGCAGTTGACTCTGGAACAAGCCCAGTGAATGTGTAGGTGGTGTAGGTGGATGTGGTGGATGCAGGGATGACAACTGCTGGAGTACCAATCAGTGTAATCACATAGAGGTATGTTTCGGTTGGCACACCACCCGTGTATGAGAGTCGGAGGGTGATAGAGTTGCTCGTGACACTAGTGATGACTGGGTCGACCGATGGAACAGGGTATGATTGCAAGACGATGGATTGGACGGGTGGAGCATCCAAATTGTTGGTTGCAGCGACTGTTATGGCATTGCTCGATGCTGGAGCAACCGATACTGTGCAGCTGGCTGGCAAACACGTCGATCCTTGTGTAACTGTATTTCCATTCAACTTGACCAAATAGACAGTCTCGCCGGGCACACCACCAGCCGAGTTGAATGAAAAAGAGACAGTTGTAATGTTTAACACGCCTGGTGTAAGAACTGGTGGTTGCAAGTTGGCATAAGTAGTGAATGGAGTGACACTAGATACCACGACAATCCCACTATTCGATGAGGTTACTTTAATTTGATACAAAGTATTTGGTTGAGTTACAATATTACATGAACGTGACGAGTAGGGTAGATTGATACATCCAGTATAGTCTACACCGTTGACGTTGTAGGTAGAGACAGTCAAAGCAGGGTTACCACCATTGACAGTAAAAGTTGCGAGAATTGATGTAACCTTGACGGTAGCAGTGACCAATGGCGTAGTGATAGCATCCCATAGGTAAACAGACTGTTGGTTATTAGTTGTTTCCTGACCATTGACAGCCACAACCTTGACTATATAGGTTTCCAATGTTGTCAATCCAGATACTGTACATTGTTTTCCAGCAATGTTTGTACATGTAGTCACAGCAGTTCCATTCAAATAGACAGAGTAGGTAGTTGACAACAAACCTCCAAATGTATCATATGACACTACTATACCGGTTGGACTTGGTGACAATGTAACGACAGGTACTGAAAGCGCACCAATAGTGACTGTTTTCTGTGGACTAACCTCTGCTGTATTAGTTACCGACACACCCACCTTTAATCCAAATCCAAGTGACGCTGTAATTTTACAAGTAGTCTCAACGATATTATTACAATTAGATACGATCACTCCATTATAATATACTTGGTAGGTACTTGTTGCAGTTGTAAATCCACCCGATGAAGAATAATCAACTACAACCCATTGTAAATTTGGATCAAGTGATGAAATCACAAGTGTCTCGATAACTGGTACTAAATGAATGAATTAAAAACAAAAAGGGAGTGTATGTTAGCTATGAGTGACATTCAAAGTTGTTTGTTTGTTTTGTTTGTATTTGTTTTATGTGACATACGAGGAATTAAATTAATAGTTGCACTTTGATTGGTTGGAGAGGGGGTGACTGTGAGACCGGCCATATTGAATACAACATAGGTTGGAGTATTTGGTTTGGCATTGGACACAATTCCACTGGCCCATTTTCCGGTACCGACGACTGAATCAGCAATCGATGAGAATGTCAGGGCATCGGCAACCCACATATAACGACGTCGTGGAAACTGGTATCCTGTGATTGTTACACCGTCGGCTGGCAATTGATATCTACGGTATCCCTGGACAATAGGTGTTTGGATGATGATTTGTGTATTGGTTGGAAGACATGCAAATGTAAACCAAGATGGTGTCGATGGCACTGGCAAAGAACAAGTGGCTGCAATAGTCTGTGTATCTGTACTACAACCAGTACTGGTTGTTGCTACATTGGACATAATAACACTCTTTCCATCATCACTCTTTCTAAAACTTGCATAAACATTACTCTTTGGTTCAACCAATCTACACTTTCCATCATTTAAAATTGCATGTGTAATTGGTGTTGGTTCTGTACAACTAAAATGAAATTAATTAAATCAATTAAATAAGAGTCAATAAATAAATAGATTTGATTTGATTTTTGATTTGAATTGATTTAAATTTACCTTCTAACACGTTCAAAATAAAGAGCATTGTCAGATGGAACAGCTGGAACAGTTGCATATTCATAAAGAGTATCTGTAGCCGTATCACAATTGGGTTGTGAGTTTGAAACGAGTACTGTCGTAGTGCCAGTACCTGCACAAGTCAAACTGGCAGCATACGTGTATTTGGTGGAATAAAGTTGGCCTCCAACAACCTCTGTCAGCACTTTAAAAGAGTCTACTCCATTCAACGATGCAAAACATTGATTTGAAGGAAACGATATGACTGATTTTGGAAGTGATGGTTTAAAAACACATGGTGTCTTCATATTCAACCAATATGAATCAAATTGTCCATTTACTTGTTGTTGTTCATTTAATGTTAATAGTAACAATAAAGTTGTTACTATTAATGTACTGTGTTTACCAAACATCATAATAATTTTTGTATTTTTTTGACTCTCTAACTCTCCTCTCTCTTTTTTTTTTAATTTATATAAATAGATATGTGATCAGACAAGATAAGATATGATAGATAAAGATAGAGATATGATGATAGAGATAATTTATAAATAAATAAAATGTATTGTTGGTGATGATGATGATGATGACCTAAAAGAAGACGAGTGAGTGCAACCAACCGACCTAACCAAATTAAATAGGCTATGGGTAGGTTAGGTTGGTGGCCAAACCTTTAGTCAAGGTCAGACTGAGCAGGCTGGTCTGTCTCTCTTGTTTGTTGACCACCCACAACGAAACGGTTGGTGTATCATATGATGTGTTGAGGAGGATGACGACGACGCTGCTTTCGACATTCTCAAAGCTCGTCGATCGATCGGCTTTTTTAACGACATCGAGATTACTCAACGACATTTCCCCGGGAATCCTTGGAGTCGACTGATACCATCGATAGGTGGTCTGAGCTAGTTCCAGGGACTACTTGTAGGGAGGTGATTCGTGTCAAGTATTATAATACTTAAGTATATCTTGATTGTTGTTGTTATTGTTGTTCTACATATGCACTTTATTTTAAGTGTTGTGATAATTTTATTAATATTGAGTGCTGTGCATGAGACTATGAAAGTCTATCATTCAATGGATCTATTTATATCTATACTATACATTACGTCCAGATACAACAACAACAACATCTGTCCTTTATGAGGGGATTAAAAGTAAAGTATTTTAAAGACATACTACAAACCACATTACGAGGCCAGGCAGTAATACTCAGTGGCCTGATAAAAAAAACGAAAAGTTTGTTTCAGGCACAAGAAGCCATTATCATCTTTAAATATATTTTAGTCTTGTTTGAGCTAACTGTAGTATACATTATAACTTTTCAAGAAGATCTATATATTTTTATTTATTATCTAACACTATATTAGAGAGAGAATACATGGGAATGGAAAACAAGCTTTGTATTGAGAATGCTACCCATCCATTGTTTGACTCTTGGCCCTACAGAGCTGTACCGAAGAAGTTGTCACATAACCCGAAACTCGCCTGGAATATAAACAAGGTACAAGGCACGAATGGTACAGCAGTTCGCAAGTTCCTCCTAGGTCTCAAGAAACCAGTACCTAACGAATGGTCCTCCAGAAACCTCATCACACACAACGATCTAAAGAAACCAAAGAAGTTATGTGAACAGTGTAGTACAACTAATCACAACACAGTAGACTGTCAATTCCGTAATGCACCACCATCACGTTCAAATGGGACAGCAAATGATACATACACCAATCAGAACAAACAACAAAACCACCATGGTCGCGAGGGTCGTCAATCCAACTTGTCGATTGTATCTGATATTGTGATCAGAGATTGACCAATAGAGATCATGATATCCGATACAATCGACAAGTTGTCAGGTCACTTTCACTTACAAAATGAACAAAGCTGACTGGTATTATAAGTTCTATGTATACATATATATAATATTTATTTATTTATACACTTATTATTATTTATTAACAATATTTTGATCTAAAAATAGTAGGTTAATTCATTTTGGATAGTTGGATAAAGTTGTTTCTTTTTTTGTTGTTTTCTTTCTTTTTAAATATGATCATCGACGTGATGATAATAGCAGCAGCAACTATACAAGATACAACAATAGCAATGACAAGTAGGTTGTTGTTACTCGATTCTATATGCGCGATATCACATTGGTCTCCTTTTCCAAATATTTCACGGTCAATTTGAAGAGGTGTGAAATTAGGATCAATCAAACATAGTTGACATTGTGGAAGATGAATACCAATCAATACAATCGATTGTTGATCATTGATTCTAGTTGTGTTGATTAATTCTATTTTGGAGTACGTTGATTTGTTGTTGTCTGATATTACAAATGGTAGGAATTGTCCAAAGAATTGAATATCATCGTTGGTGATGATTCGAATAAATTCAATTGAATCACTATCTTGGAATGATTGGAATGTTTCCACTTGATTGATTGATCCATCACATCCAATAATAGTTTGATTATTATTAATTGTGGTTGAGAATAATACAACGAGATGTGGTGATTCTGATACTGTTGAATAGGGCCAATCTTTAATTGATACTGTTGATTTAATACTATTATTACCAATATAAATACTTTCATCTCCAAATTGAATGGTTCTATTACCGTTATTTGATATTTCAATGGTTGATTTAATATCAGTGTTTGAAAATATATTCTGTACATTATTATTTGTCGATAATTGATATTCTAATGATTTAAATTGTTGATCTGTTGTTGATGTTGTTGTTGATGTGGTATCAGTATAATTATTCCAATTATTAGTTGTATGTAATTCTTTAATTGTTTGATTATTAATATCCAATTCTTGAATTGCAATCATTGAGAATTCGAATCTATAATCATCACCAATTCCAAATGATATCGTTGGATTGTTCAAGTGTATGATTGATTTCAAATCTTGATCGATTGATATTTTAAATTTACAATCATCATACCATTCCAAAGGAACGCATTGACACTTTCCATCAACACATTTACCATGACCACTACAATTATTTGTTCTAACCATACACTCTTCATCATCGGTTGGTATTGGATATGGTATGAATAATAATGTATTGGATGAATAATCTCCATTTGGTATGTTGATTGTGATACTTGTTTCACCAGGTTGCGGTGTTTCATCAAAGTTACATTCAATCATTGTTTCATTGGATTGTACAATACTACAAAAGTTGGGATTACTGGCATCGTTGATATAGATTGATCCTTGATGCGAATTAATTCCAAAATGACCATTTAAAATCATTGATGTTGGTGGAGATGTTGGTGTTGGTTGGGATATTGACTCTGCCAATAATCTAATAAATTTGGTTGATATTAATTGAATCGATGATACAATTGCTTTTGAAAATAAAATAAATCATATGATTAGTATTATTATTAAGTTGATAAATAATACAATGTAACTTATATAACATACTTGGATAAGGAATAATAGTAGTAGTTGTATAAACTCCATTGGGTACATTGATTCTAAGGGTATTTCTCCCAGGTGTTGGTTGACTATCAAATTGACATTGAATAGAAACATTACTTGATTGTTTAATCGAACAGGTGTATGAACCAATCAATGAGGTCATCAATATAGAACCTTTGTCAGAGTTGACTCCAAAATAACCATTTAAATTCATATACTTTGGTGGATAGGTAATCGGTTCAAATGTTGTTGATATTATATTGGCTTAAGAATAATAAATATAATTAATTGATTGATAATAATACAAATATTATTTAACAGATACATACTCCTAGGAAAAGGAATAGATAATAATGATGAAGTAAAGTTTCCATTTGGAAGTTGAACATAAAGTGTTGATGGACCTGATAATGGTGTTTTATCAAATTTACATTTGATCATAGTTTGACTTGATTCGATAATCGTACAGCCATACGGATCGGTAGGTGTGTTTATAAATATTGATCCTTGACTTGCATTCACTCCAAAATATCCATTTAAATTTAAATACAAAGGTGGATAGGTTGATGGCTCCAATGATAAAGATTTAACACTCGCTATAAATAATAAAGGTAATAAAATAGATTCATATTAAATTAATTATTTAATGATTATTAATTGCTATATCATCTATACTAAATATTTCAACATACTTGGATAAGGAATAGTTAATAAAGTACTCGAATTAAATTCTCCATTTGGTATGTTGATTGAAATGAATGTTGGACCAGGTAAAGGTATTCTGACAAATGAACATTTAATATTGGTTGGTGTTGAAGCAATAATATTACAATAATAACGATCTGTTTGATTATTGATGTATATCACTCCACTTCCAACATCCAATCCAAATATACCAATTAAATTTAAATATAAAGGTGGATAAGTTGGTGGTTCAAAACTATATGATCTTACATTTGCTATAAATGAATGAAATAAAGAATTAATAAAATAAAATCTAATTATGAATATTTTAGTTTTACATACTTGGAGGATAAGGAATAGATAATAATGAATCAGATGAATAATCACCATTTGGTAATTTTAGATTTAAATTAATCGATCCAAATGGAAGAGTATCTGAATCTGTAATATTACATCTTATAAATGTTTGATTTGATTGAATTATAATACATGCATATTGATTGGTGTTGTTGTTTGGATTGGTCAATATAATCTCTCCATTATTTGAATACAATCCAAAATAACCATTGAAATTTAAGTATTGAGGTGGATATGTTGTAGGTTCACTTATAATCTGAATCAATGTTGTTGCTAAAAAATAAATAAAGATTAATTAAATATTATTTATATTGATCAAGATGTAGTTGAATAGTTTAATTACCTTTTTTATAGATATATGGAATGATTGTTTGATTATGAGCTTCATTATAAACATTTATATTTGATAATTGGTTGGTAGGATATTGATCGATAGTACATATTATATAACCTGATTCATTCTTTTGAATGTGACATGGATACCCTCCAAATTCAATTTTAGGTTGGTATTGTTCAAAGTTGGGGAGTAGTGTATAACCGGTTGTCACTGATATCTTGTTGTATCGAGCGTCTAATGGTTCAATGGCTGATGATCCCATTGTAAATGTTGCATCATAGATTGTAAAATTAAATGAAATATTTTCGTTCAATGAGATCGTTTTATTGACCACTGATCCAATCCCGATGTTTTGATCTATAGATCCTCTAAAATTGAAAATGAATTATTATGGTTAGAAATGAATATATATATTATAAAAAAATCGAGATAGTAGGATGATAAGCTTACTGTAATTTCTTGTTTGGATAAACTATGAAAAGGCCTGCACTGTCACCCCATCCAATATTATCACCAGTGACCCAATATTGGTTATTAAATGCTGCCAATATGAATGAATCAATTTTGAAATTGTCTAAATAGTAAAAAGATTTAGATTATTAACAAATTTGTTTGACAAGGATGATGATATATATTTAATTATATTTATACATACCAGTACATGGATAATTAGGAAATCTAGGACCATTGTACCGCCCACCTGTGCCAGCAGAGTAACATGGCCAACACGCAGGAACCATTGATACATTGGTGTCTCGTAAAATCAAAGAATTAATATAACAAAATTTTTGGTTACTCAAGTCTCCAGTCAAATCAGTATTTCCAGATAGATCAAGATCCAATTTATAAGGATCATTATCAAGTAGATTAGGTAAAATACGTGTCATATTTCCATATCTTGCATCACTAATAATAATAGAATATATTAATTAGTTGTTGAAAAACATATATTTAATAAATAATAAAATAATTTAATAATTACATTTTTGTCAATGTTGATGGTAATGGATCATCGATATTGGTAGTTATAAACAAGGTACGACCATATAATATAAGTTTATCCAATGTAGTATAATGTGATATATTATTTGGTGATATAAATTCTAAAGATGGTATATCTCTGGGAAAATGTTAAATAATAAGATGTCAGTATGCAGTCAGGTGTATTATTACTCAAACATACAATAATTTAATATTCTGTGGATATTTAAATATAGCTTGAAAAGGAATATAATAATGCATATGTACTCCAAACCCTTTCAAACTATTAGATTCAACTTGAACTATTGTTTTGTTTTGACCTGATAAATAAATATTTCTTTTTTTTTTTGTGTTAGATATGAAAACAAATGGTATGAGTGTATATATAACATATTACATACAATTGGTCTAGTCTAGGATATGATATTTGGTCAATCAAAAGTATACCATCATCTTTAATAGCGTTGACGTTGATTGTAAAAGTAGTAAGTGATTTGGTATTCAAAAAGTAAAATGGAAGTGTGATATTAACACCAATATTGGCTTGATAAAGTAGAGGTGGAAACGTCATTGAATTTCCAGTACCCACACTACTAACATTTGGTGAAAATATATCCCTAAATAAATAATAATAATAATTAATATATATATATTTATCTTATCGTTTCCTTTGATGCTCATCAATTATTAGTTTGGACATAACAATTACAATTGTTCTAAAATAGGAAAGCCGTTGAATAAATGGTCGGGTATGCTTGTGACTCTAGAATCTCTCACATGAAAGCTGTACATCCTGGGGTATGACCCATTGACAAACATATCCAATACGTTGATATGTTGATGTTCTGTAGTTGGTGTTGTCGCCAAGTCGACATATAATACTTTGGGGAATACCAATGTCTTCAAATCTGGTAGTTCTGCTTGTCTTTGGGTGTAAAACATATCAAATGTTCTATTGTTGAGAGGAGAGGATTATGATGATTGGTGAGTCATTTATTCATTCACTCATTCTATTGAGTGTAATAATAATATTATTATTATGTAATATATATATCTCTACATACATTGAAGTGATACGATTAGTAGTTTCATCACAGTAAAAATCACCATTGCGGCAACTCGGTGTCCCATACCTTCCATAGTAATTGTGAAGCCATAATGCCGAGTCAGCTAAAGTAAAGTAATAATACAAGATAGAGATAAAGAAACAAGTAAGATTAATAACAATGAATGATCTATATATCTATCTATCTATCTATCTATCATATTAATATTAAAACCTACCTTCGTCTGCAACGAAATCATCAGGTGACTGAGCAGTAACGAAATAAGATCTTGCTGCTGCTGATGATGATGATTGTTGATCATTACTTGTAATGATGATCACTATCAACGTGATCAAAACAACAATGATATGTGACCGTAGTGATGATGATAATCTACATTTCACTCTGCTGATTTGCTGCTGCATACTTTAAACTACAAGAATTCTTAACACACAAACTTTTATTCCTCTTTCATAAACGAGTACTCACGAAACCCCCGCTTTCATCAAAAAATTAATTAATTAGTAAGTCGGCAACCTACCTCAAAGAGGAGCAGTCTCCAACCATTCATTCATTGGCAATATATATATATATATATATATATATATAAATATAGGTTTCTCACAGCTCTATGAAATAACAAAGGTTTCGACTGCTGTTATTATTTATACATGTACATAATAATATTTAATTTAAATGATTTATTTAATTTTCATTAGATGTACTCTGTGATGTGATGTGGCTTTTTTGGATTGTCGGTATTTGATAAATACGAAGAGAGCAACTGCAATGCTTGGAATAATGGTGCATACCAATATCACTGCTATCTTCCAACTAGCAAATCTATTGTCTGTTGGTGGTGGTGGTGGACACTCTCCAAATATTTCACGGTCAATTTGGAGTGGTGTGAATTGAGGATCAATCAAACATAGTTGACATTGTGGAAGATGAATACCAATCAATACAATCGATTGTTGATCATTGATTCTAGTTGTGTTGATTAATTCTATTTTGGAGTACGTTGATTTGTTGTTGTCTGATATTACAAATGGTAGGAATTGTCCAAAGAATTGAATATCATCGTTGGTGATGATTCGAATAAATTCAATTGAATCACTATCTTGGAATGATTGGAATGTTTCCACTTGATTGATTGATCCATCACATCCAATAATAGTTTGATTATTATTAATTGTGGTTGAGAATAATACAACGAGATGTGGTGATTCTGATACTGTTGAATAGGGCCAATCTTTAATTGATACTGTTGATTTAATACTATTATTACCAATATAAATACTTTCATCTCCAAATTGAATGGTTCTATTACCGTTATTTGATATTTCAATGGTTGATTTAATATTTGTATTTTCAAAAATAATATTATTAATATTTGTAGACAGTGATAATTGATATTCCAATGATTTATATTGTTGATTGGTTGTTGTTGATGTGGTATCAGTATAATTATTCCAATTATTAGTTGTATGTAATTCTTTGATTGTTTGATTATTAATATCTAATTCTTGAATTGCAATCATTGAGAATTCGAATCTATAATCATCACCAATTCCAAATGATATCGTTGGATTGTTCAAGTTAACGATTGATTTCAAATCTTGATTGGATGATATTTTAAATTTACAATCATCATACCAATCCAAAGCAACGCATTGACACTTTCCATCAACACATTTACCATGACCACTACAATTATTTGTTCTAACCATACATTCCTCATCATCACTTGGTAATGATGGATACGGTATGAATAATATTGTATTGGATGAATAATCTCCATTTGGTGTTACAAGTGTCAATGGAGTGATAGAACCTGATGATGGTTGTTTTGTGAAATGACATTCGATCGTTGTCTCATTTGAAGTTGTTACACTACAAAATGAATCGGTATTATTAAATCGAATGGTTGATAAACTAACATTTAAACCAAAATGACCATTTAAAATCATTTGTTGGTCAATTTGTCTTGTTGAATCAATTAATTTTACAGATGTAATTAAAACATCTAAATAATTAAATTAAATTAATTAATATTAATTCAAACTAGTTAATTCTTTGATATGTTAACACATACCTGATTGAATATATGGTATAATTAATTGAGATGAATAATTTCCATTTGGAACAACTACAGTATAATCAAGTGGTCCTGAATATGGTTGGTTTTCAAATTGACATATAATACTAGTTTCATTTATATCTGTGACTGTGCATTGAATAATATTATGTTGGTCGCCACCAACATCATCTGCAAGCAATACTTGTCCTACATTTGTATCAGGTCCAAAATACCCATTTAATTCAAGATGTGTTGGTGGGTAGGTTGATGGTCTTAAAGTATATGATTCAACATTTGCTATAATAATTAAATACACAAAGTTAATATATATATTATAAATAATAATATGTGTGTTTAATTTACATACTTGAAGGATAAGGAATAAATAATAATGGAGAATTATATGAACCATGAGGTACAGTAACAACCAATGTTGATGGACCTGGGAATGGTTGATGGGTGAAACTACATTGAATATAATCACTACTAAATAGTTTGACCAAGCATTCAACATCGTCGTGACCAGGTGACTGAATAGAAACATTTGCCTTTGGTTCTAAAATAGTCCCAAAATACCCAAATAAATTTAAAAGGGTTGGTGGATATATAGGTGGTTCAAGTTGATATTGAGTAACAATAACTAGATAGAGATAAATATTTTTGTTAATATTATATTATTATGATTATTTTAATTGATAGTCATACTTTGAATTGGAGCAGGAATAACAATTAAACTAATATTATTGTATGATCCATAGGATGGTATTACAATATCAAATCCAGTGATACCAGGTGGTGGTTCTAGTTGTTGTAATTTACACTGAATAAATGTTTGGTTTGATTGAATAATCTCACAACCATACGTCTGTAATGTCTCATCTTGAGGTGTCAATGTAATGACGGCAAGATTTGTATTGATTCCAAAATACCCAATTAAATTTAAATAGGTTGGTGGGTAACTTGGTGGATCCAATGTATATGATACAACATTTACAGCTAAAAATAACAAATTAATAAATTAATAAATAAAATTATTCATTTATCTTTTTTTTTTTTAAATGTTTTACATACATTTCAAAACAACATCAGGATTTGTAATAGTTTGATTGAATTGATTTTCAATTTTAACCAATGGTTTTGTATTATTTGGATAAGTTATTGGGGTACAAACAATTGATTTGGTAAACTCTTGGTATCTTTGGAATTGACATGGGTATCCTCCATAAGAGATCGATGGTTGATGTTGAACAATTGGATTAACAAAATCGAAAACAACAGTCACCGAAGTTGCATTAAAAGTTGAATCCAATGGATCAACAATCACATTATTAACTTGAAATGATACCTCTGAAATGGTAAATTCAAATGTATATCCTTGAATTGGATCTTTAACCAATGAATAATTATTTACTTGATTTCTACCTAAACTTAAATCAATTTTACCCCTACAAACAAAAAAGAAAGAGATTAGAATAAATAATTATAATTATTATTTATAATATTATTATTTAGGATTGACTTACATTAACTTTTTGTTTGGATAGATTTGAGTAAAGTTTGTGTTATCACCCCACCCGATATTATCACCAGTTATATTAAACCAACCTTGATATGAAGTTAGATTAAAACTATCAATTTGGATATTACAAAGTGGTGATGCGGGTCGTTGCACAATTGTGCTGAGTCTTGATGAATTATAACACCACCAACATGACGGAATCGAGTTGATTGGTGCATAGGGTGCTCTCAAACCTTGAATATAACAAAATGCTTGCGATAAATCACCAGTAATTCCATGGTTGCCATTAAAATCCAATACCAAATTATTTGGATCATTGTCCAGCAAGTTGGAAGGTATCTTTCCACCTTCCCACTCTGATTGAGATTTAAATGATTTCAATGATGCTGGAAATGGTGTATTAATAGGTGGAAATAATTGACCTTCTAATGTCCTAAAAATTAAAATAATATTAAATAAATAAATTACAACAATAAATATTAAGAGTATTATTATTATTTTCAAAATATATATATATATATATACATATACATACAATGATTGTAAATTTGAATACAAAGACATATTTTGTGGTGATAATCGTGATGCTCCTCCATGATGATCTCTAAAAATAGAATAGAATAAATATATTAATATATTAACGTTAATACATATTATTATTATTATTTATGTGAGAGTACTTACAAAATGATCAATGATTCTGGATGAATAA
The DNA here is from genome assembly GCF_000203815.1 of Cavenderia fasciculata. Taxonomy (NCBI): domain Eukaryota; phylum Evosea; class Eumycetozoa; order Acytosteliales; family Cavenderiaceae; genus Cavenderia; species Cavenderia fasciculata. Next base: position 224,244 of record NW_004457715.1, read on the forward strand.
ATTGAGGATTAATAGTAGCATATCCAATAGAGTATTCACGATATCCAATGAATTGGGTGACTGAAGATGTTTCGACGGTGATAGTGAGTTGATGACCAATATCATTGGCATAAGTGATATAAATAAGGTCAAGATTTGGGAACCCGTGTTGACTGAAACTTATATCCATGGAATCGTTAAGAGAAAATAACAAGTTGAAATTAATCAAGTTGGGAAGATAAATAGTTGGATCAATTGTAAAAGGTGAAGTGGTCTTGGAGATTGTGATATCCTGTACAGTTGTTATATTTATAAATGTTTCGACTGATAATATATTGGTAGAATATATACCCCTAAAATAAAAAGAATAGATTTGGGATAAGTACAAAAAGATATTGGATAATAATAATAATAATAATATTATATAATTTGAGGATACAAACAATTTTGTTAAACTTGGGAAATTTCCATTTGAGAAAGAGTCTGGTATATTATGAAGACGATCATCTGTAATGATTAGAGATTCTAGGGATGGAAGATCAGTGAAATAAGATAATAAATCAATCTCTGCAAATTCGGGTGGCATCAAGTCAAAATATAGTATTTGTATATCCATCTCTGTAACATAGGGAAATGTCAACTTTGTTATATTTGGTAATTCTCCAACATATTCAAAATCAACTACTGTCATAAATGGACTAAAGTAATAAATAAATAAATAATAATAATTATTAGAATTTCAAAATTGAATGAAATGGTCTGTCTGTCTGTCTTATTTAATAGAACAACACACTTACAATTTGATAATATGAAAGACATCTGGATCATTATCATCCAAAATACAATCGATTTGGTATGTGTCATCTGTACATATACGAATCGACGATTCGGTTGAGATATACGATCCAAAGTATTTAATTAACCATTCAGCCGATTTAACTAGTTCAAATTAATAAATAAATAAATATGTTATTAATATTACCTTAATACTTAATACTTACACTCATCTTCTGGTAAATCAGGAGTAGCTATAATACCACAAGTTGATACAAACAACAACAACAACGAAACTAATACTAATATTACTGATGTTGATGATGATGTACTACTCCTACTACTCCTACGAGTACTTGATCGATCATGTAACACCATTATCACTACGTCTCTCTCTCTTATTATCTATCTATCTATCTATCTATATTCACACAACTTTTGATGAAAGAGAACTGTGAACCACGACATAGAGTTAGTTTTGAGAGATATTTTTAAACGCGATAAACATCCCTTTCTTTTTTTGTCCAAGGTCCTGCCCGTCCTCTTCTCAAGAGTTGTCGGTGCATGAATGCATGCATGCATTCATTGTATACGATTAATATTTAATAGATCTAACTTCTAAAAGAAAGACAAAGAAAAAGACAACAGTTAAGTTCATGAAGTACTTTGTACATGTTGCTGTCCCAAGTAAAGATCTGCAACTCCTTTGCCCGAAATTTCAAACCACACACCACACACCCCCATAAAGTTCAACCCTTTCAAGATGATGAGCCTTTTCCTCTCCTCCTTTCAAAGCAGATGAACAACACTCTATATAGAGCAAAGCAAAGAAGAAGAAAAGAGATAATAGATAAATAAGAATAAGAGATGATGATGAAATCAATCATCTTTGTATCATTATTGATCATCATCTGTGTTTGTAATAGTAGTAGCCATAGTAGTAGTAGTACAAGATCTGATAGTGATAGTAGTAATAGTAATGATGATCACATCAATGTATTCTTGATTGCACATTCTCATTGTGGTATGTATAATAATAACAACTTAAAAGTTATTTATTGTATTTATTTGTTTTATTTAGATGTAGGATGGCTTGAAACTTATAATCAGTATTATACAGAAAATGTAACACATATCTTGACCAATGTCATGCCTTATTTGATTAAAGATCCATCAAAGAGATTTGTATGGGCTGAAATGTATGTTGTTGGATTGAAGAGTTGTCTCTTTGATAATGAATTAAAATATTGTTTTCCTTTCTTTCTTTCATTTTTTGTATAGAGTATACTTTGAAAGATGGTGGAATGAACAGACAGCATTGATGCAATCAGCTGTTAGAGGATTGGTGGATGGTGGACAAATTGAATTTGTTGGAGGAGGATTCGCACAAAATGATGAGGCGTTGACTCATTATGAAGCGATATTGAACCAGAATACGCTGGGTCATCAATTCTTGTTGTCTACGTTTGGTGTGAAACCACAGGTTGGTTGGCAGATTGACCCGTTTGGTCCGAGTACCATGACGGCTCAGTTGTTCAAGTTGATGGGGTTCAAGGGACACATTATCAATCGGTTGGATATGCGTATCAAGAACATCTACAATAACAGCACTGGTATCGTGACGATTGAAGGGTCGGGTGAGATGATCACCAATCGGTCATTTGAGTTTACTTGGTACCCCTCACCCAACTATGATACGTATCAAGACGACTTTTCCATCTTTACGCATGTCCTAGACAACCACTACAGTCCGCCGTCGTGGTGCTACCCCAATGCAACCGACCCGTCCACTAATATCTGCACCGGCTATGACTTTGAGTATGGCGGTGACATGAACCCGGCCATCAACGAGTCTAATATTGCCGAGCGTGCCGACACGCTCATGCTGATCATTCGCACGCGTGCCAGCTACTACCGTCACAACAATCTGCTCTTGCCATTTGGAAATGACTTTAGGTACCAGGATCCAGGCCAGATGTTTGATAATATGGACTTATTAATCGAGTATATCAACGCCAACGCGTCGTATGGCGCCACACTCCAGTACGCTACAGTGTCTGAGTACTTTGCAGCGGTCGACCAGTCCGTGCCGGATCCCCAAGAAGTATTCCCCGTGCTCCAAGGCGGACACGACTACTACACCTACACCATGTGTCTTACTCCAGACTACCAAAACTTCAACACGTGTGTAAACTATTGGGCTGGATACTACACGAGCTATCCATTGTTGAAACAGACGATTCGTCAATCCGACTACTTGCTGCGATCGGCCGAAGTACTATTCTCGATTGGTACAGCCGTCTATAATGCCGATCACAACATTATCGACGAACAAAAGTGTTATGATATTATCAATATGCATCGTAACATTAGTAGTATCTTGACACATCATGATGCGTTGCCTGGTACTGCTCGTACTGTTGTTCGTGAAGACTATATGAATATGCTTGAACAAGCTCAAAATGATACCTACTCTATACTACCTCAAATAGTCGGTCAGATCATGGCCAACACAAGTGTCGAGTTGGGATACATGGATATGTCATCTGGTGCTCTTGCCTCGCTGGCAGACGGTCAACTCTTGGTTGTCACAGTCACCAATAATTTGGCATGGAATCGTGTAGAATACTTGGCATTGGAATCTGGTACCATTCAAAACTATGCTGTATTTGATTACAACCTCAATCCAGTCGTATCACAAGTCATACAAAGTGTCGGTGGACCAACCAATTGGACACTCTACTTTGAAGTAAATGTTCCAGCTATTGGTGCATCATCTTATTTCATTGTTGGTGTAGATTCAAATGTACTAACTACCAAAGATAGAAAAAGAATTGGTCAAGTCGTTGGACTACAAGACCCGGATAATATAATACTATCACATAGATCATATCCAATCAATGGTAAAGAGAAACAATTGTCATCATTGATTGTTGGAAACAATGTATACAACTTGCAATTCCAAGTGAATAATGGGAATGGAGGATTGTTGGAATTGGTAGGATACGAGGATTTGGTCGAGGGTGGTGTAACCATACCACTACATCAACATTTGGTAGAGTATGATGCAATGACGGACGACTGTTACAAGTTTAGACCGACCGGGCCATCATACCCTCTTGTCGCAACGTCTCCCCAGTTTTACCTCACCGAAGGACCGTTGGTGCAGCAGGTGACTGTTTTCTATAGCAATAATGCCAGTCAGGTGTTTACAGTATTTAATCAGACGAGTCAAGCATCAGGAACGGGTGCACAAGAATCTGATTATATTCTCATTGAAAACAAGGTTGCTGTCGGATGGGACCGAGAGATTGTGATGCGATTCGATACAACTGCCATTGACAATAACCAAACATTCTATTCCAACAATGGATTGGAAGCAATGAAACGAGAGTACTCTGTCAAGTTTAACGACACACATCCTTGGAGTATGGTTTCTGGTAACTACTTCCCCGTCATTAATATGGCCATGATACAAGACTTGCTCAACGAACTAGTCATCCTCAATCGCCAGAGTATGGGTGGTAGCAGTCAATCACCAGGTTCACTCGAAGTCATGCTCATTCGTCGTAGTAATTACACACAACCTAGTATCGGACAAAAGATGAATGACACTAGCACCGTGACAATTGCCCATCGAATCTTGTTTGGTCGTAAAACAACCCGTGATATCATCCGTACTCCTCATTCAATCGTACACGAGAATCCAGTGTTACCACTCGTTGCATTGGTAGAGACGGGTCAGTCCATGTACAATTACTCGCACTCTCATCGTGTCTATTACGAGCCACTGTCTACAGGACAGCAATTCCCTGCCAATCTGCATCTTCTAACACTTGCACGAGAGTGGCTCAACAGTCCAGCGGTCCTCCTCCGTCTCGTCAACATTTACGAGGTTGGACAAAGCAGCGAATACTCTCAGCCATCTTCAGTGGCCGTATCCTCGCTCTTTGGCCAGTCGTTCAATATCTCCAACGTCGACCAAACCACTGCGTCGGGCAACTCAATCATCGCTCCTCAAATCGACCTTCCCCTCGTCGTCACTCTTAATCCAATTGAAATTAAAACATTCATGTTGGATTTCCAGAGTATTGTAAATAATAATAGTAATAGTAATATCGACGATATCCAACAACAACAACAAAAAGTAGACCAAATTCAAATTGATAAAGACATTTATTTGTTTAAAATTAATTAAATAAAATAACAAAAAAAATCGCCATTGTATTTTCGCTCACCCTTGATCATTATCCATTCTTGTACTTTGTTAAGTTGCGTTATTGTTATTTATTTATTTTTTAAGTTAATACATTCTTATAAAGAACAGCAAAGGTATTAAAGATAATATAGAGCTATAAAGTGATAAGGGCAACAGGTATAACCCAACCTCCGAATAAAAGACAAACGACTGGAAGAGAGGTTAAATGAGAAAAAGAAGCAAATTGCTTTCATAATGAATCAGATCATACACTGCCCGCACCACAAACAGATTTGAACCAAACAATAACTTTTCAATACATTAATTATATCTCGGAATAGAGATCTTGAACATGGATCTTGAACCCACAACCATACTTTAAATTCAATGTTATGGTTCAAGATCCATGTTCAAGATCCATCCAAAGCTGACATTCAAGATCATGATGAAAAGGTACGTATTAAACACAATGTTATTATTAATTTTGTTGATATTTTTTTAAAAAGATGTTATACAAATTGGTGTGTAACTATTCACCATTGCTCTCTTCAGCATGAGAAAGGCACTTTGAGGATCGATCATACTATCCATTTCAAATAATTACCTTGTGAAAAATGGTAAGGCCGTTTCACCAAAATAATCAGATTGACCACGTATGCAATCCGAAGGGGTTTCTCTGGATTTTAGTATCTTCACCGACTAGTACTCAAAGCTTCAACATGTTGTATTCCATTGTTTTCATAATCATTTCACATTCTTACAAATTATATTTATTATTACTATTCTATACAATGAGAATAAAAAATACATCAGTTCAGCTAGCTATTATATTCATAATATTTTTTGGGAATATTATTTATACCATAAATGGCCAAGGTACGTACCAATGGTATCTCTGTTTATTTAATTCCTTTTTGAAACATAACCTTTTTTTTTTTTTTAGTATGTGGATCATTAACAGGTGGTACAGCATGCCCAGTTAATAAAATCTGTTATGCAGGAGTATGTGTTGGTAAGTTTTTGTTTGATATTAATTAGTTTATATCATTGCGCGATGGTTTGGCCAATCCTCAAAGGTGAACTAGTTTCTAACATTTTCTTTCTTTCTTTCTTTACAGATTGTGTTTCAAATTCAAATTGCCCTCCAGGGAGAGTGTGTCAATCAAATACATGTGTTGGTAAGTTTAGTTGTTTTAAAAATATCTAATTATGATTTCAACATCAATCATAAGAATTTAAATTAACATTATTCCAATTTTAGTTCATTGCATTGTACCTATTGATTGCGGAAGTAGTCAAGCTTGTATAAATAATAGATGTGTTAGTAAGATGCTTCCTATATTTTCATTAAAATCAATCAAAAACTAATGCATATATATTTTTTTTCTTTTTTAATGTTTAAAGATTTCTCTAATTGTACTACAGATCCACAATGTAACACTGCCTATGGAATCAACACCCATTGTGAAAATGAAAAGTGTGTTTGTGATGATGGCTTTTATGGTTTAACAGAAGGCCTTTTTGGTACAGGTTGTGCAAATAGTATGTTTACAAATTGACCCGACTCTTATATATTTTCTTTTTTTTTTTTTATATGTTAACATATTCTATTCTATTCTATTCTATTCGATTAAATATTATCCTACTTGCAGAATACCCAACAATATCATCAATTCAACAAGATCAAGATAATTATACGATATTAAGTTTAAATGGAGATTTTAGTCCAAATGTTTTATCGACCAATTTGAACATTACAGTTAATAATACGATACCATGTACTCCAATATTCGTATCAAAACCATTAATTAATTGTACTCTTCAGAATCGTCCTACTCCTGGTAATGCAACTTTACAAATCAAGGTATCAAATTCAACGGGTGTTGGTAACATCGCGATTGCAAATTACCCAGAACCAATTTGTAACTATACAATTTTACAAAAACAATGTCAACAAGATACAAATAATTGTACTGCTGGAAATGGATATTGTAATGAAATTGGTCAATGTATATGTCATCCAAAATATGATCCTAAATCAAATTGTTCTTTACAAAGTAAGATAAAGAAAAAAAAAAAAAAGAATTAATATTTTTAATTTATTACTTACTAATACTTTTTTTTTTATTAATCAAGGTAATGAACAAGGTCCATCTATAATTTTCTACCAAGGATGTGATAATATAGATTCCAGCAGTATAAATACACAATTGTGTAATCAAACTGTTTATTTAGGTGAATGTACGCCACTCAACCTTTGTGGTGGTTCAACACCGATAAATCAATGGATTATTGTTGTAAATTCAAACAACACAAATTTAGGTATTCAATACTATGACAATGAAAACTGTACTACAACTCCATGTGGAAACCAACAAGAGATCAAAGAAGAAAAGTGTGATACCTGTTTGGAAAATACCAACATGTATTGTAAATTTGAGATCATTCCCACCTCCACTAGTACTAGTACTGGTAGTACTACCTCTACGACCACCGCTAGTACAACGGGTTCTACTACTACTACTACTACTACAACAACAACAATGACAACAGGAACTCCAACCTCTGGTGAATCACCAACACCAAGTGATTCCACAAGTATTATCTCAAATCAACTAAACTTTACCTATTCACTTTTACTTGTATTATTATTTGCTACCCACCTATAAATATTTGATTTAATTTAAATAAAATTAAAATTTTGATTAACATTTCATTATCATTCATTGATATATATCAGTATATATTAAACCCATCAATATAGATATATATTAGTTAGTTAGTTCGATATTCTTCAAAGTGTATAGTATTTTTATCAAAATTAAGTTCGATATTTTGTATTCAACTTTACCCAGTACCCTAGTAGTAGTAATGTTGAATTAGTATTTTTTTTTACTGGATGTACAAATAACTGCAGATGTTGATATTGAGCACTGAGTTGATGAAATGTCATTGACTTATCGTTGAATTGTATTTGATTCTACGATCGGAATCTAACCTTTATCACCATTTCTTTTGTACTAAATACAAAGCAAAAAACCATTACCATAAAAGAAACTATTTGCCTTGTCCAAGCTGTTCAACTTGATTAAACTTTATTCAATGTTGTGGTTCAATATCCATGTTCAAGATCCATTCCAACAAAAAAATGGAAGGAAGCTTTGAAACAGATAATCAATTTCTGAACATTTGTTGACAATTTTGAATAATTATTGCAATTATATTTACTCTCTTTGTTTAAATAAACACAATCTATGGATCTCCATATTGATCAAAATGATGATCGATCGATGTTCATTATCAGGTTTTTCTTAAAAAATTAATAAAAAATCTATATTTAATTTAAATATTTTTAATTTACAAAAACCCATCACCCTAAAAAAGGTTTTGAAAAACAACTATTATAGTTTGTTTGTTTAATAATATTCGAATAGATCAAAACAAAGATATATATATATATATATAAAGAGATAAAGATAAGAAATGTCTCAAACTACTACTACAGCACCACCAACAACAACAACAACAGAAACAAGTGAACAAGATAAAGAATTATATGAAACACAAAAGAATTGGATACCATTGGAAGCAAACCCAGAGGTGTTGACATCGTTTATGCATAACCTTGGTGTCTCTGAGAAATGGCAGTTCTGTGATATCTATGGTTTAGATCAAGACTTGTTAGATATGGTTCCTAAATCATGTGCTGCTGTACTTTTATTGTTCCCAATCACTAGTGATGTAAGTAGAAAGAAGAAGAAAGTAGAAGAAGATCTATCTATATTTGTGATGATCAAAAACTAATCAAATCTATTCCTTTCTAAAAAAGTATGAAGAAAAGAGATATCAACAAGAAGATGAAATCACTAAAAATGGTCAACTAGTTAGTGAAAAGGTGTATTTTATGAAACAAATCGTTGGTAATGCTTGTGGAACCATTGCTATCATTCACTCTGTACTCAACAACTCCAATGTCATTGAATTCAAAGATGGTTTCTTTAAAAACTTCTTACAAAAAACATCTTCTCTCAATGTTGATGAACGTGCTAAAGCTTTACTTCATAATCCTGAATTAGAAAGAGTAAGAAAGAAATGAAAAAGAATAGAAAAGAATAGAAAGAAAAAGAATTTTAAACTAATTCATTCTATTTTTAAGAGTCATGAAATTTCAGCCAATCAAGGTCAAAGTGTAGTTCCAGATGAAGATGAACCTGTTATTCTCCATTTTGTTGCTTTTGTTAATGTATGTTACATATTTGATTTAATTTGATTTGTTTGTATTGTAATTGGAATCCACTTCCATTTATTTATTTATTATTTGTTTTTTTTTAATTTATTATTTGTTGTTTATCTAATATTCTTTTTATTATTATTATTATTATTATTAATTATTATTTTAGGTTGATGGACATTTATATGAATTAGATGGCAGAAAACCATTCCCAATTAATCATTCAACCAGTTCTAAAGAAACATTTTTAGGTGATGTTGTTAAAGTTCTCCAAAAAATGATCGATGATAATCCTACAGAAATTAGATTTAATTTAATGGGTTTGGTTAAAGAAGAAGAAGAGGAAGAGGAAAAGGAAAAGGAAGAAGAGAAAAAGGAAAATTAGATTAGATTAAATGATCCAATAATAATAATAAAATAGATAATATAGAGTGATTCCTCCCTTCTCTCTCTATTTATCAACATGTTGTACTACTTACCTGTTTTTGTTCGAGTTCATTGATTATTGGTGTTGTTGTTGGTGTTGGTGTAAATACAATTTTTCTTAATAATGTTACAATGACTAATAAAATGGCAAAGATCAATCCTAATAATACAATACTAAAATAATAATAATAATATATTAATAAATAAATATAAATTCTTTGATCTAAATTATAATTTTGTTACATACTTTTTTTGATTTTGATTTAAATCTTTTACAACTGGTACTTTATCAACCATTTGATTGGTTTTGATGTGAATGGTATTTTTATATTGTAGGATGGTATTGGAGATGGTTCCATTGGGTTTGATTGTTTTGTTTAAAATGACAGTACTAAAGTCAGCATTATCAATTTGACGAATACTATTCTTGTTGTTATTGTTGACAGTTGCACTATTTCTTTTAGTTTTATCCCAATCCTTGTGAATAATGACAGTATCACTACCACTTTCATTCATGGTTGATCCTCCTTTTCCATTATTTTTGTTGTTGTTTAGAGCATCGTCATCATAAATGACTGAACTGTATCCTCCTCCTCCTGCAGTGGTCTCATCACCCTTTGTTGTTGTATCATTAAACTTTTTACCTGGCATACGAATGTTTACAAGATCATTACTACTATTTAAATCTACATAATCCTGTGCCTTTAAATTTTTGGATTTCTAAATGAGAGAGATAGATAAATAAATAAATAAATATTAATATACATATATTCATTTCATTTGGATTGTTTCACACAAGTATATATACTGACTCTTTTCTTTTCTTTAATAGCACTAGAAACTAAATCTTTTAGAGCATCTTGTTTGGCACCAGCAATGAATGGATGATTCATGAGTTGTTGGGGTGTAGCTCTCTTGTCAATCTCTTTGACTAGACAACACTCGATAAAGTTGATAAACTCTTTACTCCATCGTTTGGGTTCCTTGAGTGTTGGAGGTGGTCTTCTAGGCATCATGTACATTGCCTTGATTGGATTAATGTCACTGTATGGAGGTTCTCCCTCTGCCATTTCAATCGCTGTAATTCCCAACGACCAAATATCCACTTTATTACTATACTTGTCTTCTTTTAATATTTCTGGTGCCATCCAATACTACATAGTCCAAAGAAAGAAAGATAAATTAATATATATATTAGAATGATGATTTATCTTATTTTCTCTTTATACTTACAGGAGTACCAGCAATAGAACCTTTACAAAAAGTTGAGATGATTTGAGAGCTTACACCAAAATCGGCTATTTTGACTTGACCAGATTCATCCAACAGTATATTGGCAGCTTTGACATCACGATGAATGATTTGGTTAGAGTGGAGATAGAGCAAGCCGTCAAGTGCTTGGTGAAGGATAAGAGCAATTTCCTTTTCTTTGAGTGTTCGTCCTAAACTTCTCATGATATCAGCAATTGAGCCAAGTCCACAATAATCCATCAAGATCCACAATTCATACTTTCGTTTACATGATCCAAAGTAACTGACAATATGAGGATTCTTGCACTTTTTAAGGATATCAATCTCTTTTTCAAGTGGTGTCTTTTCTTTTTCTTTAATTGAAGTAGGAGAACCAGCAGCAGGAGCAGGGGTAGGAGTAGGAGTAGGTGGTGGAGGGTCGATTGGTTCTTCTAATATATCATCACTACGAATTACTTTGATAGCAAGAGTGAAACCACTGTCTTTGTGAACAGCTTTGTACACTACACCAAATGAACCTTCACCAACAATATCCTCCATTGCAAATGATGTTGTATTAGTCTTCCAATTCCATTGTTGATCTACATGTAATTTATGTGTATAATCTGATGGACTACTAATATCTAATTGATCTTCATTACCTAAAGAAAGAAAAAGAGAGAGAAAGAGAGAAAAGAGAGTGTGAATAAAGTAGAGAACAAAGCTTTTTAGAGCTTAATAAATACATACTCTTTGATCCACTTCTAAATAATCTAACCATGATTTGATTTGATTTGATGTGATGTGAATATATACAATATAAAATGTCTTTTTTTCTTATTCTTTTTCTTTCTATGTTGATTTTAAAATGATTGATTTAATTTTGAACTGTGTTGTTGATATTAATGATACAATGTTGTTGTTGTTGTTTATATGTTACTACTATGTGTGATTATAACTCTATAAAATGAGAATAAATAAATAGATATAGATATAGATATATGATATGTTATGTTGTTATGTTGGTTTGATGAATGAATGAATGAACAATAATAGATTCAAAGGAACAAATAGATTCAGACGACCCTTTTTGTTAAAAAATTAAAATTAAAAGAAAAACTCTTCTCTCATCTCGATAGTGATCTTGGTTAGATCTAGCTAGTATTGATACTCATGAGGTCACTACATCATACATCACACTAGTACTACCATCCCCTCCTAACTGAGTACTCATCCTACTCTTATTACCAAACGAATCGTAGTAATCATCATCGTTGTCATCCACTATTCAATGAATTCATTTGTTGGCCCCTCCGAGTCACTACTCCTAAAAAGGAACGAGCACTTTAGCTCATCCCCAGGACAACAACACATTAATTAACAACGAGGTCTACTACTACTATGACGTCGATGACGTATATTTATAGGTCTGTCTGTTTCGAAGAGAGGAGAGACAGATGTTGTGTAACGTTATGCTGGTCATGGATGGCTAGACGAGAGGAGGTAAGATAGTTAGACAGATAGATCAATTATAATTGCATCAATCAATCTTCTAATACAATTTTGTGTGTTTTTTGTGTGATCAAAAAATGGTGACTGGAAACAACCTTCTGCGAAGACATAACTTTGAAAACAGGAATAGGTTTTCAAGTAAAGTAAAAACAGAAAAAACAAATAACAGTCCTTTATTCCTCTCTCTTAAGAGTGTACACTTAACTTCAACTTCAAAGTTGTTTACTTTACTTTACTTACTTATATATTTTGTTATTCAACAAGTTAAATAATATTATTATTAATTATATTTACCACACAGTATCCCCCTACACTACACTACAGTATCTATATAAATCTATCTAAAATATTTTACTGGCTATATCTAAATATTAAATACCCCCTTCTCTCTCCCCCCCCACCCCCTCCCTTAATTATTTGTATTCATTTTATCCATTTTTGTATACAAATAATTAAACCCCACTCCAAACACTTGCTACCACTACCACACTGACTCGTCCGTCATTGTTAAAATTATTATTATTACTATCGTCGACATACTCTCTCATAAATAATAATAATTATTTTAATTATTATAATATTCAATTCCAATCCAATAATTCCAACCAAATTTAATATTAATATTAATATTAATATTACCAGCAACTAGAGATAAATATATATTAATAGCTCCCAGTATTCTACTAGCTAAGCAGCTGTGTCTATATAGTATAGTTATTTATATTTCTATTTATATTTATTTATTTAATAATTACCATTAATCGATTTTGGTAATTACAATTATTTCATCAACATCAACATGCCAGCAACATTAAATACATTATCAGAACAAGAAAGAGGACAGATATCATTTGTTCATGGTAACAGTTGTGATGTCCTTGCAACATCGGTTGCCAGACTCTACGAAGGTAAACAAGGGTGTTGGGTATACACCAATGTCATCGGTGCATGTTCAGTCGTAGTCAATAGAGTTGAACGTACTATCTATATTAGAATAGTTGATCTTTGTGTAAGTAATTCAAAAAAGATAAATAACAAAAAAGTAGAAAACAAATAGTAGTAGTATACTTTTACTTTCAAAGATTGAGTCAACAAGTTGGAACTTTGGTGGAAATTAATTTTATTTTTTATTTTTAAAAAAACATTCATTTTACAATAATTGGAATATAATTATTATTACCAAATTTAGAACAAGAGAACTGTATTTGAACAAGAGATTTATAAAGATTTCGATTATCAAAAATCAAGAGATTTCTTTCATACTTTTGAAGGCGATAATACCGTCTATGGACTATCGTTTGTCAATGTAGATGAAGCTTGTCAATTTCAAGGTCAACTACAACAACAACTGTCAAAGAGTAAGTCGACAACTATCATGCTACACTACACTACACTACACTATACTTTTGAAAGAAAGAAAGAGATAATTATAAAATTATATAACAATATATATTAATCATGTTTCATCGACATAAAGAACACTCCCAAGTACCATCGTCATCGTCGTCATTTGCAAGCTCGAGCAATTTAGCAAATGTGCAACAACAATCTAATAATGTCAATGTTACTCCATCCTCTTCATCAAACAACTACAACCAACAACAACAACAACATGCTGGAGGAAAGGAACAATATACATTTGTAGCAAAGGAGAAACCAAAGAAATCAAGAAGTGGATTCTTTAGCAAGATATTGCACGGTGGCAACGAAGAAAAGGAAAAGCCAATGGAGATATCTGCACCCACTGGATTCAAACATGAGTCACATATTGGATGGGATGCAGACAATGGATTCGATATTCGTAATATTCCAGAGGACTGGCGTAAACTATTCTCGAGTGTTGGTATTAAAAAGAGAGAGTTAAAGAACCCTGAAACTGCTCAGTTTATCCTGTCGGTCATCGGAGAGAGTGTAGCACAACAGAATGCTCAAAAGTCTACGTCTGCTTCATCTGCACCACCTCCACCTCCACCTACAATGGGTGTATCCAAGCCACCTGGTATTCCACCAATGTCCAGTATCCCATTAACTCCTATTAGATCATCGGTTGCTCCACCTCCACCTCCACCAACATCCTCAGTGACACCACCTCGTTACCAACAACAACCACCACCTTCTTCCTCTCAACAGACCTATGTCTACCAATCGAATCAACAACCAGTTACTTATTCTTATGATGTTGATAGTAGTGTACCAACTCAACCATTCCAACAAATGAGTATGCAGAACACTCAAAATACTTCTACACCAAAGATGAAACCACCAGTTCCCATCTCACCACTCCCACCAACACCAACTCAAAAGATGCAACAAGTTCCACCAACTACTACTGGACATCCACATCCACCAGTTCCACCAAGACATTTTGCTACACCACCAAAGAATACAACATCACCACCAGTTGCAATGACTCCCCCACTTCGTGGATCGCCACCTCCACCACCATCTGTAACAGCTCGTGGAATGTCTCCAGCTACTGTTGTTGCAGTGTCTGATACACTCCCACTTCCACCTCCACCACCACCTCCAATGGTAGCTGCCAAGAGTATTCCCACCACCTCGACTACTCCACCTCCACCACCTCCAATGGTTGCACCCGCTCAATCGGCCGCACAAAGCAGTATGCCACCAATGGCAACTAGCAGTACTGGAGGAGGTCGTGATGATTTACTCGCTGCCATTCGTAGTGGTACCGCTCTTAAAAAGGTCGATTCCTCTCAACCACTTCCAGATCTCTCCAACCTCGGTGAAAAAGGAAATCGATCCTTACACGACACTCTCTTTGCCGCCATGGAAATTCGTAGAAAGAATATGGGTGAACAAGAACAAGAACAACCAGATGAAGATTCTGATGATAGTGATTGGGAAATGTAGATCTCTCTCTATTAATCCTCATTTCAACAATTATATTTTTTACCTATATATTAATTTAGCGATCTATTAAATTAATATTTTTAACATAAAGAAAAAAAAGAAAGAAATAACGACATAATAATAATAATAATAATAATAATACTTGCTATCTATTATCTAATATTTTAACAATAAAATACTTTACAGTAAACAAAAAAAAAAAAACTATTTAAATACAACTTTTTCCAAACACTTTTTTCATTAAATAAATAATGGAAACCAATAACCTCGTAATCGATATTAAAGAATTTATTATATCTATAAAAGCAAGAGACAAAATCGATAGACAATCATTTATAGTGAAATAGAAGAAATATTCGCGATCCATTTTGCTCGTTCAATTGAATTGGTCACAAAAGTTAAGTTTAACCAAGATCTAGCTCACTCTATTATAAATACACAGAACTTTTCAGACTTGATCAATCAACCAAATGTCAAAACCTTTTGGAACCATTTTATAAACATATACATAAAAAATAATGCTAAAGTTTCCAGGGAGAATTCAAGACCAATATTATAAAAAGTTTCAAATCCAAATGAAAAGTATAGGAATGAACATTGAATATGAAAATAGTTCCTCATCACCTCCTACAATGAATGATGGAAATGTAGCTATAGTCATGTCTATTCTTGTTGCAACAAGCATTCTTGTAGGAACTTTTATCATCTTTTACAAATTATAATATATAATATATAAAATCTATTTCAAAAATTACTAAAGTATTTCCCAAATTTAGAAAAAAATATATTTGGAATTACATTTATTTATTTTCCAATTTATTTAAAACATACAACAATGAAGAAGAATAGTAAATTAATTTATATTAATGATATTGATAGTGGTAAAATAACAACTAGTGGGCGCCAACAATATAGTTGCAGTAGAAGTAGTAGTTATCATCCATACCAAAGACAAGAACAACAAAAGATAATAATATCATGTGATAATACATTACAAAAAAAATTGTCAATTCCAAAGGAAGGAATGAGCCATAAAGATTTTTTAGAGTTGGGATCGGACGATTATTATTTCCTCATTAGAAAAGATATATTATCAACCAACATTCAAGTTCAATGTCTACAATACAGTTATTCAATCATTATTATAGTTGATCATAGACCAACAGATGATTGGTATTTAGAAGCATACAATGAACTTGCTCAATTAGGTATACCATTAAAGATATCCGATTATCATTACCCAAATTTTATACTATCCGTCCTATTATTACTCATCATGATCTCCGATCACCAATCAAAAAAAGAAGTATCACTGTTTGCGTAAAACATGGTTGTCAAATTATTAGAGCAACTAAAATAGGTTATGTCCCTAAAATTGTTACTTACATTATCATCAACAAGAACAACAACACGACCACTAAACAAGAAGACGAAGAAGAAGAAGAAAAACCTAATGTTTTAACATTAAATAAATAAATAAATAAATAAACAAATAATATTTGTATCTAAAGAATATTATAATATACTAACATAGAATGATTTACATTCAGGCAATGTCCCTCGAAAATTTCATTTCACTTTTCAAATGTGTTAAAAAAATCTTCTACTCTGCAGAGCAAAGAAAGAGTTTTAACTCTGATTATTTTAATGATTTAGAGATTAGTTTAGTTTAGATTATTTATACACACGCACACGCACACGCACACGCACAGAAGTCAGTCTTTTATATCTTCTTATTATTATTATTAGTTTTACTCTTTATAGAATAAGAGAGAAGAGAAGAGAGGGATAAAGAGAGTGTGACATAGGAGAGGAGAGATGAGCCAACAACAACAACCAGAGAAAAGAAAAGGTGGTGGAGGGTTCTCGCAAATGGGTATCATGAACCTTACCCATTCTCCACCAGTTATGCTTCGAAATAGTACTAGTGGATCATCATCATCTTCTAATATTAATATTAGTAACAACTATAATAATAATAATCATAATAGTAATAATTCATCATCTTCATTTATATCATCATCATTTGTAGTTGGTACATTGGGTTCTGTAATGCAACAACAACAACACCAACAACAACAGCAATATGGGTCATTATCAACACAACAATCATCTGCATTGGATATTAACAATAACAACAACAACGTAGGTAGAGGTGGTGGTGGTAATGTTGGAATGTTATCATCATCTAGCTTTACTTCTACCTATGATGGTATACCATCACCTATCAAATCATCATCATCGTCATCATCAATGTCTGGTGGACAAGGATCAAATAGTAGTGGAGGTCTAGGTGGTGGAGGTGCCAGTAGTAATGGTATAGGATCATTTACACAAAACTATGAATTATATTCAATGAACAAATTATTCTGTATCAATACTACCGGTGGTGGTGGAGGTAAAAGCAAAGAACAACAACTACCAAGTGGATCAAGCGGTATTGGTGGTGGTAGAAGAGGTGCATCACGTAGTGACCGATCAATGACATCTTCATCATCAGTTGATTCATCTCTCAATACATCTGGTGGTCTATTGTCCAATGATATGGGTCCATTAGGTGTAACTGTACTTTTAGAAGCTCAAGCTGGTTATGATGATCATTTATTTTTTGCAATGTTTTGTTCAAATGGTAAATTAATCAAATAACAACCTACCTTTAGTATATACTAAATATATGTCTATTTTTTGTTTAGATTACTTAATATTTAGATATGTTGGACAAAGTAAAGTACCACAATACAAATATATACAATGGAATCGTGACCCACTAAAAAAGATAGTAGCCATGTCATTTGATCCAACTGCTCAATGGCTTTTATGCCTTTCACATGACACATCACTTGTAAGAATACCAATTTATTTTATGATGTGTAAAAAGATTAATGTCTTGGAAGAAAAAACTCCTCAACCAATGTATGTTAAACGCAAACAATCAAAGATATATATATATAATATATATATATATTAATATATTTATAATTTTGTAATATTATTAGTGAAAAATCAGATAAATTATCAAGTTGGGTATCATCATCTAGATTATTTAAAAATGTTTCATTGGGATCACTTGGAGGTGGAGGAAATAATAATAACAATAATAATTCTAATAATCAACAAACAAAAACCATTCAAAGTATGGTAACTATTCCACCTATATCAACAAAAGGACAAATAGGATCAAGTTGTATATGGTGGAAAACATCAAATAGTGAAGATTTTGGTATTATTTCAACTCAAGCAGGTCATATCTTTTTCGTTAATCTATCAACCAATGAATTACAGAAAAAGGTTAAATTTGAACATCCAATTACTAAAATTGATTTAATTAATGCTGGTAATGAAACTGTATGTAAACAATAGGAAATAATAATAATAATAATAATAATAATAGTAATTTATTTTTGGATATTAATTAATTGATGTTTATTGTATACTTTTAGTTTATAATCATTTCAACAAAAACAAATGGATATTATCAATTATTGATTGAACAAAAAATTAAACATCAATATGATAGTATAGTGACATCGACATTTGGTAATAATTCATCATCATCTTCAAATGCAACGATTACATTGGTTATTAGTGGTGGAAATAATAATTCAAATTCTCAAAATGGATCAAATACAAATCAAAGTAATAATATTAACCAAAATGGAGGTAGTGGTGGTTTGGCAACCATTCAATCACCGTATCAATTAGTGACACCATTATTTTCAAGTGATCGTGTATTGAGTGATCGTACAATTGAAACTCAATCATCACAAGAGAATGGATTGGTAGTAACAAGTTTTATAAAGTCTACTAGTAAGCTAGAGATTTATGATTACCTCTATCTCGATAAATTCCCTCTTTTCGTATACCAACTACCACAGACGACCACTAAATTCTACTTTACCAAAAACATTACATTCCTCTCAGAGATTGATCACCACGATGATCAAGCACGTATGAATGTATCGATCATTTCAAATCTCGTGTCTGGTACAGCATCCAATTCAAAATATATGAAGAATCAATCGATTATTCAAACATTCTCATTGGCACAAGGAGAGTTTGTTTTGGATATTAAAAATTCTCTCACAGTCTCTTCCAATGATTTGTTAAATGGAAGTGGTCATCTTTCACCTTCAAATTTTAATAACATTAATAATACAAATACAACAGCATCTTCATCTTCATCATTAAATAATAGTGGTAAATTAAATGGTAGTAGCGGTGGAAATATGTCACTTTCATCATCTTCCTCATCACCATTATCAAATTCATTGGCTCAATATAATAACAATAATAACAATAATAATGGACCTATTCAATCAACTTTTCTACCTTCATGTTATATTTGGACCAATTATGCAGTCTATGAATTGAGAGCCAAAAAAACACCAGAAGAAATCTTTTTTGAATTATTGTCAAAGAATTTGGAAAAAACCGATGGTGAAGCACTTGGTAAAACATTTAGAATGGATCTACTAAGTCTTTATGAAACTGCTGCTGATCATGCTTTTGAACAAAGTCAATATGGTAGAGCTTTAGAGTATGTCAAAACAAACAAGTCAAATCTAATCAATATTTTGTGTATTAATTATTAATTTTCTTTTTGTTTAGTTTATATTATTTGTCAGGAGTTAAAACAAGTAAATTAGTATTAAAATTTTTAGAAATTGGTAGAATGGATATTATAATGACACATTTGAAAGCAGTTTTACATGGATCCGATGCATATAGTGCACATGAAAGAAAGAAATTGACCAATATTCTATTCCAATGTTACCTACAAAGATTGTTGTCGTCGAGAGAGGAATTCAAATCACTAGAGACAGAGTTTACAGTGTTTCTAACTACCAACACTGACTATGATGTCATTGTAGCGTTACAAAATCTAATGTCTAATGGTTTGATTGATTATTATTTCATTGTGGCACATAGTAGAAAATTGGTTGGCAAAGCATTGACTAGTTTATTGGAAAACAATCGATTACATTTGGATTCACAAAACATTTCATTCTTGCAAAGTCAATATTGTCAGGAATTAAAGAGTAATTCAAATGGTATGATATTTGATTGTCTACCACCAGATTTCCAAGTTAAATTGATTCTTGAAGATCTTGGCAATGTACCACGTTACCTTAAACGTCTCTATTACCTCTTACCAATGGTATCTGAAAAGACATTAATTGATATCATTACATTATTTGATCCAATTACTTTTGAACCATTTAATTTATCTCAACAACAATCAACTAGTGGAAATAATAATAACAGTAACAATAACAGTAATAATAATAATAATAATAGTCAAGCATCACCAAATGGTATTCCAACATCACCCATTTCAAAACAAAATCAACAACAACAACAACAATCACAACAACATCTAAATAATAATAATAGTCCAAAATCATCATCAGGTAATTTAATTGGATTAGAACATTATCATTCAATATCATCAGATGTTGAACCATTACCAGGTAGATCAAGTGAATCAATTCCAGTTAGAAATGAAGAGTATTTTGAATTATATCTTACATCTCTACTGCTACTACTCAATCATTATAAATCAAAATATGGTGATCAAAACTTTGCAGATTTACAACGTCAGAAAATGATGTTGGAGAATCAAAAACAACAAGACAAGAATAGTAATAGTGATGACGATGACTTGGACGATGAGGATAATGTGGTTGATCAAGACTTGTTGGTACATCCAATGCCCGCACTTCGATTCAATGAAAAACATGCCAAATCAGTGTCGTGTGGTTGGGAACATGCAGCAGTTATCACCGTGGATGGTGAGCTGTTTACATGGGGTAACAACACGAGTGGACAACTTGGACATGGTTTGGCCGCCGGCAAGCATCAATCTACACCAATGCGTGTAGAGAGTCTCAAACAGACACCCATCATGATGATGTCGTTGGGTGGCGAGCATACTGTTGTTATCGACCGATCATTCCACATTTACTCTTGGGGTAATGGTAAATACGGTCAACTTGGTCACGGTGTATCTACTCCACACAATCTTCCCAAGAGAATAGAGGAGTTTGCCGGACAAAAGATTAGCTCCATTGCCACGGGGTACTGGCACACACTTGTACTGCGATCGGGTGGAGACTTGTTTGCATTTGGATCAAATGAACATGGTCAACTTGGGTTGAACGATCTCAAGCATCATTTACCCATTCCAACACGTGTCAATACTGCTGACATTCACCATGCTGGACAACCAACACGTGTGACTGGTATATTCTGCGGACACAGCCATTCAGTACTGCGTACGTCACACGGAGACGTCTACAGTTTTGGTGCAAATGCCAAGGGACAGCTGGGACACGGGTCGACCGAGTCGTGTCGCTATCCAAAGCTCATCCAGGGTCTCAAGGGCAAGAACATCAAGCGTATTACATGCGGTCCGTACCACACGGTCGTCACGACCGACCTCGACTCTGTGTATTGTTGGGGACAGGGTGAACACATGTGTCTTGGCACGGGCAGCAACAAGAACGAGCTCGTTCCCAAGTTGGTCGAGTTGTTTGTCAACAAACGTGTCGAACGTGTCGTCTGCGGTCTCTACCACACGGCCACTCTGACACAGCCAATGGGTGACTCGAACACCGGAGGCAATGTATATATCTGCGGCAGCAGCGAACACGGTAAACTTGGTATTGGAGGTGACCCACGATCCCCCTCACTCGACAAGGCGTACCCTGCCATCATCCCATCGATCAATTCGGCCAATGTGGTTGATCTCGCCAGTGGCGCAGAGTTTAACGCTCTCATCACCTCGAATGGTGCTCTCTACATGTGGGGTGCCGGTACACACGGTCAAATCGGTAACGGTAAGAACCAAGACACCTGGATACCCACACGAGTCTCTTTGAGCAGTGAAAAGAACCAAAATCAATTCATAGTGGACGAGTCGGGTAGTACTATTACTCTCTCAAGTAGTATGCTACTCACCGAGAAAAACAACCGATACACTCAAGAAGGATTAGAAGAGACACTTAGAAAGAATGCCAATGGGTACCGTCCATTTGTAGTGATCAACAAGGCCAAACAATTTGGCAATTGGGATGCTGTAGCCACGATCTATGAAGTATTGGAAGACTATAAATCAACGCTAGAGTGTAGACTATTATCATTGAAACAAAGAAATTTGGATACTGATAAACAAACTCATACTCTACTTCAACTTGCTCATAAATATATTGTTAATATGAATGGAAATAATGAAACATTTAATCAACAACAAAAATCAAATAATGCAACAACATCAACAAATGGAGGAGGATCAACTTTAATACAACCATCAACTTCACCTTCATCTAATGCATCAACTTCACCATCTAATAGATTATCACCACCAATCAATAATGCTCAAGAAATCTTACCACCTCAATCTAACAACAAGACAACCAAAGAAAATGAACTTGATCATCAACAAATTCAACAACAAAAGACACAAGCATCAGAGATTTCAAAGGAATTGTTATTGTTGATATTAAACTATTGGAAGGAGAAACAATTGCCAATTGAAGAATTGGAAAATTATATCATGGCAAATTTGGAATACTTTTCATTACCCTTGTCAAATATATTATCAACTTTTAATAGTAACAGTAATAGTAACAAGGTTGATAATACATATCCATTGGTATTAAATTTCTCACCATTACTTTATTTAAATGTTGTTAAATATTATCTTCAATTGATGAAGTATTTGGGAGAAAAGGAAAGAAATCATCAAAGGGTATCTGAAAAGGTACTATTGACCAATATCAAGGAGAATCTTCAAAAGGATATTCAATCACGTACAAAGATTCAAATTCAATCACTTCAAATGGATATGTTTACATCACCTACCACTGCAGCTATAGTTCCAAACTCTTCATCTGTGATGAGAGGAGGATCAGCCGATGAATCCTACATTGAAAAGGATCTTGCATTTACATGTAATCATTTCTTTTCAAAACGTAGATACTATAGTTCCATTCTTCCACAATTCCAAACCGATGTACAAAAACTATCAATCATGTCTCCAACCACTCTCAATCATATCATTGAAGAATACAACCAAAAGTGGGTATCTCTTTCCTGTCCAGTTTGTCTTTACAACTTTTTACGTGAATTGGCAAATGATCCATTATCAAAACAATGGAAAGTTTAAATCAAATCGAATCGAATGTATATCAAAATAGTTTGATACAACTTTCTCTCTGTCAAAAACCTTTACACACTATAAATAAATAAATTCCTACCTTAACTTATTAAATTATATATTATCTAAATATTGTTGTAGTATTGTTCATTTTCATATTCATATGACCGAATGTTTCGTTTGTATATATATATATATTAATCTTGAGTTTATTTTAAATCTGTATCTTGTTTGTTATCTACCTATGTTTATGTTATCTATCTATCTCGCTTCGAATTGAATCACTATAGAAAAGAAGTAAATGTTAGTTTTGTTTGTTATCTAATCAATCTCAAGACTTTGTATCTGTCTATATCTATCTATGTCGATATCTATATCTATATCTATATCTATATTTATGTTCATACTCTTATCAGTTCTCTTCTTATACATAATACGGTAGGTACAATCTTTACATTTGATTGGTTCCTTTGGTTTGATTTCGTTTTCAGAACCACATTCTAATTGATTGTAGATAGAAAAGAATCTATTAGTCTCTTGTTTCACTCACTATAGTATTCAATGTATGTACATACCACCACAAATATAAATACAAGGCATTTTCTAAAGATCTATATTAATTGAATGTGAATATATATATGTACAAAGCTACTAATATTAAACGAAAAAACTCCTTTCTCGTAGTACGATCGAATTTATTTCATTTTTTTTGAATAATTAGACAAACAAGTCGCAACTACCTCGTTTGTACTTGTTGGAGGACAGATCATTCAATTAATAAACCAATGATACTCAATTGGTCTATAGAAACAACAAGATGTGAAGGTGAAATATTAATATACGCATTACCAATCATATATATATAAATATACTATAATAAATATAAATATATATATATAGATATATATTATAACTATAATACATTGGCCTACAATATGAGTTATTATGCATATAATGCAAATTTATCTGGTATGAGATTGGATCAATATGAAGAAGCAGAGATGGATCAACAGACTCAAGTGGTGATGAAACGAATTGAAGACTGTTTGCCGACATGTGTCATTTGTGGAGTTAAATTAAATCCACTCTATGTCTACAAACATTTAGTGCATTGCCAACTGGTGTTGGGTATGGCCTTGGATACCATCTTTAAGGACACTGTCGATTTAAAAAATCAACTATCTCAATCTCAAGCAATCGTCAGAGAAAAGGATTCACAAATTGAACAACTCCAAAAACAACTTGGTCAACAACATCTTGGACAACAACCAGACCAACAACAACAACAACCAGAATGTGTCAGTCTTGCCAAAGAAGAAGATCCTGATCCAGAACCAAAGTTTGTTTTATAAATCAAAAAGAAAAGGTATCAACCCTGACCTTTATTCATCCAATAAATAATCATTTTTGATTATTATTATATTCCAAAATTGAATTGAGGAGTGATTGTGCATTGGGAGAGGATGAAGTAATATTTGGTGTGATCTCATATTGTTCTTTTAAATGTTTTGTTGTAGTTGGTCCTATTGATGCTATTCTAATATTAGCACAACCGGTGTTACTTTCGGAATGAATTAATGATTTATGATTATTTATAATATAGTCTACTCCACTTGGACTAAAAAATACAATCCATTGAATTCTATCTTTTATCATGTTTAATCTTGTCAATACCATATCTTCTTCTTCATCTTGGCCACCACTACTAGTAGTACTGTTATTGTTGGTTGTATTTTCGTAAATAATCAATTCATCCAAAATGATATTATTTGATTTTAGAGTTGATGGTAATTCATCTCTTCGAATATTTCCACATAAATATAATACTCTATTATTATTATTATTGTTGTCAATTGATTTATGTTGTTTCTCTATAATTCTATTTGATAATAAATTTGCATTTGATTCGACTATAATCATTTCTTTTAATTCGTTGATTGATGTACCATCATCATTATTATTATTATTATTATTTGTATTGAGTTGTTGTTGTTGTTGTAGATATTTGATTAATAAATTTAAAGATGATTCACCAACGAGAAAGATACCATTTCTAAACAACCTTAATATATCCAATAATAAAAGGTTATGATCATCATTCTTTTCAACTATATTAATCAATGACTGCATTGCATTTGAACTAGTAATAACCAATGATGAATAATAATAATTCTTTTCATCACCAGTACTAGTACTAATATTCTTTAATGTTGTCAACACTTGTTGATCATTACAATTTAACTTTATAGTTAGCAAAGGTATAAACTCTACATTGAATCTTTTCTCTTTAAACAACTATATAGTAATCATATAAATAACATGTTAATACCAAATATATAGTATATATATACTACAAGTACTTACCATTAGATATGGATCTTGTTGATCATCTTTTTGTGATTTAAATAATACTATTGTATCAGTACCAGTGGTAATAGAGGAAGAAGAAGAAGAAGAAGAGATGAGATGACTATTATTCATTCAACCATATGAATCATCATAATAATAATAATAATTATTGAGGTGTCTTTCTTGTTGTTAAGGGTAAAATATACTAATAAATTTTTATTTTTAGATAGATGATGTTAAACTGCTCTCTTGTACCTCACATTACTTTATTTCTCTTTGTAGTATTTTTATAACTTTCCATTATATACAAGAGCCAAACCATACAATGTATAGGTAAATGAACCGGCACGACCAAGATAATAGTTTAATGCTGTATGATCACCTTTGTATGTTTTAAGCATCACTCTCTTAAACTCGAATATTGTCATGAAACTTGCTAAAAGAACATAACATTGGTAATAGAATGATTGATGTAAAACAATCATATATCCACTATAAATAGAGAGAAAGCGAGAGAGAGAGAGAGAGAGAGATGTTAATATTAATTTACATTTCTTTTGGCTGTGTATGATGACTTTTTGGACTTTACTTACGTAATAATTAGACAACTTAACATTATCCAAGAATTATATCTACCCAAGAGAATTGGGACTGTTTTAATACCGGCTTTGGCATCTTCTTCAAGATCACGATGGTAGTTTCCTAGAATTGGTAGTTGCGAGTAGACAAAGGTCAAGGCATTAAAGATCCAAAAGGTCTTGTCTGGTAGAGCATTGGTAAGGATGGTGTAATAGACGGCGGTGGTCATGATGACATAGACGCAATAGTTTACATTGCCAAGAGCAATGTATTTAAGATGAGTGTAGGAGATGGAGATGGCAACTACACCGATTGGGTAGAGTACAAAGAGTGGCTTGAGCCATTCGTACTCGCCGGTACATTGCATTACTAGATAGGAGGCGATGACGGTGAGACCGACAACATCAACCATCATAAACTTGAAAAGAGTGTTTACATTGACACTATCGAAAAGTGTACGATCGTGTGATGTCTTGGGGTCGTCGACACCAGAGATAAAGTCAACATACGAGTTTATGAAATAGTACAACGAATGACCCAATGTCGAAATGGCCAAACACCCAAACACCAACTTGGCCAGCTTCACCGGATCGTTGGCAATCATTGTGCCCTGACTGTACGATATAGACACTTGCAAAAATGCAGCCAGCATTACACCTGGAAACAAAAAGAATCTAGATGCATCATAAAATTGTTTTGCTCTTCTTCCATACATCATTTTGTTGAAAAAAATATAATATTATGTGATGGTTGGTACAAAGAAAGAAAAAAAGAAAAATATATATATTTATAAATAAGATAATTAATTTTCTTGAACAACCTCTTGTTGTATGCTTTTAAAGAGAAATGTAATTAAAATATTATTTTAATGTACATTAACAACGATATGTTTAAATAGGTGAAGAAACAACAATAACAACAACAACATCAACCAACAAAAACCATTCTATCATCTGCCAACAACTGGGTTATTTATTATATCTTTTGCAAAAGATTGGGTAGTTGTAGACAGACTGACAAACAAACAGACAGACAGACAGACTCGTTTCTAAACGACCTATCACTCACACCCCACCAACAAAATCGAACACACTCATTATTATTATTTGTCCGAACGTCTCATGTACCGGACAAAATAGATCACTAAAGATTCAAACTTGTCACCCCCTCCCACCTTTTAGTTTTTAATGTCCATCTTTTAAAACGAATTCAATTGGTACAGCATGCTAAAAATGAAAAGGTACAATTTAATGTTCAATGTCAAATAGAATCAAAGATATCAATTATCACAATTAAACAAACAACTAGTTTGAAAGGAAGGAAAAAAAAACTTTCATGTGATCATAAACTAAATCGTTGTTTATAATCGTCACTCACACACCCCTCAGCAGCTATTATGTTTGTGTGTGTAGCACCGCATATTGTTGGTTGTGTGTGCCAAAAGATGAACAATCTTTCCAATTTCGGAACCTGTGTAATTTAAATTAAATTATTTATGTTTGTGAAGTTCAATTTAAAAATACAAGTGTGTTTGTTGTGAAATAATATTATTCTTAACACCCCCACACATGCAACAAAGCAGCAGCAGTGTTTAATAATAATAATATTATTATTATGCAATATGGTGAATTTTAATTACGATAATAGTTGAATTTCAATTTTTAAAATAATTCGTAGCTACCCTAAAAATCATTACTATACAAATTGTTTCTGTTTTAGATCTAAAACAGTAAGAAAGCGACGAGGAATCTGAACACTCAGTCTTTGGTTGGTTTTCATTACTCTCTCTTTTTTTTTTTTAGTTTACTCTTATAAAGTAATAATACCAACAAATATTATAAAATGCAACATCCAGGAGATAAAGAAGTCACCACAACCAACCTTTCCACCAATGAATTTGGTAAAGTATTACAAAAATTAATAATAATAAAATATTACAGTATATATATATAGTTCTAACTCTCTCTATTATTATCTCTCTATCTCCTTTATCTATAGGAAAAAGACCAAATGAAACATGTTCTGTTGGAGATGCTGGAAAACAAAGTGAACTAAAAAAAATGAAATCAGAGGTTCCAGTATTATCGGAAGGACAACAATTCATTAATGAAGCTGCCAAGCAAATGATGGAGGGTGGTCAACATGTATTGGAGCAGACCAAGGAAGCACTTGCTTCAGCTGCCGATTCGACCAAGGGTGCATTTACAAGCACCGTCGCTGCAGTCTCGTCTGCCGCTCAACCAGTCATTGAAAAGGCCAAGGAAATCAGTACCACCATTGGAGACAATGTCAATGCAACCTTGCTCAAATCTGCAGAGTTTAGAGACGACTTGAAGAAAAAAGCCGACTCTATGATGGAACAAGTAGAGAAGCGTGTTGAAGAAGCATCCAAGGCACTCAAGGACAAGCCAGCTGAAGATCCAGTCAAATGCTCACTTCCAAAGGACACTCTCTATGTCGACGAACCATTAATCAAGGACAAACCAGAGGAAAAATTGCTCAAAGACCAACCAGCCTCAGAGGAATCCAATGAAGAAAAGAAGGATGCTACAGAAGACGGTACAAAGAAAGCTCCTGCCAAAGGTAGAGGTAGAGGTAGACCAAAAAAATCAAAGTAAACAAACATCAATCAACAACTAACAATCCAAAATAAAAAATAAAGTAAACAATATTTCTTTTTTTAAAATAATATGTTTTTGTCATTTGATTCATAATTACTTTTTTGAGAGAAAGAAAAAGATTGATTGATATCAACATTATAATATTAAAAAGGAGAAAAGAAAGAGATATTTAAAAAAAAGGGTGTAAAGATAATTAATTATCTATAGCAATATATTATTTAAATAGTGATGACGTAATATAATATACTAAATTAATCATGAGTGCAAAAAAATAAAAATAAAATACTATTTTGTAAAACTCTCCTAAAAATATTTTATAGTATTCCTAATTTAGAAGGAATAGTTTTTATCATTAAATATGTATGTATGAACAAGAAACTAAATTTTAATGTCACTAGCTAGCAACCTCAACCAACCAACTAATTTTTATTCTATTTTATTTTTAATATTATTATAATACTATTACACATTATATTATAATATATTTATTTATTTAATCAACACTTTTATAAAAAATGGCAGAAAATAATAATCCAACAGGTTTGTACATACAACATTTTATTATTGTCTCTTTAGAGTATCAAATAAATAATGTGATGATTAAATATTGAAATTTTAATTAATTATTTGTTTTATTTGTTACAATAATTTATTTAATTAGGAAACAGTTCAGGAATTATGAACTACTTTCATCAAGCATTAGAGAAATCAAAGGAAGTTGCAAGTGCAAGTTTTGAATATCTCCAAGAGACTGTTCCACCTGCACTAGACAAGGGATTGGAAAAGAGTAAAGAGTTTGGTGGTATTGCCAAGGAAAAGTTGGTTGAAGGATACCACATCTCAAAGGAAAAGGCATCTCAAGCATCTGAAATCATAAAAGAAAAGGCACAAGGAATGATGGGTCACAACCAAGACACTACCAGTGTCATTGATCAAGATAACTCTCATCCAACCAACTTGTTCCCACAAAATGAACCAAACTTGAATCATCAACAAAAACCATCCTCAATGAAAATGCAAGAACCACCAATGCAATCGTATCAACAATCTGCTCCACCAACAGTCCCTTCACAACCTCCTTCCCAATAAACAAATCAAATAAATTTAAACAATCCCTATTTATTAATCACACATGTAATTTAAAGGACGTCCGATATCTAATATCTGTCTGTCTGTCGGTCGGTTCCTTGGACTATCCCAAAATGAATCAAAAACAATCTGAAAAGATATTTTCATCATCGATTCTGATCTTTTTTGTTTGTTCTCATAACCACCAAACGCCCAATAATATATTATCAAAGTATCAAACCCCCTTAAAACTCTTTAACGAGCCGTGTAAATCAACAAACAATGTGTACTACTACTATCATTTCATTTCATTCTCACATAATTAATAATCAATTATCTATAATCAGTTATCGAAACAATGACAACAACAACAACAAAGAGCAAAGAAATATTTATTCAAGAAGCAATCATAGAAACATCAAGATTAATCTTGAATGAAATAACTCATGATGATGTTGAATTTATCTTTAAACTGTGGAATGATGATATTGTATCTAGGTAAATATATTTATATTGGTTGCGATTAGACTCTTCAGTCCCATTGACCTTTTTATTTACGATGATTTCTAGATGGATAGGTAATAGAGGTATAAATGATTTAAATGGAGCACATAGATGGATAGATGAGAATCCAATCTTGGGATATAAAAGAGATGGGTTTGGATTATGGTTGGTTAGAATCAAAGAAACATTGGAGCCAATTGGGATGATTGGATTGGTAAATCGAGCACAAAAAGTAATAAGACAAGATGAGATCAACATTGGCTTTTCACTCATCACTGGTCATCGTTCCAAGGGATATTGTTATGAAGCTGCCAAAGAAGTAATGGAATACGCTAAAAAGAGAAATGTCCATGTCGTAGGATCAACTCATATTGACAATATAAACTCTAAAAAGGTATTGGAAAAGTTGGGGTTAATCTATCACAGTAGTTTCTCAATTCCTGGTTTCAATGGTGAATATATTTTATTGGTTCAAGAAAAAGATAAAGAATTAGAAGGAAAAGAAGAAAAACAAGAAGAAGAAAGAAATGATTAAAAATAGAAAAGGTTATTATTAATAATATTTAAAGTTTATTTAGAAAAAGAGGAATTGGTTTTATAGTTATTATTATTATTAATATTATTTAAATAGTTGTTTGTCCAAATGAACATTTCTTTCTTCTTTGTCTTTTGGTCCACTACTACTAATACCATAATTATAATCTATATCTATATCTATATCTATCTATGTCTATTTATTCTTCTTTTGGAGTTGGAGGAGAACCAGTGGTAGAGTAGGCACCCAAGTAACCAGTTGGATGATCTGGATACTTTTCTTTTAACTTTAGAGGAACACGAGCTCTCTTTGGTGTGAAATCAAACTTTTCAGGCTTGAGCAAAAACTTGAGACCTACACGATCATAGTAGACATTGGTAGCAGTACCTCCCAACTCTTCGATCACTTGTCTAGCACTCTCTGAGAAATCACTCATTTCAATATTAATCTTATGTTTAAAGGTTTCTGATCCCTAAAATAAAATAAAATAAAAGTAAATTAATATTAATTTTCCATATACCATATATAATCCAAATGGGAATTGTATTATTGAATCATCCATCATCATTATCATTATCATCATCATTCAAAAGTCAAACATACTTGAGCCAATATTTTAACACCATGTCTAATTCTACCAACAGCGTTTTGGTCGAATAAAGTCTTCATTGTGATTGGCATGGAAATGTCAATACGTCCTTCGCTAATGAGTTTATCCAATTTGGCGAGATTCAATGGACTAAGTTCTCTGGCAAAGGTTGCGTTTGAGAAACCATACTTTCTCATCTTTTTGAACAATGGTGTTTGACCACCTTCGAATCCACGTGGAATATCTATAGAACAACACAAATATAAGTATACATACATACATACTACTACTCTACTTTGTATTTGTTGTTGTTGTTTTTATACATACTGTGACCAGCTCTTGCTTTTTGACCACCATGACCTCTACCAGAGGTTTTACCTCTACCAGAACCAATACCTCTACCTAATCTGATTCTCTTTTTGTTTGCACCTGGATTATCTCTCAAATTGTTTAATGAAATTTCATTTGCCTGTGTTATGATCGTTCTGACAGATGTATATGATGTTGTTGGTTTAATATTTAATAGTTGGTTATTGTTGATACTGATAGTATTGTTATTTTTGTTGTTATTTAAATATGATTTACAAGTAAAGGATGAAGTAGATGTAATATATGATCTGCTGTATGATGACAACGATGATGTGCCATTGGTAGCTACTCCAGCAACCTTGTTGACATTTTGAATATTCAACTTTGTTGAAAAGGTTCTTGTTAATGAAGATATCATTCTCCTATGATACGACTATGACTATGACTATTGTCTCGCGACTTTTCTATAAAGAGTAAGTATAGTAGTATAGTAGGTAGTATTCAAAGCGAAAGTTAAAGGTAGATGTTTCGTGTTGCTGATCATTGCGAATATGCAAAATAAAAAAAAAAATTCAAAAAAATCACTCATTATTGCTATGAGAGAGGGTGCACTGCTTAGACTGAAGTTAGATAGTAAATCGATAGATAGAGATAGATATGTCTGCATCACCACCAACTCCGTCAACAGCAGCTGCATCATCTAGACCACCAGTTGCAATCACAACTATTATATGTGTAGATTGTGTGGTTGGTGAGAGTGTCAAGATTGGCAATGGCACGGTACTGCATCCTCGTGTATCGATTACATCTCCACATGGAGCACCAATCATTATAGGTGAACACAACATCATTGAGGAATTTGTAAAGATTGTAAATAATACCAATGAACCAATGATCATTGGCTCAAGAAATTTAATTGAAGTTGGATCTGGTAAGAAAGAAAGAGAGATTAGACAAATGAAACAAATAATGGGAAACTAATACCATACCGTACCTTTGAATCATTGATTGATTATATAGTTATTGAATGTAAATCTATAGGAAATGATAATGTAATTGAATCAAAAGCAAAGGTTAGTAGTGGATGTACAATTGGAAATGGATGTTCAATTGGAGCTGGTGTCACTCTTTACGAAAATGATATAATCGATGATCAAACTATCATCTCTGGTCCATCATTAAATAGAATGAAATCTTCTTTACCTTTGGATGTATGTTATATCTATCCATATCTATATATTTTAATGAATGGTTGTCATTCAACCAAATATTTATTTATTTATTTATTTATTTTATTTGTTTATTATCTATTTCTAGATACATAGTGGATTACATGAGAAGCATTTACAAGAATTGTGTAGGATGTTACCACAATTCCATAATATGAAATAGTAGTCAACCAACCAATGATATAATTATATAACACGCTCACGCTAGTGTGATCATCACACCATTTTGTATCGATACATGCGTATATTAGACCAATCGATAACTTAAATTATAAATCTTTTTTGTACATTATAAATTCTTCTTTCTTCTTCTTATGTATCATATGATATGATCACCAATCCACAAAAGGCACAGTTAATGACAACAAAACCAATCATTAAATATCAATTTCATTACTATCTTTGAATGATGAAGTTTCGGTAGTAGTAGTAGTAGTGGTAGCTGTTGTAGTTGTTGTATTTTCGTCGTCTGCAACATGATCATCAGTATGTTGATAATGATGACTATGGTTCTGATAATTTTGTTGTTGATAAGAAGAAGAATTTGATCTTGGAGCCCATGGATCCTCCAAGAATGAAGGTTTGAAATAAAAGGTTGTATTGAATTCACCTGTTGGTAGTGCTGGAGTATTGAATGATGATGATGATTGATTGTACTGTCTCTTTTGGTATGGTTGACCTCCTCTATTATTGTTGTATCCACCTCCACCTCTGTTGTTGTTGTATCCTCCTCTTCCTCCACCACCTCTGTTATTATAACCTCCTCCTCCTGCCCCTCCTCTACCTCTACCACCGCGATTATACATTTATTATTATTATCCTTTTTGTAGATATTAAACAATTAATTCTAATTAAATGAACATGCACCCACAAAGATCGATGATTAGAAAAAAAAAAAAAAGAAATCATTATTTATTTCTTTACTTATTTTTATATATTTAAAAAGAATATATATGTAAATTATGATCATCGACTTAAGGTAATTAATTATCATCAAAAAATCCTTACCTTATCAGACATATCTCAAAACCTAAATGTACTCAGATACTCATACTCGTTCAACTCGTCGAGTGAATTGCTTGAATTGTCTCAATCGTATTCATCGTTCCGACCATAACCTACACACTGCTTGCAATCATTGCAATATTTGGAGTAAAATCCATAAGACTAGAGGACCTCATCCCTTTTTGTTTACTTGTAAATCAATAATATCATCGCAATGTAAACGATAAAGGATGAAGTCCTTTTGTTTAAAAGACTTCTGCTGCCGTTTTCAAGAAGCAATTGCTGTGATGATTGTCCCGTGGTATGTATGTATGGTATTTATGGTAATAGACCAAAGAATAATAATAATAACTCATCCAATAAATATTTAATAAATTACTTAATTCGTGTGCAACCATCAAAGACAAAGGAAAGAAGAAGAGAATTGCAAGACCTGTAATATGATTTCATGTAAAAGGTTTCTCTCTCTTTGTCCATCAACATCATGAGACATCCCCTCCTCCCACTATCGCACCACCACAAACACATCCGTTGGCGTGCACGAAAACTTTTTTTTTCCACTGCAGAAAGAAAGGGAAGACCCAACCCAACGTAATTAAAGCTTCAACTGCCCCTCCCTCAATCGTCAAACAATACACAATATTAAACAACTTTCGAGATATCTTATTTTCTCTCTACTATTTATTTTATTATTACTATTATTATTTGCATTCACCTCCCACCAACCATTGTAACATTATACTTATACTATACATCAATCATATCATATCATATCATATCAAATCAATCAATACGCGCGCACACTAAATATTATTATTATTATAGTTTATTTATTCATTCATTCCATTCATTCCATTCATTACTCCTCCCTCTCACGACTACTAACTAACCACCAAAAAACGAATCATAAAGAAGAGTTATTTATTGATCAATACCTAAACAACAACCACAAACTCCAAAAACACAAACAATCTATCTCTCTATTATATTAGCAATCAATACACCTCTTTTATTTCTTTATCATTTAAAAGAAATTAAGATATAGCAATAATAATATACAATTAGTAACATAGTAGAGTTTATTTATCAACGAACAAGAATAATAATATAGAATGAATTCACTTATTAAAAGAGTTGAAAAGATTCAAAGAGAGACAGTAGACGCAAAAGACAAGAATAAACAATTACAAGATGAAGGTGATGTCGATGCATTCACTCTATTAAGAAGAAAGATTGGTCTTGATGTAAAGGGTATTAAAGAGGTAAGACTAATTGATCAATCACATGACAACCAACCAACCAATCAATCAATCAGAAGAATAAGAGTTTAAACTAAACATTTATATCTTTTTTGTTGTTTTTGTAGTTAATTAAAGAAAGAGATGAAGCAGAAGAGACAATGCCAGGATCAGTTAGAACAGTTGAATTGTCACATCAAATTCGTAGAGCCATTATAGATATTAAAGCCGATGCACAAAAACTACAGAGAATGTATGACAAGGGTCAAGAGAGATACACTAAAAAGAACAAAGAGAATGAAGAAAAGTTAAAGAAGCTCGAGCTGGAAAAGGAAGTGTGCGAATTGGTTTGGAGTCATATCAGTGAGTTGGAATTGATCAACAAAAAGAGAGGAGGTGAAAGAAACGCTTTCATCCCATTGGATCCATCAACTTCATCAGCTCCCAAACAATTACCTGATATTGATAACGACGATTTTAGAACACTTAGACAAAATGATCAAAAGATTGTAAGTCAATAGTCAAAAAGGAGTACACATATTTGGATACTAATTCTCTTTTGTTTTTTTTATTAGGATGCTAAATTAGATATTATTAGTCAACATTTACAAGAGACTGAACAAATTGCCAAGGTAATGGGTGATACTGCCAAACGTCAAGGTGTAATGCTTGACAACCTCAACGACAGAGCAGACGATCTCGACACTAAATTGGAAAATATTAATATCAGACTCTCTAAAATGATCAAAGATATTAGAAAGGCCGACAGATTCATTATCGATGTTATTCTTATTTGTGTTTTACTTGGTGTTGGTGGTTTTATTTATTCCATCGTTAGATAAACATAACTATATCACTAAAATAATAATAATAATAATATAAGTAATAATAATAATATCATCCCCTCACCTCACCTCACCTCACCTCCGTAAACTTTAGTAATAATAATAATAATTAATAATTAATAACATGATAAATATAATAATCTCTGTTGTTATTATATAATAATAATAATTTTAAAATACATCTTTCACCTTCATAATATTTATTGAAATATTGGTTAATGCAATAATAATAATAATAATAATAAATAATAACTTAAAACAGAATACATAGAGTTAGAGGTATTCTGTTTTATATCTAAAAAAAACAAACAAATATTTTTTTTTTTTTTTTTTGATGTCTGCTCCAAGTGGGTCAAAAGATGATTTGAGTTTCATTATTCATTTAAATTTCAAAAATGATGATGATGGAAGAATTATTTAAAAATATTATAAATAATGTATATCTTTGTCAATTAATATTTAGACATGTTAATGGTATACATCGATGCTTATCATTGAATTCGAACAAGTACACCTATCAAGATGGTCAAAATGGAGAGGGTGATGAAAAGTATCGTACAATAGATCCGATTTGGTTGGCTCGTAACAAGTACTATCAAGCATTAAAGAATGGATTTAGAGAGGGTAGATTCCAATCTTTTCATTTTCAAGTACAACAAGATTGTGAATACGGTTATGAATATTTGATAGATTTTGTACATACTGTCTTGGATGATAGTAAAGAGAGCACGGAATTCTTTATAATGTATATCTATCCTGTTTGGAGAGGTATATATCTTGTCGATATTATGGCTGCAGTAAACAACCTAGATATTCAAGAGTTTCTATTATCACATCAACATGAAATCACTTGTAATCAAGGTGGTGCTACATTCAGAGCTACAGACACTTCATCAAAGTATGGGTATTTGGAGATGGTACAATTCTTTCAAAATCGTCGTCCGTCATTGGGTCATTCAACAAATTCTATTGATTTGGCTGCCTCAAACGGACACTTAAATGTTGTCCTTTATCTTGTACAACAACAACAAGAGAACAACAATAGTGGACAACAAGAAGAAGGATTTACAACGATTGGACTGGAAGGAGCATGTGAAGGAGGATATTTAGAGATTGTAAAAATTTTGGTAGACAATTACCCTAATAGTTCGGTGATGGGATATCTACCAATGGCAGCTGGTAAAGCGTATGCAAAAGGACATTTACATATTGTAGATTATATAATCGATGAACAAAAGCAAAGTACCAAATATTGTTATATGGGTGCAACATCACCCACCCTATTTAGACATTTATTGGACAGTGGAAGAGCAAAATTAGATATTCAACTATTACTTCACATCCTTGAAGATGATTGTGTTACAGTGTTGGGAGATATAATCGATTCATATCCACAAGAACTTTGGAATATTTGGTATGACACTGTTGACGAGATGAGACAACACATCTTTGGCATGATATTGTCATGTCTAGCTGCCAAGAAAAATAATCTTACCACTCAAAATACACTAGACAATGTTGAATTGCTTCGGTATCTCTATCTACACTTAATGTCACCCATGTGCCCTGCTGCCATCCCTCACCATGCAATCGAGCGTGCTATTATTGAAAACAATCTTCCAATACTGCAGTTTCTTCATAAAGAGGTGGGATGTGGCGCTTCAGACGACTGCATGACATATTTCGGCTCGAGTGGATCGGTGGAGGTATCAAAATACCTGTTGGACAACTTTTCAGACTTAAAAGTCACAGAAACTGCTATTGGGTTAGCTGTTTTAAACAATGGCCAAGTGGTTATTCTTTTCGATCAGTATGACAAGTCACATCCCCAACTACTCTCTAATCCTCGATTCTCAAAGGAAATAATGGACGAGGCAATAGGATATGGCAAACTTGACCTTGTAAAATATCTATACAAAAATAGAACAGAGGGATGCTCAACAAATGCATTTGGGTTGGTGTCAAAATATGTTTGTCCCACTTCCCAAGCCAATCCTTATTATCACTTGCCAAATCCACACCCACTAACAATCATTCCAGAGACCATAACTCATGAAATGACTACAAGCCAAAAAGCAACCCAATTGGAAATGGTAAAGTTTTTGGTACAAAATTGTTTGAATTATTGTAAACCAAATGCTGATTTGTTAGAATTGGCAATTGATCATTCTAATTATGATTTAATTGATTATATTAAACAAAAATCTTTAATTACAATGATTAAAATAAATAGGTAAATGTATTTTTTAACCAAAACTGTGGACAATAGCCTTGTAGTTTTGAAAGACTAAGATAAAATTTTTTTAATAAAAAGGCTAAACTTTTATATATTTATAATACTACAAAGAAGGGTTTATTATATAAGTGAGGGATTATTTAAATAAATAAATAAATAATAAATAATATAAATTATTATGTTTGGGGATTGGATTAGTTTGTCTTGATTTTTTTTTTCTTTTTTTTTTTTAGAATAAATTAGAAGTTTTCTTTTTCTCTGTTCTCTTCCATAATGGCATGACTTCCCATTCTTGTTTAGTTACACCAAGGTGTTTAATAAACTCATCATCTGAAAGGTACATTTCCAAAACAGAACGATCAATTTCAGGAGGTGTACTCTTTTTGGTCAAATCATCATAGGAAACAATTTGATAATATTTCTTTAATAAAGTTGCTGCGGCTTGAATCTTTGGTGATTCAGGTGGCTCATCTTGATCTGCTCCATTTGACTAAATAATAAAAATGATGATGATTAATAATTTTTGTTATTTGTTATTTACTTTTTTACTTTTTTTACTTACAGATGATGAAGAATATTTAAAAGTATCCCAAGCATGATAACAACTTGTAAAAGATAAGGGTTCTTCCTTTTCCTTGATAAATAATACATCTTCTTCTTTTCTACCATCCTTGCGAGCATGAAGATAATCAATTGCAATTTCCATGGCACGTTTCTTTTCCTTTTCTGGTGCTTTGCTACCGGACCAAACAAAAATCTTGGATTTGGTGTCGAGGATGAATACACGATTGATTTGGAAATCGTATTGATTGAAATTGAATATTTCATCGGCACGAATAATAGAACCAGTATTTACAACGGCAAACATTTGGATACGGTTCTTTTCAATGGGAGGTTGAACACTTTGAACGAGGAATTCATGGTCGGCATACTTTTGCTTGCCTCCCAACATCTTCCAGAAAGCATCACTCTCCTTGCCTTCGTCGACTCGCTGGATTGCGTTGCCAGAGTCTACAATCTTGGCAAGGTTTTGTGATTGCTCGACGAGGGCTTTGGTGGCACCACGTCCCACCCACAAGTAGGT
Organism: Cavenderia fasciculata; assembly: GCF_000203815.1. Lineage (NCBI taxonomy): Eukaryota > Evosea > Eumycetozoa > Acytosteliales > Cavenderiaceae > Cavenderia > Cavenderia fasciculata. The sequence goes on from NW_004457715.1 coordinate 263,817, forward strand.
AGTCTTGCTATCCGAGACGATGAATGCGTCACGGCTGTTGAGTGCCGAGCTGGTGACACGTGTGCATTGGATGGCATAGATACGATCATCCTTTTTGCCATGCACGTGGTAGAGACGTGTAGACTTTAGGTCAACATCGCCTCTGACACCACGGTGCATGACAAACTTGCCATTAAAGGATTGCGTAAAGATTCTTGGCTCACGGCCATGACGAACGCATTCTTGGACACAGTCTCCACGATTACTAGTTTCTATATACATGTCTTTGGAGAGGAGTGTGCTCATACCAATGTCGTTACGTGTGGCATCGATACCTTGCCAAATAAATATAATAAATCTAAAGGCGTTCCAACGCGAATAGGTGTATCGAATAATGTAGCAGTTTCCACTGTACAAGTGTCCATACTCTTGTTTGGGCAACTCGACAATCTTGTTGTCTTCAACGTACCACACTTCAAAGCTGCTCTCTGATATGGCTCTCTCGTCCTCGGCTTCCTCTGGCAACTCGCTGTACACCATTTCCGTCACATCAAATTGATTCATCTTGGCAGGTGACTTCTTTTCATAGGGGATGGCCACTTCAAAGAGACGTTTCTTTCCAAAACCCATACGCGACAATGACACCTCGTGACTGAGGTCAGGCCAATCGGCAAACTTTTCACGAAACATGACTGGTTCACCACCTTCAGAGGTGATGATCATGTCTACCCACGATTGACGATGTGTACCACTAGCAAGACGCTCCTTGGCCTTTTCAATAAAACTGTCCTTGTGTATGAAATCGGCGTTTCGGCCAGACCAAGCATAAAACTCGGATCCTGTATCGAGAACAAAGTAGCTGTCGGATGCGAGCAGCTCGAGTGAGAGTATTCCCTTTTGTGCTTCTGGTTGCTCGACATTGACGAGGTGCTTGGCGTCTTGGTCGTACTTGAGGAGGGTGTATGAGCTGGCCCAGTGTGTTTCGGCCTCAACATCGTCGCCTCCCTCTTCCTTGATCGAGTCGGTGGCGGCACCCTTGATCTGCTTAAAGAATTCGAGGGCGTCCTTGTCCTTGTCACCCTCATCAATCTTGTAGACGGTAGCGTGTCCACCACGTTCGTGTGATTTGATGATTTCGGCAATGGCAACAGCCTTGCTCTTCTTGTTGGCCGTTGCCTTTGATCCATACCACACATAGATGTTGCTATGAGCAGACGAATCAGAGCTTTCACCACCAACACCGCTATTCTCAATACCACAGTCCAAAACAAAGGCGTCGCACTTGTTCAACGACTTGGTGGTCACCTCAACCTCCTTGGTCAAGATTCTCTTCTTGCCCTTGCAGTGAATGAGACGTGTACGCAGACCAGAGTACGTGTCTACTGCCTTTTTGTGGACGAGGAACTTGCTAGGATCGCCTCTCATGGTTGACGAGACTGACACTGATTGCGAACGTCCCTTTACAAAGTTGGGTGCATTGATTTCACTTTCCGATGACTTGATCGATGCTAATCGGTTGTTTGGCGAGGAGGAAGACGATACATTGATCATGCTAGCAGCCTTGTTCTTGTCATTCTCTAACTTTTTCTTTTGGGCTTCAGCTGCCAATGCTGCCATTCCACCCAATAATCCACCGGCGCCTGGTGGCATGACCATACGCTTCATAATACGGTCCTTGAGTTCGTCTTGGGTGACTGGTTTGCTATTATCATCTTGTTTGGCTTCAAGTGCTTGTGAAAGGAGTGATGGTCCAGAAGAAGAAAATGAAGAAGATGAAGCAGATGATTTGGATGGATCAATCACGATTGACTTGCCTGCATTTTTGCTTGGTAATTTTCTTCCTTGTATTCTGGCTCTATCCATTGTCAAACTTGAAAGTTTGGATGGTGATGAAACTGATGACGAGGTTGGTTCTTCATTGACTACAACAGCTGGTTGAGGATTATTCTTTTGATCCAATTGTTGTTTTAATTGTTTCTCCATTTGTAATTTAAATGAATCACTAACTTTTGTCTTTGATGATTTTGATTCTTCTTCTTCTTTTGCTAATTTTTCTTTAGCAATACGATCCCTTTCCTCTTTGTCTGCTTTTTCCTTTGCAATACGATCCTTTTCGTCTTTGTCTGCTTTTTCCTTGGCAATACGGTCTTGTTCTTCCTTGGCAGCTTTTTCTTTGGCCAAACGATCTTGTTCTTCCTTTGCAGCTTTTTCCTTGGCAATACGATCCTGTTCTTCTTTATCAGCCTATAAAATTTAAAATCATTAATATTTCGCCTACTTGTGAACATGTTCTGAGTATATTTACCTTTTCCTTAGCAATACGATCTTGCTCATCCTTTGCAGCCTTTTCCTTAGCAATGCGATCTTCGTCCTCCTTTGCAGCCTTTTCTTTGGCAATACGGTCTTGCTCTTCCTTTGCAGCTTTTTCCTTGGCAATACGATCTTGCTCTTCTTTATCAGACTTTTCCTTTGCAATTCTCTCCTTCTCTAAACGATCTTGTTCCTCCTTGTCTGCTTTTTCTTTTGCTAAACGATCTTGTTCCTCCTTTGCAGCTTTTTCCTTGGCAATACGATCTTGCTCTTCCTTTGCAGCTTTTTCCTTGGCAATACGATCTTGCTCTTCTTTATCAGACTTTTCCTTTGCAATTCTCTCCTTCTCCAAACGATCTTGTTCTTCTTTATCAGACTTTTCCTTTGCAATTCTCTCCTTCTCTAAACGATCTTGTTCCTCCTTGTCTGATTTTTCTTTGGCAATACGATCTTGTTCCTCCTTGTCTGCTTTTTCTTTGGCAATACGATCTTGCTCTTCTTTATCAGACTTTTCCTTTGCAATTCTCTCCTTCTCCAAACGATCTTGCTCCTCTTTATCAGACTTTTCCTTTGCGATACGTTCTTGCTCCTCTCTATCAGCCTTTTCTTTGGCCAAACGATCTTGTTCTTCTTTATCAGACTTTTCTTTTGCAACTCTCTCCTTCTCCAAACGATCTTGTTCCTCCTTGTCTGATTTTTCTTTGGCAATACGATCTTGTTCTTCTTTGTCTGACTTTTCCTTTGCAATTCTCTCCTTCTCCAAACGATCTTGTTCTTCCTTGTCTGCCTTTTCCTTGGCTAAACGATCTTGCTCTTCCTTGTCTGACTTTTCTTTTGCTAAACGATCTTGTTCCTCTTTATCTGATTTTTCTTTGGCAATACGTTCTTGCTCTTCTTTATCAGACTTTTCTTTGGCCAAACGATCTTGCTCTTCTTTGTCTGATTTTTCTTTGGCAATACGATCTTGTTCTTCTTTGTCTGATTTTTCTTTGGCAATACGATCTTGTTCTTCTTTGTCTGACTTTTCCTTTGCAATTCTCTCCTTCTCCAAACGATCTTGTTCTTCCTTGTCTGCTTTTTCTTGGCAATACGATCTTGCTCTTCTTTATCTGACTTTTCCTTTGCAATACGTTCTTGCTCTTCTTTATCAGCCTTTTCTTTGGCCAAACGATCTTGCTCTTCTTTATCAGACTTTTCCTTTGCGATACGTTCTTGCTCCTCTTTATCAGCCTTTTCTTTGGCCAAACGATCTTGCTCTTCTTTGTCTGATTTTTCCTTGGCCAAACGATCTTGCTCTTCCTTGTCTGATTTTTCCTTTGCAATGCGTTCTTGTTCTTCCTTTTCTTTTACCAAAGCAGCAGCATCTTGATCTTGTTTAAAAGTATCAACTTTTTCAGTTGGAGGAGAAGTTGGTTCATTTACTTCTCTCTTTTCACGTTCACGCATTCTTCGTTGTCTCTCTTCAGCCAATTTTCTTTCTTGTTCTTCGATTTGTTTCTGAGCCTCTTCACGTTGTTTTCTCTTTTCCTCCATACGCTTTTCTCTTTCTTCACGAATCTTTTTAAGTTCTGGATCGTCGTCATCGACAGCAGCCATTGATGTAAGATTAGTGGCCGAAGTTGAAGTTGAAGAAGAGATGGATGCTCCATCAGACGTCGACGATTGAGAACGATTCTTTCTCTCTGATTCCAATTTTTCAAGATCCTCTTTCAACTTTCTATCCTCTTCCTCTCTTAGTCGACGTCTTTCATCACGCTTTCGAATACGTTCCTCTTCATCTTTTTTCTCTTGTTCCTGTAAGATCTTGAGTTGTTCTTCACGTGCTCTCTTTCGTTCCTCTGCACGTTTCTCACGTTCTTGAGCCTCTTTTTCCATATCGAGGCTTTGTTGTTTCAACTCTTCCAATCTCTTTTTTCTTGCTTCACTGTCATCCATCTCTCTTTTTTTTTTTTTGGTAGTTATTATTATTATTATATTATGTTGTTACAAGACAGTGACTAGTTTAACAAGAAGATTCTATAAAAACATATGATTAGAATTGATTGATTGATTTCATATATTTTAGATACATACCCGTTAGTTAGTTAGTTGTTAGTTGTTGTTTTGAATGATCAAAAGAAGTTGTATCAATTAATAATTAAATTAATGAAATGAAATGAAATGTAATGTTGGTTAGGTGCCTCTATTATTATTATTATTATATAGTATTGTTTATATATAGTAGTAAATGTAAAGTATGTTTGTTAGTATAAAGAAATAACAAATAAGAAGAAGAAGAAGAAGAAGGAGAAACAAGAAGAAAGTAATTCATTCACTATTGATTGACTGATTGATTGATTGATGATTGAGTTTGAATTGACTGATGGTTCGAGTGGTAGCAAGTATTGGTTGTGGTGAAGTGAAGAGGAGGAGGAAGGATACTGTGCAGAGTAGTAGTGGGGTTTGGCACTCACACAACAGTAAAACTAAAGTGAGTGAAGGTGGTGGGAAGGGGGTTGTTGTATTAAATGAACGATGAAGTTGGTTTGATGGTCAATCAATAGTGAATGAATTACTTTCCTTGTGTGCTTCAACTGTCAAGTGATTATCTACTATCTATCTCATACCTATTATTAAAAGTACAATGAATGAATGGTTGGTTGAAGATAACAAACTAGCTAGTTAGTTATCATATAAACCAAAAGAGATATAAAAATACAAATGGATTATCTATCTATAAATAAAAGTTATATAAAGTGTTGTTGGAAAAAAAATGACACAACTAACTGGTTCAGATAACGGCTCATTGCCTCGGGATTGTTTGGCAAAAAAAAAAAACATGTTGGGGAAAGGATGGCAGAATTCTTCAAAGAAATATATCTCTCTTACTTATACACAATCCAATTAACCATTGAATTCAGATATGACAAAAGGAAAATCTTTGTATCATGATATCTTATACTATATTATACTACACTATACTATATCTAAATTTTGGTGTTTGATATGTTTTTGGGATTGAATAACCTAAAACGAAAAAAAACCGTTGGTGTTGTTGCAAAAAAAAATTTAAAAAAAGAGGCAAAAAAATGGTTTAATTATTCATGAATAAAGAAACATCTGCATTTTCATCAAGCAATCAATCGGATCTATTATAATCGATTATACACTCACTCACATAACAATCTTAGTAGTTAGTAGTAGTAGTAGTAGTGTAAGAAGAAAGATTTGTGTAGTAAAAGTAGAGTTAGATAGTTTAAATGATGGATGTTGATGATAAATCAGGAGGAGGCGGCAATAAGGCACCTGCAACACCGACATCATCATCATCATCATCATCAAATAATGTAAACTTGTCATCACCACCTATGAATATGGTTGGTTCGTTACACTCTCCTCCCATGGGACTAGGTGCTGGACCAGTAGGCGGTGTCGGTGCACCAACACCTGAAGCATTCTTGAATGCTTATGCTGCAGCGGCTGCTGCTGGTGCTCCTCTAGGTTACCCTCCTTATATGGGTCCTGGTCAATTTACAAATCCTTATGGTATGTAGAGACATAATAGATAGAAGATAAGATTAGTTTAGATTAACATTCATTTATTGACTTATTTGGTACATACTTATTTTTTGTTTCAAGACTTTACATTATTCAATAGAAATGCAGCGGTTGCAGCAGCGACAGGATATTATACAAGAGGAGTTGGAGTGGTTGGTGCACCACCTGGAGCATTTCCACCGATCGGTGTTCATGGTGGACAGTTTGTCAATCAACAACAGGTGATCATTCAACCAGAGGTATCCAAGATGTGGGTTGGCAATCTACCACAAGACACCACCGAAGATGAGTTAAGGGTGTTCTTTTCACCGTACGGCAAGATCGAGTCGATCAAGGTAGACTATCGATGCGCATTCATTAAATACACTGAGCATATATTGGCACAAAATGCAATTAAAGCAACCAATGGTGTCTTGTTTAAGGGAAACAAGATAAAGGTTAATTGGGCGAGTATCAAGGTACGAGGCAAGATGCCACAACCTTCAACTACATCACCGTTACTCTTTGGTCCACCAGTAGGTGTTGTTCCATTACCCAACCTACAGGCTGCAACACCACCTATTTTGGCTGCTGCTGCCACTACTCCATCTCCACCAACTAATAATGCAATAGCTGCTGGACAACACCAACAACACCACCACCAACACCAACTAATGTCTGAACAACAGATTCAATCACCACCATCATTATCATCGGCTAGTAATAGTATTAAAACAATATCTACACCACCATCCTCTGCTACGGCCACTACCGCTGCCGGCACCATACTCTCATCATCATCCAACTCGCTACCTACATTATTGACCACCAACCCTATTTCACCAACTCAACCTTCATCATCATCTTTATCGACTTCTGTATTATCAACGAATCCATCATCATCTACGACATTGTCATCATCGATATCATCAATAACAACGTCGTCATCTTCTGTACAATTATCACTTGATCTCAAAGATAGTATATCGAAAAATAGTAATAGTAATAATAATAATTTAAATAATAGTAGTGGTAGAATAAATACCAATACAAATATTGCGCCACAACATCATCATCCATATCATCGACCTCCACCACCACCTCCACCATCTCAGCCATCTCAACAACAACAACAGGCAACTAGTTCAGCACATCAACTTTTACATTACAATGATTTTGAGGAACACGTTGTTTCCAACAAGAGCAAGACACTTTCAATATCACCATACGATAAATTATTATTGGAAGAAAAGAATCATCTATTGTATTTGATTGATCATCTATCGACTACTTATCGATCAATCAAAGAAGCCAAAGATTGGATATTATTACACTTTAGATGTTACCGTTCCATCATTTCAGTGATATCATCTTATTTTCAAGAGGTTGGTTTAACTCTACCACCACCCCAACAACAACAACAACAACCACAACAATCAACAACCAAAGTATTACCATTATTATATCTTGTTAATGATATTTTACATTTTGGATTATTGAGAAGACGATCGATTGAACAAATTGATATCATTGCAGAGTTGACCGAACCTCATCTTTCTACCATGTTTGTAACATTCCACGATGAACCAACTCAAAATCAAAACCAGGCAATGACGATACTCGATCTTTGGGAATCCAAAAAAGTTTATCCTCCAAAAATAGTACAATCATTAAAACAATTAATGTAGTAATATTTTTTCTTGAAAAAGAAAAATAAAAAAGAGATTATCTTTTAATTATTATTAATATTATTATGTTGTATTTATTATTATTATTATTATTATTATTAAAGGTGTATAATTATTTGTTTTTTTTTTTTTGTTTATGATTTTGATTTTGTTTGTTTTAGATTTAAAGATAAGTTTGATCAATTGGTATATCAACGGTACCATCAATTGAAACCAATGAATCTAAAATGACAGTATAGAGATAGAGGATCTTTTCAATGGATTGAGGTTCTTTGTTCCAAATGGATGATTGTGAATCTACTTCTAGACAAAGTTGATAGGTATCTATGGGGAATTCTAGTTGAGTATTTCCTTCTCTACATTTGACCACTTCCTCTTTTGAAAGAGTTAGAGTGATACCACTGTTTCCAAATCCAAGACTTGGCAAAAGAGTTGTCTTTAGTGTCATCAATGCTTCTCTTAGATATGGTCTTTTTTCCATCATCCATTTAGTATCGGTCTTTGTAATCTTGTCTGAACTCTTGGTCAAGAACATCTTTTCAAATTCCTTGTCACTGCATTCAACCGATTTATTAAATGACAATAACTTTTCAATCGTTGAAAAATAACTTAAACTTTCAATTTCAAATGTTAATCTATTTGATCTTCTAATTGGTGTCTAAACAAAAATTAAACAAAGAAAAGGTTAATATTAATATATATTATATTTCCAGAGATTTGTTCATCCATCTATCCATCCATCTATTTACCATTAATTTTAAAACAAAATAAGGTTCAATATCTTTGTTTTCAATTTCAATCTTTTCAACAACCGTTGTTATCCATTCATTCTTGTAGATTACATGAATGGGACCAATCGATGTCAATTCATCATTTAATATTGGATACTTTCTTTCCAAAGCTTCCTTTTCCTCTTCGGTTTTGAATAGTTTTTTGGTTTCTTTTCTTTCCTTTTTCTCTTCTTGTTTAGTGGTTGTTGTAGTTTGTTCTTTTAATATTTTGACTTCTTCTTCCTTTGTTTTGTTGTTGTCATCATCTTCATCATCATCATCTTCATCATCATCACGATCTTCAGATTCAGCCAATCTTCTCTTTTCTCTGTCGATAAAGATATTGTTTTCACGTACACATGCATCTACAAACTTCTTTCTAGACTTTGACATATCACTCCTTGACATTTCATAGTTTACTTTGTATTCTCCCAAGATGTATCCCTTTTCGGCTTCGTATACTATTGGCTTGACCATCGATACATTGATACATTTATCTTTAAGTTTACAATTAATTAAACACCAACATGTTGGTGCAACTTCAGTAGTAGATTTAGATGTTGATTTATCAACATTTAAAGAAGAGGAAGAAGATGAAGAGGAAGTGGATGAGGAAGTGGATGAGGATTTATTATTTACATTATTTTCAATATTTTGTTGTTGTTGTGAAGGTAGAGTACAAAGATTATCTTTTTTCTGAACATCTTCAATGTCTAGAGGTATAGATGTTTTACTAGTTGTTTGTTGTTGACTATTAATAGTACAGTATGTGAATCTTTTATATTGTTGTAGTTGTGAAGAAGAAGAAGAAGAGACATATAAATGACTACTACTACTACTACTACTACTTGATTTAGTTGTTGTTGTATAAATGTTTTTGCATTTATTACAAGTTCGATATGCAGCTGCATTATTGACTGTTGTTGCAGTAGCAATCATAACAGATTGCTTTGTTAATGATTTAAATAATCCTATACATGATGATGAACTCATTCTTCTTTATCTCTTTTGATATTGTTAGATCAAGAATAATACAATAAAATATATAAAAAACAATTTTTTGATATTGAACAGGTTTCTCCATTTAGGCCTGGTCAAATTTTGGGGAAGATCAATTTTTAATCAAGGTAGTACAAAACTTCTGGGTTTATATACCTCATAGTATTTTCGTAAAACAACAACAACAATGGCAGTTGTACAAGAATGCGAACGATGAAGATTTCCGACGTAATAAGTCATAGTACTAGAAAGAAGATAATAACAGAAGAGGAGGAGGAAGAAGAAGAAGAAGAAGAGACTGAAGAAGAAGAGACTGAAGAGCATGTAAATCTCAAAAAGACAATGATATCATTGTGTATCATTTGGGATACCAATATGGTCAACCCAAAGAAACTATCAAGATTAGTGATGATCGATAGAATTACAAAGAGACAGATTGATATTACAAACCATAGAGATAAATTGGAGAATGGTAGATATTGATATTACTAATATCATATGATGTTATATGTATAAGTCACTAACGCTCTAGATCTATTTTAATTTATTTAGCACAACTTTTAAACTATTCTCGAATGGTTGGTACTCGACCACTATCTGTATTGTTGATGACCAAGATTATTAGATACGCATGGGAGATGGATACAATGACTGGTACTGGTTACAAGTATAGAGTGTTCGAACCATTTAATGAAAATGTACTTGTTGGTCGATACAAATGGGCATTGTCACTTGGGTTGGTATGCAAACAATTCTTTAATCTCGTCAAATCATCATTGTTTAAACGTCTCTGCATTTATAATAGTTCACTCACTAAGCAATGGAGTCGTTATGAAGACAACAAAGTTCGAGCACTTGCAAACGACGTATCACAACACATAGACAATATTGCTTGTGTCATTAAACAACCTACCAACCTTACAATACAGTGTAAAATGTTGATTGGTATTGCATTGAAGCCATCGATAGGTGCAGTCATTCTTCTTCAAGGTATTACAAAGTTACGATTGGTCGATACGACATCAAATTTCTATAATCTTTTTGATAGTGTTCTTCAGGTGATGGTCAACCTCGAGTCACTAACACTTGATAATACCGGTGATCTTTCAGAAATATATCGACCATCACTCAAACACTTATCAATTAAGGGTTGCCATCCACTATTCACTCAAAAGGTAATCAACCTCATCACCACACCCATACCATCACTTGGATTATCACTATTTCCCCAAGACCGCCACCTCCAACTACCACCCAACGTCCAATCACAAATCAAAAAGCTTCGTATTTACATTAAGAATATTCCTCCAGACTTTTCCAACTATACGTCACTGCGCAAGTTACAACTGACCAAAGAAAATTACGGCTCATTCATAAATCCACTTTCATTCGCGATGATGGTCAACGTCACATATCTGTCGGGTGAAATGACAGATCCTCAATGCATCAAAGAATGGTTTGAAATCCTCCCAAAATTCCCATCACTCACGACTCTGGAGGATTATAAACATGATTTTTGTAAAGATCAATGTCATTTATTTTGTAATAATTTATTAAAATTAAATAATAATAATAATAATAATAATAATAATAATAATAATAATAATAATAATAATAATAATAACATAGATTTAATATAATGGACAACTACCATCAGCCAAAATGGTAAATGGAATCAAAACAATAATATTACGTACAAAGTACACCAAATTTGAACAACATGACCTCACTCTAGCAGGTCTGTCAAACTACAAAGCTACTGGTCAACGATTCAAAACAAATTATTCCTATCGTGGTCCCGAGTTATATGTCAAAACTCTCTATTCTTACATTGCACACCTGACCACCAACGAATAAACAATAATAAATAATATGATAGAAAAAAGTTGACAACACCATCTAAAAGAACCAATCAAACCTCTGGAAGAATGAAAAGGGAAATAATAATTTACAAGTATGAATTTTTTATTTTCTACTTTGAGATCCACTCAAACAATGTGAAAACTGTTTTGTTTATTTTAAAACTTTTTAAAAAAACCAAAATATCAAAATTATCAAATAATGTTTTGACTTTAAAAGGAAATTCAAAGGTAATAAAAAGAAAAGAAAAGCTATCATTTAATTTAATTAATTAAATAAATAAACTTTTTTTTGTTCATGATATCTGCCAATGTTTTTTTGTGTTACTTATTGGAAAGATCAACCGAGAAGGACCAAACCATCCAAACACAACAACAATTTCAATGAGATTATGTTTTAGTATCAAAGAATAATTATTTTTACTTTACTTTATCTACCTCTCGAGTATTAAATAAATAAAGAAAGAAATGGAAGTTGACAATCAATTAAAGAATAATGATATTTTGAAAAGTTCATTTCACAAAAATGAAGACAAGGAACGTCCAAAAAAGAGTGTAAAGTTTGTAGCTCAGGAAAGAGAAAACATAGAACAAGGAGGTGAAGCTAAACAATCTTCATTGGGAAAACATTTACATACCCAAGACGAAGAATTACCATTGGAAAATGGTTGGAGTTTTTGGGAGGATCATTGTCACACTCATCATGGTGAAATGGCTACTACAGCTCAATATGAAGCTTCTTTAAAAAAGGTTTCATCTTTTTCAACTGTTCAAGTATGTCAATGATTATAAAAATATAAAGATTTTTTTAATTAACTTTGTTTCTATTTTTTTTTTCTAAAACTTTAGGGATTCTGGAAAGAATTTAATAAATTACCACATTTAATTAGTGTACCAAATAATAGTTGCTACCATTTAATGAAAGAAGGTGTTAGACCAATATGGGAGGACCCTGAAAACCAAGATGGAGGTGTTTTAATTTTAAAGATTAAAAAGTTTAGAACGTATGTAATTGCAAGTTCATATTTTCTGTTTTTTTTTTAGATAAAAACTAATTAACTTTATTATTTTTTGTAAGTGATGAAGTTTGGAATGAATTATTATTGACAGTGATTGGAGAACAATTTAGTGCTTATTTGGACACTGACGATGATATTTGTGGTGTATCGATTAGAAAGAAACAAGGATTGGATTTCAATACCATTCACATTTGGAACAAGAATTCAAAAGGAAATTCACAAATTGAAAGAGCCTATAAACATCTTTTACAACGTCTAAGTGATGCTTGTATCCATTTATATTATAGAGGTATTGTTTAATGGAAATATGAATATAATTAAAAATAATATTATTATTATTATTATTATTATTAACAACAAATACATTTCCATATTTAAATTTAGAACATAAAATGGAATTTGAAAGAATGAATAAAATGGAAAAACAAAAGGAGGAACAAAAGATTGACCAACATGTAGATGACAAAAAGAAAGAAGAGCCAAAGTTAGAAGAGGAAGTAGAGAAATCACCAGCCGCCACCACCAATGAAAAACACTACAAGGAAGCTGAAGAAGATGAATATTCTGATTTATATTATCTCTATCTCTAGTTGGTAATCTAAATCCAAATCCATCCCCAAATTAAAATAAAACAGTAAAAGAGGAATGTTCATGACCTGAACATCCACACTTTTTAAACTTGTTACTTTTAACCAATCTTTTTATCCAGATTCTTTGTTATTATTATATTATTGTATAGTATTACCTATGTATTTTGGTACAATTAAATTATTAGTATTTTATTATTATTTTTTGGTATAGGTTCTCCTTTCATTATTTAGTCAAGTAAACCAGCATCTTTGAGCAATGGAACAAGCTTTCCATCCTTGTGTAATTTATGAGTGTCTATTGATAGATAGATAGATAGATAGATACAAAGTAAAGAGTAAAAAGTTAGATATAAATGATAAGATGAGAGAGAGAGAGAGTATGACATACCATCACAACCACCGATAAACTTTTGATTAACGAATATTTGTGGTACAGATCTAACACCAGTGATTGATTTAAGAGCATCTTGACATTCTCCACAGTCACCTCTATTGTCCAATTCAATGACGAATGCGTTGACCTTTAGATTTGCAAACAATTGCTTAGCCTTTACACAGTATGGGCAGAATGTCTTGCTAAAGATAACAAGTTTATTTGAGCTTATAGCTTGCTTTACAAATTCTGTTGACATTCTTATTATTTATATATATATGTATATATTTCTCTATTATTATTATTATTATTCTTCTAACTTATATGTTATTATTGTATGTTTATAAACAAATAATATTAATTCGAAAGACACCTTTTAAAGTGTCAAACGACGAAAATTCACACAAAAAAGAATGAATCGAACGTCATTCTTCTTCAAGATCTTTGAACATCACACAACAAAAGATAACTTATGTCTATTAATAATAAACACAAATGTCTCATAAACTAACCGAAATTTCATTATCGTCAACAACACAAATATATGTTGACTTGGAATTGAAGGTTGGAGAATAATTTAAAAGTTGTCGACATGTTTCTGGACCTGGATCATCGTCATGCAAATAATAATAATATTATATTATTCTTTTGATTTAATTTATTATTATCTTACTATTATTATTATTAAGTTAATTAAATTTTCTTTGGGAAAATAACTTCAATTAAATTCTTGTATTTTCCTTGGTCAAATGGATTCTTGATTTGTTTAAATGTTGGTGGTAATGGTAGATGAATGGAATCGTCACCATCATCAATTTGAATATTATTATTCTTTTTCTTTTGATTATTATTATTTGTTTGTTGTTGTTGTTGTTGTTGTTTACCATTCTTTTTCTTATTATTATTTTGATTATTAGTATTTTGATTATTAATACTTTCCAATTCATCCAATTCATGTTTTAACGATTGATTTTCTTGTTCCACTCTATTGATTGATATTTGTTCTTTCAAATCACCATATTTAAATGTTTCATTGGTCGTCTTGTTCTTTACAACCAACCACATATGATAACAGAAAAAGTAAAACAAAAACAATGAAATCACCAAACAAAATACTCCCAATGGGAATACTGATCTTGATTCATAGAATAAATACTAGAAACAAAGTAAAAGATAGTTAGACATTATCATCTATTATTCTTTTTTTTGTTTTTGTTCTATTCTATTATAATTATTTTTAACATACTTTAATAACATATGAAGTTGGTAAAGGTTCCCATTTACCATTTGTTCTATAACCCAATTGAAAGATATTTTTGGTGTCGATGATTACATAGATTGCTTCTAGACAAAGATAGAAACCATACATACAAAGCAATGAAGTAGAGAGTACAAACAAGAGAAAGTATCTAAGATTACTTTCTCCAACGCAATTATTGATCCATGGACAATGATGGTCCATACGTGAAACACATCGGTCGCATACTCTGCAATGCTTTGAACGCGATGGTTTAGTAATGTCACAGGTTTCGCAGTGTTTTCGAATGTACAACAATCGATCGTATGAATAGTGCATAGCATTCTTTACATTTTTCTTGGTCAAGTAACCCGGATTAGACATTGATGCAACCACAAATGTAAACAATGTAAATATAATTGCAATTGCCGATCCAGGTCTATGAAGATTAGATACATAAGGTTCATATAAATAAGGATATGTATCTTGATAGAATAAATATGCTCCAAATAATACTAATATTAAGTATACTGTCTTTTAATTAAAAGAGATAGAGATAAGATGTTAGAATAAGTTTACTTTCTTTTGATCATCTCTATCTCTATCTCTATCTATCTACATACTTGTAATATTATATTTGGTCTATGTAAAAAGTAGTTTGTACAACTTCCACATGATCTTCTTATAAATGAAGGACATATAAAACTTGCTCCTTTTCTAAATTATTATGATTGATTGATTATTGTTGTTAATCATCTCTACTACTGTCACTATCTCTCTATCTCTCTATCTCTCTTTTAAACATACTTGCAAGTATTCTCTAAGCCTTTAGTCATACCATAATGAATCTTTCCTACACATCCCTTTGAAGAATGACCAAATAGTAATACATAGATAATAAATACAGCAACTATAACATATCCAATTAGAAACTGTAATAGTAAATCCATAATCTAAACTAGTTGACCTCACTATAGTATAGTTGATTTGATACAAAATAATAATAATAATAAACTAAATTGAACGAATGAACAAATATCTTCTCAACAGAAAAGGAAAAAACTTTACTTTTTGGATATTTTAATTATTTAATTTATTATATATAGTTTCTATTTCTTCTTTTTAGAAATTAAAATTATTATGAGCAATCATTGAATACATCTTTGGTGGAATTTCACTGATACAAAGTTTACAGTTTTTCCATGGACCTGGATGTTTTCTTGAATGGTGCATACCACATAGTGAATGTTGATCGTGGTTATGGTAACAGTTATCACATGCATTCATAAACATGAGATGTGGATCAGAGTTTGAACAGATCCATTTGCCACAACACTTGGTTTTAGTGAGGTTACTCTTCTTTCCACAGAGTCCACATTTTTGACCTACCATATCAGCCATCATCTGTGCCTTTTTAGAACCTGGGGTGGAAATGACCAACTCTTCATCATCTACATCCAATGCTTCATCAGATTCGTCATCAGAGTCATCTTCATCATCGTATTCGTCATCGTCATCATCATCATCCGAGTAGTCGTCTTCGTCATAAGAGTATTCATCGTCATCATCATCATCCGAGTCATCACCACCATAATAATAGTATCCATCTTCGTCATCATCGTCCGAGTCAACGAAAAAGTTGTTTCTAAAGTTTTCATAGGCAAATTTCATGTGTTGTTGTCTATACGATGGTTCGCTATCAAAGCCAAAGTCATAGTTGGAGTTGTCAATATTCAACTTTTTGGTTGAATTGGAGGACCAAGAGGCAGCAGCAGGTTCTTGCTTCTTCTTTTTCTGTTGTTGTTGTTGTTGGGGTGCAGCCTTTTTTCTTTTTCTTGTCCTTTTTCAGATTGTTGTTGTTGCTTTTGTTTGATTTGTTGTTTCTTCTTCTTTTTGTTCTTTTTCTTTTTTGATGGATTTGAAGATTGAGATTGTGCATTCTTTGCAACATTTTCTTTTCTAGTAGTAGTAGTAGATTCTTCTTCTTCTTCTTCCTCTTCTTCAGATAATTCTTCTTCAGATTCAATAGTTAGGGCAGCAACAGATACCTTTACCTTTCCATTAACAGGTTTGGTATAGGGACTAGTTTTGGAATTGGTAGTAGTAGTAGTAGTTTTGGGTTTGTTAATCTTTGTTTGAGAAGATGAGGAGGTGTAGGATGGTGTAGAAACTGGTGCATTAGAAACTGGAAAAGGTAAAGGTGGAGGAACAGGTACAAACTTTTCCTTTTGATCCTTTTTGGTACCATTATTATTATAACCACTACTATTACTAGTATTATCATTCTTTGTTGCAAATGAAGAGGATGGTGAAGAGGTTTCATTCAACTTTTTGGAAGGTGTTGAAGTTGATGTAGTTGTTGATTGTTGTTGTTGAGAATAGAAATGTCCATAGGGGCATTCAGTAGTGTTGGCACAACCAGATGGTCTGTTAAAATATTTACATGGTATCTCCTTTAGATTATGTGCAAATGGGCAATCATCACCTTTGGAGCAATAGCCAGCCTTGAAGAATTTACATGGCTCCCATACAAAGTCGGTGGTAAAGTCATCGGTAAAGACTGGTTCTTCAACTTCAACTTGTTCTACTTTGATTGGCTGGTAGAGATCGTGAGAGTATGGACAATCGTTACCCCTAGAACATGAACCAGCTTTACCATTATAGAATTTACATGGTTCATTTTCCTTTTCCTTTCTCTTTTTGTTGGTGTCATTTACTTTTGGTGGTGGTACAACTACAGCCGGTTGTACAACTACTGGCTTATAGAGATCGTGAGAGTATGGACAATCGTTACCCCTGGAACATGAACCAGCTTTACCATTATAGAATTTACAAGTTTCCTTTTCTTTTTCCTTTCTCTTTTTGTCGATGTCCTTTACTTTTGGTGGTGGTACAGGCACTGGTTGTTCTTCAATATGTGTGTATGGACAATCATCACCCTTGGAGCAAGTACCAGTCTTGAAAAATCTACATGGTTTATCCTTTTTCTTTTTGTCAGGGATAGCAGCATTGATGTTGCTGTTACCGTTGCTAGTATTAGCAGTGACGGTGGGGGTGGGAATGGTTTGTTGTGGTTGAGATACTTGTACTACAACTGGATTACCTTGATGGATAAAGGTACAGTCATCACCCTTTGTACATTTACCGAGTTGGTAGAAGCTACAAACCATCATCTTTTCATTGTACACTGGTTTCTTTCTCTTTCTTTCTTTATTGTCAGAGACTACGGTATCGGTCACAGCGGCGGCGGCGGCGGCGGTAGTAGATTGAGACTGAGTAGGAGACTCTGGACGAGTTGTAGACTTGTGCTGTGACTTTGATTGTCTATCTTGTTGTTTTGATGATGCAGCATCGGGAGAAGATTGAAGAGGAGGTTGAGGAGGAGAACTGCCATTGTTGTTATTGTCGTTGTTGGTTTGTTCTACTGCTGTTGGTTGTGAAACCAATGAAGCAGGTTTTTGCTTTACTGTCTTCTTTTTCCTGGCAGCTTGCTTTGCAGCAATGCTACCTGGTTTCTGAGCAGACATATGTTACTTTGATACTGACTGTGATATGTTATGTCTACTTATCAAAGTACTATATATATATATCTATCTAACTATCTGTCATACAAAAAAAGAAATGAAAGAAGGAAAATAAATTGATGATGGTTGGTGATGAGCACAGCATCATCAAAAAATTAAAAAAGAATTTGAGGAAAATAAATAGACCCAAAAATGGTAATATAGTTTTAATCTTATATTTATTTATACATACACATACATATATATATACTTTATTTATTTATTTCTAATCATCTTTATCTTTATGATTATTATCTTCATCATCATTATAATCACGATGAAATCTTAATATAGTTGGGTTATTTGTGTTGTTGTTGTTATTACTGTCACTACTATTATCTTCAAATTCTGTAAGAGGTATAAATTTAATTTGACGATCAGTTTTTTTGAATACAAAACAACTAAGTATTGCTAATGCACCAGATGTCATTAATACAATACTTGCAATAAAGTACCATGACATATGTTCTTCTTCTTTTTTGTCGGACGTTTGACTATTCGATGATGGACATTGACTAGATAGATCAATTTCCAATGGCACGAATTGAGGATCAATCAAACATAGTTGACATTGTGGAAGATGAATACCAATCAATGCAATCGATTGTTGATCATTGATTCTAGTTGTGTTGATTAATTCTATTTTGGAGTACGTTGATTTGTTGTTGTCTGATATTACAAATGGTAGGAATTGTCCAAAGAATTGAATATCATTGGAAATGATTCGAATAAATTCAATTGAATCACTATCTTGGAATGATTGGAATGTTTCCACTTGATTGATTGATCCATCACATCCAATAATAGTTTGATTATTATTAATTGTGGTTGAGAATAGTACAACGAGATGTGGTGATTCTGATACTGTTGAATATGGCCAATCTTTAATTGATACTGTTGATTTAATACTATTATTACCAATATAAATACTTTCATCTCCAAATTGAATCGTTCTACTATTATTTGATACTTGAATAGTTGATATAATATTTGTATTATTAAATATATTATTATTTGTCAATGATAATTGATATTCTAATGATTTTAATTGATTGTTTGTTGATGTATCAGTATAATTATTCCAATTATTAGTTGTATGTAATTCTTTAATTATTTGATTATTAATATCTAATTCTTGAATGGCAACTAAATCAAATTGAAGTTTATAACTAACATGAGTAAATGATATAGTTGGATTACTTGAATTTACTAATACTTTGACATCTTTTAATAAAACAAATAATTAATAAACATATAAGATAGGGATTAATCTTTTTCTTTCTTTTTTCATTACATACTTTCATCGGATGATATTTTAAATTTACAATCATCATACCAATCCAAACCAACACATTGACATATACCATCAACACATTTACCATGACCACTACAATTATTAGTTCTAACCATGCATTCCTCATTACTTGGTGATGGATATGGAATGAATAATATTGTATTGGATGAATAATTTCCATTTTGCATGTTGACAGTGACATTTGTTTGTCCAGATACAAGTAGAGTACTATTAAAAGTACATTGAATCATTGTTTCATTTGATTGTTTAATAATCGTACAAATATTCGTATTATTATTGATATAGATTAATCCTTGATTTGAATTAACTCCAAAATATCCATTTAAAATCATTGTTGTTGGTGGGAATGTTGGTGGTATTAATTGAATTGATGTTACTATTTAAATCAAAGTTAAATATTTAATATATAAATCATTTTTGGAGTATTGGATAGATTATAATATAATTTATAATTACTTACTTTTTGTACTTGAAATAGTAATAGTTGATTGTGCATCTCCATCAGCAACTTGAACTTTAACAATATATACTCCTTGAGGAGGAGATTGACTTAAATTACATTTAATGTATGTTGCATTGGAGTCTGTAATAATACAACTATAACTACTACTACTAATACTACTACTACTATTTATATATATTTTTCCTCCTTGAGTATCTTTACCAAAATACCCATTTAATATTAAAAATGGGAATTCTATTGAATGGATTATTGATTCAATATTTACTAATATAGATTGAAATAATTAGTTAATATAAATGAAAATAGATTACTTAATTGTTTGATTATATATCTATATCTATATTTATATTTACTTGGAGCAGGAATATAAAATGGAGCAAAGTTGTAGTTTCCATTGGGAATATTTAGATTTAATTTTGTTGGACCAATTGTTATTGGTTGTTTTTCAAATTCACATTGAATGTATGTTTGGTTTGATTGTATGATTGTACAACCACCAACATTTACATTTTCATCTTCCAATGACGTAAATGTTAGCGTTCCATCCATTGAATTAAATCCAAAATAACCATACAATGTTAGATTATTAAATGGTCCATATGGGGGATCAAATTTATATGATTTGATTTCAGTATCTAAAAATATAAATAAATAGAATTAATAAATATATTAAATAAAAATGTATGTAAAGTTTTTGGATACTTACGTTTTGTAACAATATCTGGATCATTAATTGTTTGATTTTGATAACTATTTGATATTTGTATTGATAGATTTGAACCATTTGGTGGTGATGTGACTGTACATAGAGTGGTATTTGAAAAAAGGTCAAATTGTATAAAATGACATATTGAACCACCAAAAAGTATAGATGGTTGGTATTGTGTAAGAGGATTGACAATATCATAGAATATTGCAATTGAAATGGCTTGATACTCTGGGTTGTATGGGTCTACCATAACACTGTGAACTTTAAATCCAACCTCATTAATATTAAATGGTATGGGTTGTCCAGTTGACAAAAATGTATAATTCTTTTGTTGACTTAAACCTTTATCCAAATCAATTGTTCCTCTAAAGGAAAAAGAAAAAAAAGATAATTAATTAATATTAAAATATATTATAAATATATATTTTGAAGCATACTCTAATTGTTTGTTTGGATAAATTAACTTTAAATTAGAATCAAAGTCACTCCAACCAATCATATTGCCTGAGATTGTGAATCTTCCTTGAAAAGAAACTAAATCATGGCTATCAAATTGAATTAATTTTTCTAAAAAATTAAATAAATTAAATAAATATAATAATATTAGTACAAACGTTATATTGTTGTTGACAATGTCCTTTAGTCGTCTATATCAACATACTACAATCCGATGGCAATGGTAATGGTAATGAAGATGAGAATCTAGTAGTTGGAGAAGCCAAACATCCCCAACAATCTGGTACGGCTGTAATAGATGTGTTTTGAATAAATAAAGATTGAATATAACAAAAATCATTTGAAAGCTTTCCAGTCAACCCCATATTATTCTCTAGATCAAGATTAAGGTTGAATGGATCATTTAAGAGAAGATCCAATGGTACATTTCCTGAAAGTGAATTATTTGTTGTTGTTCTATTAAAGAATTAAAAAACATATATTAATATCTAATTAATTAATTAATTTGGTCTTTAATTTCTTACACATTTTTCAAATATTTTGGTAATGGAGAAGGTAATAATAAAGTTTGATTAATATTATTAATATTTCTAATTATCATTTATAAATGAATGGAAAAAGAGGTTAGTTAAAAGAAAATAAATATATTAATATTAATAATATACATACAATTCCAGTAACGAATAATATAAAGAAATATTTGATGGGGTGATTGAATTTGTTTGAATATTTAATCGTTTGATTGTCTCTGGGTATGTAAAGTTTGTCATTACTCCCAGTTCAATACCACTATTATTTATAAATGAACTGCTGCTGCTGTATTGTTGAATCAACGTAGAATTGATATCTATTATAATAGAGTTGTAAAAGTTTTGATTATTATCATAATTTCCATTTATATTTCTATTAAACAAAATACTAATTAGTATTCACAAATTGATAGACTTTGGTGGTGTAATACATACAATATTGTTAGATTAGGGAATACTAATTCTTCAAATGACAATGTTATATTATTATTGTTGTTGTTGTTGTTGTTGGATGATAGACCTAGTGTCAATGATTGAAGTGATGAAAATGGTGTTGTTGTTGTTGTAGATACCATCTTTAACCTTGGGTCGTATAATCGAAGTGTCGATAGTGATGAAAGGTTGGTTAGATAGTCTAACAAATTGACAGACTCAAAATACTTTGTTGAGCTATTCACATAGATATCAATCGATTGTACCATTGGCAATATCAACGATGTAACATTAGAAGGTAAATCACCATCATATACAAAGGTAACATTATCAAACATATTTCTAAAAAAAAAGACAATATTGTATTAGATAGATAGATGTCTAATGTCATTCAGCATATATTATATAGTTACACTTTAATAATGTGTCCACCATCAATTGAACAACTAAAATAAGCTCCATTACAAATATCATCAGATGTTGATGCATTGATGTGCACACTTGTTCCTGTTCCTCCTGCTCCTGCTCCTGCATCAGTTCTTCTACCACTATACTGTAACAACCATATTGCAGACCATACTAATAATTAGATAGATAGATATGATAGATATGTGTAAGTATTATTATTATTATCATTAGCAAGTTGATGATGATCTTAAACTTTTTAGAATAGACATACATTCATCATTAGGCAATGATTGATTTGTCGCAGCAGCAGCAGACGACGACACACAACATGATAGAACCAATACAAAAAATAATAAAACTAGGTTTGTTTGCATTGTTAGAACTAAAGAGAATAAGAAATTAATTTGTACAAATCTAAAAGTAATCATTTTCTCACTGCAAATTCATTTGAATGGGGTTCAAAAAAAGTATCAATTTAATCTGATTGGATGAACTTCGTAATTGTGTGGCTCATAAAAATGTTGTGTTTTATTGTGAAGAACCACTTGTTGATGGTATTGTTGTTGCTCCACTTGTAGTTGTTACACTTGTAGTTGTACTGAGACCTGAATCGGTTGATGGGTCTGTTGTTGTACCGCTTGTTGATGGTATTGTTGTACCGCTTGTAGTTGTTCCATCTGTAGTTGTACCACTTGCTGTTGTTGTACTGAGGCCTGAATCTGTAGATGGGTCGGTTGTTGTGCCAGTTGTGGATGGTATTGTTGTGGTTCCACTTGTAGTTGGTCCTGATGTGCCGCTTGTTGTGGGTCCACTTGTTGTTGTTGTAGTTGTACTGAGGCCTGAGTCTGTTGATGGGTCTGTAGTTGTGCCAGTTGTGGATGGTATTGTTGTGGTTCCACTGGTGGTAGTTCCTGATGTTCCATCCGTAGTTGTCGTTGTACCACTTGTAGTTGTACTGAGACCTGAGTCGGTTGATGGGTCGGTTGTTGTGCCAGTTGTGGATGGTATTGTTGTTGTCCCACTTGTGGTAGTTCCTGATGTTCCATCCGTAGTTGTCCCTGATGTACCACTTGTAGTTGTACTGAGACCCGAGTCTGTTGATGGGTCTGTTGTTGTACCAGTTGTTGATGGTATTGTTGTGGTTCCACTGGCGGTAGTTCCTGATGTTCCACTTGTTGTTCCTGACGTACCACTTGTAGTTGGTGGGTTTGTTGTAGTGGTGTCTGTGGTGGTTGAGTTACATGCCCCACCAGTTGTTCCACCCCCACTTGAACTACTAGTGGTCGAGGTGGTACCGCTCGTACCGCTACCTCCTGTGGTAGTTGTTGTTGTCGTAGCCCCTGTTGCCGTAGCCCCTGTAGTGGCCTCTGTTGTAGTAGTTGTATTAGAACATGGGTTGCTACCAGTGGTAGAGTTTGTTGAAGTTCCTGTTGTTTCTGTTCCAGTTCCAGTTCCAGAGGTTGCAGAAGTCCCAGAGGTTTCTGTCGATGTACCACTTGTTGGTGTTCCAGTACCAGTAGTTGAAGTTGCAGAAGTAGATGAAGAAGAACCGTCACTAACATAACTAATCGTATAAAATGGATAGAGATTCAAACCATTCCATTGCATTGTTATTGGTTTGGTGTAGTTTCCACTAGTGTATGGTGGGATGACACAATTCATCGTGTTGGCACCACCACTCACCAATGTACAAGACATTGCTACACCATCCAATGTAAATGTTGGTACTGCATAACTATATATTTGATTTATCACAACATTTCCTCCATTTGATTGATAAGTATTTGATCCAAATAATACTAAATAAATAAAATAAAATAAAATAATTAATATTAATAATTAATTGTTTGTTTTTTTAAAAGTGATACATACAAGGATCTAAAATTTCAATTGAACCATATTGAATATTTGAAACTATGGTATACTCTGTGCCAGTTGGATGATAGATTCGTACAGAGTCATCGGGATTGGTGAATACGATAGATTGATGTTCACCAAGTAAGAAAGCAGCTTTGGTGATAGATGTCGATGGCCATCCAATATTGTTCAAGTAGGATGGTCCAAATTTACCGTATGTGAGCGAGAGAACGGCCGATGGGTTGGTAGTAGGGGCAGGGTACTGACTGATAGAAAGAGTACGTGAAGGTGGCACATTGAGGAATGCTAGTGGAGTAGAAATGGTTTGTACAATGTACATTGTTGACTCGGCAACTGAAATCTTTTTGTTATTATAGATGGTTGTGGTGACGGGTGTTGATGATAAATCAGACACACTAATAACAGTGTCACCTGGTACATCCATTGTAATAGTAGAGTATGGTAGTTGAGTGATAAATGCAACCTTTGTAATCGATCTACTTTCTCCAGGGAGTACAGATACAACTGTAATCTTTAAGTTTACATTGACCGAGGTTGAAAAACCAAATGACGTAAATTGTTCAAGTGTATCGAGAGCACCATTCATATTGGTATCGATGAATGGAGAGATAACGAGGTTTGTGGCGTACGAGATGACTAGATTACCATTACTCGATGTAGCAGTTTGAACATTACAATAGGTTGGGAAATGTACTTCCGAGTATGTAGGTGTTGGGAACAAGGCTGGATTATAAATGGCCAAGTTAAAAGACCCATATTGTAAGTTGATCTTTGTATTACCATATTTCAAACTACCATAACATCCATTGGGTGACTTGGCAATAGCAGAAAAGTCAATATTAACAATTCTAGTAGATGCTTCAAGGATGAATGAACGAGAGTTGATTGGTAGGATGTGGTCTGGTGTACTACCCAAAACACGAAGTACGTACGATCCACGAGTTTGGACATTAAAATTGTACTTTCCTTCAGAGTTTGTTGTAGTTTGGTAAAAGAATGTAGAGGTTGGAGATTGCTCCAATGTAATGAGTACACCTCTTAGAACAGGTTCTAAAAGATCATGTACATTGTTTTGGTTATAGTCATAGTAGAGTACACCTGAGATTGCTGTAATAACAGGTCCAGTTGACCCTGTTGTCATTGATGTAGTTTGTGTTCCACTTACTCCAGTTCCTCCAGTTGCTCCACCATCCTCACCTCCACCATCATCTCCTCCACCATCTTCACCTCCACCATCTTCTCCACCACCATTTGTAGTTCCATCACCGCCTCCATTGGTAGTTCCATCACCGCCTCCATTGGTAGTTCCCGAACCACCATTGGTAGTTCCTGGATTACCTCCATTAGTAGTTCCATCACCTCCACCAGGTGGTATTCTAGGTCGAACAAACTCACCTGTCAATGTCATTGGTATCCACATACCAGTACTATCCTGCATATTAATGCTGAGTACAATAGTAGATGTAATAATACCAGTTGCAGGTGTCAGAATACCATGTATACCAATACCAACAATACTAATGGCAGCACCTGGTAAGAAACCAGCTACACCACTTGCAAGTGTCAGAGCGACCGTCACGATAGGTCCAGCAATCACAACAGCACCCGATGCAAAGGTAGTTGTAACAGTTAAAAGTGCAGTGATTGTAATGGTTGAAGTCTCTTGGTTGATTTTAGTCTCTTTAATTTCTTCAACCGATGCTTCTTCCTCTGTCACTTGATCGGGTGGGTTCTCAGAGCTAGAGTTTCCTCCTCCTGCTGTAATAACAATGATACCAGTTGTAGCTGGTGTAGTAGTAGATGTGGTGGATGGTTCAGAGGTGGGTTGTTCTGTTTGTTTTGGATTAACTGTGAATGTAGATCTACCAGTTTGTCCATGGAAGGTGTTTAATACTTCATATGACCCAGGTCCCATTTGTCCAATCGTACAAGATACACTGGACGATGATGCCGATGACACTGAGCATGTCTGTCCACCAACAGTCACCGATGGGAAATCAGTTGCTAGACCAAGATTAGATCCTGTTAAAGTAAGTTGGGTTGAAGGTGCGTCAGATGTAATGACAGGTGGTGCAACTCCAAATATATTTGGGTCACGGTACTTGTATGTCAAACGATTAGACTCTTGTCCTCCAACATCAACATAAACCTGTTTGTTTATACCACCTCCACTAGGTGCTGTAACAGTCACTGATGTACCGTCGGTTGATTGAGTGACAATAGTCACTTGTGTACCATCCATGTATACTTTAGTTTCACCGCTATCATCTTCCTTTAAATTCTTTCCATTTAAAGTGACTGATTCCCCATTAACACTAATTTGGTCGGGACTAATAGTATCTAGTTTGGGTGGCCCATAGAATGTAAATGTTACATTGGTATCGTTTGATTGTTGGTTACCAGCTGTAACCTTTACTATCTCCTCACTCTCCAATGTTGTAATGGCAGTCTTGCAAATGATTTCAGTGTGATCTTGATTGGTAGATTGTACAGTACAAGTAGTAGTATCACCAATCTTTACAGTTGGTTCAGGACCAAAATTCTTTCCTACAATAGTAACTGAATTTTCTCTACTATTTCTACCTTTAGTTTTTGTAATACTATTTACTTTTGGAACTAAAATTAAAATAAATAAAATAAATAAATAATAATTAGTAGTTTAAAAAAAAAAATAGTTTCTTTAAAAATAATATTTTTGGTTTGACTTAACATACTATCATAAGAATAAGTTTGATTATCTGCTGCAGTAGTTTGATTACCAACATATAAGATAAATGTCAAATCTTTTCCAACACCAGATGGTGGTGAACATTCAATTCTTTGATTTGAAACCCATACCATATTGGTGCACTGATGATCGTTGATTTTAATGTATGATTCATCTTGACTACGAGGTGATACACCTTGTGGTACAAAATTATCTCCTTTAATTGTAATTCTAAAATTATCACCTCCTTTTGTATTTCTTTCTCCTTCAATACTTGAAATACTTGGTTCTAAATGAAAGTAAATAAAAGAAATAAATAATTAATTAATAATTATTTTTTTTTTGTTTTTTTTTTACAACATACTTTGATAAGAGAAGAGGATAGTATTATTTGATGGATTAGTTTGATTACCAACAGTCACTTGTAAAGTATAATTGGCTCCAATACCAGGTTTAACTTGACATGTTGTTGTAGTTGAATTTATCCAATTAATAGTGTCACATAATAAAAGGGAGGGGGTGGTGGTTTGGTTAATTTTAACATTACTATAGTCTCCAGCCGATACATTTGTTGGGACAAAGTTGATACCAGTTATAGTGACTAGTGATCCACTAGTCTTTGACATTTCAGTCGATGATATATTGGGAGCAGCATAGGAAAAGGTAAATTTAGTGCTGTTTGATTGCATGTGGTTGGTTGAGTTTTGTGCTCCAATTACAATATCCAAAGGTATATCTTTTCCAATACCAGGTGGTGCAACACCAATAATTTGTGTTGAGTTGAAGTAGTTGACTGTCACAAATTTAGTGGTTTGGTTACCCAACCATACATATGTGTAGTTGGAAGACCCCTCCAACAACCCGTCAACATACTCGTCCGATACAGGATCGAGGTATCCGACAACCAACTCATTTGGTACAAAGTTGGTACCTGTAATAGTTACATTGACACCACCATCAGTACCAACGTTGATAGCACCGTCGACGTTAGAAATAGTCGGTTGCAAGTACCCAATAAATTGAGTAGCATAATTTGAAACGACGCCTGCAAATGATAGATTGACATAGGTGTCCATACCAATACCAGGTAATAGTTGACATCGCATACACTCAAAGTCAATGGTTGTACGGTACGAGTCATCGAGTAGAATGTATGGTTCAAACTGATCACCTTGCCCAAGTTGATCACCAAACAGTTCGATGGTGGGACGAGTCGTTTCAGTCTGTCCGTCAGTACTAACAAAACTCTTGTTTGAGTAGCAATAGTCTGCAGCATCCTCACAATCGACAACGACAATGTCAAAAATAGTGACGATTGGGTACTCCTCGTCAGACATTGCTCCGAGACCAAGATCGGTACCTACCACCCAAAAGTATCCACCTTGTGCCGTTTGCATTGGTTCTTGGACGACTTGCAAGATGACGGGTGACAAATAATTGATGACAAACGATGTTTGGGTTGAGTTTTGTCCAGATAGAGTTACAACGACAAGTTGATTCGAACCAAACCCTGGGGGTGTGGAGAATGTTGCTTGTGTGTTACTTTGACGATCAGTGGCACATGTAGCACCACCAACAGACACTGATAATTCACCTGTCTGTCCGAAATTGAGACCTGTTACAGTAATAATATCATTGCCTGCAGTTGAAGATGTTGTGGATGATAGAGATTGAATGACTGGTGCATTATAAGATACTGTGAATTGGTTTTGACTTGATACCTGACTTGCAGCAACAACCACCGATAAAACATTATCCTTTCCACTACCAAATGCAGTATAAATAAGTAGGTCTTGACGGAGAGCAGTAAAACTAGTTACTAAAAGACGTCCTTCAAACAATTGAATAGATGATTTGTCAGAGGTTAGTGACAAAAAGTTACTACCAAAAACCGATACCGTTGAACCAGCGGTATTCAATCGAGTATTAGATGCAGGTACAACATTACTAATGATTGGAGCATCATAAGTAAATGTATAGGTTTTTAAAGGTTTCTCTACTGGAATTAAAGAACCAGAACCTTGTTTAGAGTAAGTTACTAATTGTAATCCAATACCAGATGGTGGTTTACAAACAAGTGTTTCCAAGAATGGATGAGGTGTATTGGTAGCAGGGGCAGTAGTTACCACTTGACCAGTACAATCTAATCCACCAATCTTGATTGATGCTTGTACTAGTTTACGACCAGTAATGGTTATTCTAGAGGTTGATGGTGGTACGGTTGGTGATGATAATCCATCCATTGTAAATACAATCGGTCCACTATCACATAGATCAAGTGCCGATCCAGTCAGATAAGTGGAGTATGTTTGTACAGTTGCCCAACACAACTTGTCTTTATGTTTGACAATGACCATACCAATTGAATCTTGATCGACGACAGTACCAACAAACAATAATGACAAGTCATTAAAGGTTTGAGAATGAGTGGCCAAATTAGATTGATACTCTAGCATCTGAGTGATCAATATGGCTCCCAATGGACTGACTGGTCTATTAACCTCTTGAATCATACGAACAGTCTCGCATAATCCATCGTCTTGAACCGACAACAACGACTGAACATTTCCATCATTACTATTTATAAATTGTGACAATGTACTACCTTCATACATAAACTTTAAACCTTGGTTTCTTAAAACCTGGTTACTAATAGTACTTGGGTCTGTTGTCCATGCAGCAAAACTCTTTCCCAGGGTATCCCAACCAACTTGATCGATTTGTTCAAGACATACTCTTTTTGATAATAAATAATCACCAATTGATGGATTCAATGGTATCTAAAAATAAATAAAATAAATAAATATTAATATATTATTATTTAAATTAATTAATTTTTGATTGATTTTGATTTTGTACATACAACTGGAGGATTAGAAATTAATGGACATATATCTTGACATTTAAATATATTATTGTATTTCATAATACGTTGAGAATGTAGTATTTGGAGTTGAGGGTTGGATGTAGTATCTTGATGATCAATTGGTTGTGAGTTTGACAAGAGTACTTGATGAACTGTATCAATAAATGAAATGGTATCATTTGGAGTAGAGGTGGATATGTTGATAGCCTTTAAAATGGTGTGGAGGTGAATAGTGTTGCCTTGATTATTATCATTGTTTGGTGATCGACGATTCAAGACATCGGAATAATCATCATTCTTTTCATCGAGTAAATCCCAAAACATGGCAGTTACCCAACCTTCACTATACAACCCTTGTGTTTGAATGGTCAATGGGGTTGTAAATAATTCAATGTCTACAGTCTCTGAACAAGATGCACCAAATGATTCAAGGGTTGATAGAGGTAGTCCAGTGGGATAAGACAACTCTCGTAACTTCATAGAGATGGCATTGACAAGACCTCGGAGAAGTGGTGGATAGGCGGTAGAGTCGATCGTCGACACTAACGATGATGATGGTGAAAAGAGTGGAGATGCAGCACTTTGGAACAGGGGGTTGATAGTCTTGACCACATGATACGTGAATGATCTCATCAAAGAATTGATGCAGAATAATTGTGGGCTACCAGCAGTCACGGCAATACCAAATGGTGCGTTGGCAGACCCATTAAAATAAGCTGTGTTGGCAATAGTATCAACTACCAACACTATATTATTTAATCGACCAATATCTACATGTCTCGATGCAGTATCGATCAACAATTGGACGGTCTTGTAGATAATGACGGTAATGTCTAACTCTGGTGGGTTATATACTGACGGTTTGGTTGATGTCATTGGAACGGTTAAAACAACGTTATTGTTATTTACCATCTTGAAACCAGTTTGAGTATCTTGTAATTGCAAGAGGACGGTTACAGCGAACCCCAACTTGTCAAATGCAAGTGATGCCTTTGGATTAGTTGATGTTGTGGTAGTCTCTCCAATAGCTTTCATACAATCAAGGTTACATTCACCACGATTACTGTATACTTGTACGACGGTATTACGAATCAACGAGTCTTGAGTGGCACGGATAAAAGGTACAACGTGAGCCAATACAAATGGTGCATCAACATCAATCATCACCTTTCCTTTGAATTGGTTTGGTCGTTGGATTTGTACCTCATGAACACAATCTGAATAACTTGTACATGGTACACTGACTTGTTTAAATGCTGACATCTTCAACAATGCTGCCAAGTTTCTTATATTCTTGTTTAAGCAAACTACAATACATCCATTCTTTTAAATAAATAAATAAATAAATGAATCAGTAAATAATATTAATATACTTTGTATATAATATGTATACATACAGTGCATGAAGAATCGGCAAGACAAACAGAAGCATCTATAATTGAGATGGAAAAAGCCAAGTGACTGTCATCCAATTCACTGCTCCATTGTGATACATCAATTGGTACATTATATTTGCGAACAATATCAATTGGTAATTTCATCTCTGTAATACCATCAAATAATCCACCTTGCAAAGGTACTCCTACTTTCTAAAAAATAAATAAATAAATAAAGTTAATATTAATTTTATATTATATTATATTTGTTTGTGTTTGTTTGTAATATTATACATACTGGAATAGTTATTGAAGTTAGAAATGTTGGAGACCAAGCATATTGAGCAAATGAACCATAGATGGAATAGCCAAGTGTTGGATTTGACTGTGATTGAGAGGTTGGTGGTGGTGGTGGGGATGTTGGGATGGCACTAGTAACCATATTGTAGAGACTGGTGAATGGAGTGGTTGGAAGAAGATTGCTTGCATAAAAGAATGGGTTGGCAGCTTTAATAACTGGTACAAGTGTTGAGATATCTTCAAATCGGTGACAGATAAAGGTGTGACCACGTGATATGTCACCGTCGACAGCTGGATCATGTTGACTTGGAAGATGGTAGTCGGCAGGGAACCAGTTGGTCGGATGAGTCGCAGGTAGTTTGATCAGATATCTAGAGGTGGGAGACCGTGGTACTGGAAATCCAACCAGAGAATGTTTGATGTGAAAACCTGCTGCTGCTGGTGAGTTGGGGGAGGACGGGTCACCAACACCGATAATACCTCTTGGTCCTTGTAGTGGGGATCGGTTGATTGCTACGTCTCCGGCGATCGACGTACTGACTGTACCAACTGGAATATCGTATAGATCATTCCATGGCATATCATTGTAGGCTGTGAATGATGGCAGTGTGCCATCAGAGGCAACACTCAATTGTGAAAGTGTACGTGCGAGTGCACCTGTCGTAGGATTCGTTATATCATTCTCTATAGCAACAACTGCGTTATTACTATCAGAGTAGATATACATCTTTGATTGTGGTAGTTTCTTTATTACCCACCAATCTACCGATGTACCATTATTAGATAAACAACTCGGTGGACTGGCTTGAACTACTACGACTACCAAAGTAATTAAAAATAGTAGTAGAGTAGTAGTAGTATATGACAGCATGACTATAAACTACTATCTCTCTCTTCTATCTCTCTATCTCTCTCTTTTGTTGATGATGAAGGATAATGTTATCTATCTCTCTTTATTTTGATGGTTGATGAAGGAGGTTGATGGTTTGAATGATCGCATGATCATCATCATGTTTGGTTGTAAAGAAGAGGAGGGGAGGTGATTCGTTTGGGTTGGTTGTCGTTATCTTTATCATTATTGTTGTGAAGACGAGGAGGATGGTGTGCACCATCCAACCTAATATTTGCATTAAACGAGTAAAAGAGATATTTTAGCAATCTATTTTCTCGAGATACCCTGTCGTCTTCGACTAACCGCAAGTGCAACTTCACAAAGACAAAGGAGGAAAAAAACCTTTTTTTTTTTTTTATCTCACGCGCGATAATGCAAAGATTGCTTGCAACAACACCAATCATAACTATGAACTTAACATGTAGCGAGTTGCGGTCTTTTGTGTATAATATCTATATTTATCGTGCATGCACTTTCAGGCAACGACAATGATGTAAACAACATGCGAACGACGATCAAGTTTGTCATCAACAAACCAACCAAACTAACTTCACCATACCTAGGGTTACAACAATAATAATAATAATGAATTCATTGCACATGTGATCTTTCTACACGGTCGAGAAGAGAATCTAATCTGATTCGTATCCCGCAAATGATTCCTCATCTTCATCATCACTTGTTCATGTTCGTTTCACTACAACAAACAGTCTAGTTATTATAATCAATACACTAAAGTACTTAGTATACAACAAAGTATAGCTATATAGACATATATACAACAAAAAAGAATAATAATAATGATACGGTTTAAATTGCCGCAATTTATATCTTTGATATCATTATTATTATTGGTAGTCTTGGTACTTGTGGTGAATGGCGCACCACCAACCATCAATATGGCAGCCAATGTGTTTATCGGATACAAAGGTGCTGTTAAGGTTTACACTGTTACTGCCGACACTGTATCAGTGTACTCTGTCATTGTTTCAAACCCTCCCATTTCTCATCCTCCCGTCGATTTAGTTCCTCCCGTTGCTAGTGGATCACAACTAACGATCACATTCCCAGCACTGCCTGGTGATATACCTGCACCTGGTACTATAGATGCTACTCTAATCATTTTCAATGCTGCTGCTGAGAAAACAACTATTGCATTTAAATATTATGGTATGTTAAATGAATTCAATTAATTATAAATGAATTTAAATTAATTGAACTAAACTAACTCTTTCTCTCTCTCTTATAGCACCAAAGATTACTACAATATCACCAACTGGTGGATTCAAAAGTGGAGGTACTATCATAACGATCACAGGATATAATCTCTACTTTGCAGGACTACTCACAACTATTACTCTTGGTGGTGTTCCATGTACCGTCGTTAATGTTCCTACTGCTGCATCAATTCAATGTACTACACCTTCTTTAATTGGTATATCTTCAACATTTGTTAAATTACACTTGGAGGTTGATGGTCTTCCTGCTACCACTGCAGCTCCTGAATTTCTAAATTATGATTTAATGGGTATGTTTATTAATAATTATTAACATTAATTTAACAAATTATTGTTTATTATTTATTTATTAAATTATTAATTAATTGTTTATTTAATTTTAGAACCTCAAATAGAAGATTTTGAACCAAAATTTGGAAAGGCTATAGGAGGTGACTTGTTGATGATTACACTCAATGATAATCCTGATCCCCTTCCACTACTTCCAACATCTATTATGATTGGTACTGCTCAATGTACTAGTATAAATAGACCCTCTCGACTGGTACTCACTTGTCTAACACCCACCATTTCAGACCCATCCCAACTATCATTCAAAATCACAATCAACTTTAACACATTTGTAATTACATCTTCATCAACTTTTAATTATCTTTGTATGTATAAAAAAAAATAATAATAATAGTATTTATTATTTTAATTAATTTAATTTTTTATTTATTTCTTTTAGATCCAACAATCACATCAATTCAACCTGAAAGTGGATGGGCAGGAGGAGGAAAAGATATTATATTTAGTGGTGACAATTTATTTGCAGCAACCTCTATCATTGCCAATATTGGAGATGAACTATGTACCGGATGTACTGTCATCACTGATAATACTGTTATTCCAGTATCTTACAAGATTAAGTGTACTACTCCCGTTCGTATTGCTCCATACAATCTTGTATTATCAAAGATTGTAACACTCAAACTCAACAATCTTGAAGTATTATACCCTCCAACTCCTTTGAAATATACTTTTATTCGTAAGTCTTTATCATTTTATATTTTTCATAAAGATTTCAAACT
This sequence comes from Cavenderia fasciculata, assembly GCF_000203815.1. Lineage (NCBI taxonomy): Eukaryota > Evosea > Eumycetozoa > Acytosteliales > Cavenderiaceae > Cavenderia > Cavenderia fasciculata. The sequence goes on from NW_004457715.1 coordinate 298,363, forward strand.
AACATTTTAATCCCAATAGAACATTCAATCAAAAAGATAACACCAGAAAGAGGATCACCCGGTAGTACAATAACAATAACAGGAACCAATATTAAAGATGGAGTTGTTAAAATCAATAGTTTATTATGTCCAACAACTGCCTATGTTGCTTTAGCGTACACTGACGAGATCAAATGTACCGTTCCAACACTATTTGGAGTAAATGATGTTGATGTCAATGTTGTTATCTTTGTTGATAATAACCCTTCAATTCTTTCATTACCTTTTGGTGTAACAACCCTTCCTAAATTCAGATATTATAGTATGTAGAAACTAAAAAAAGACACAGGCTATTTTCAACAACAATATATTAATTATTATTTATTATTTGTTTAATTTGTAGAACCAATCATTTCAAATACAGAACCTTTACTATCATACACCAAAGGAACATTTGTAGTGACTATTCAAGGACAAGCTTTCTATGATATCACTCAAGTCAAATATGGTGATACTGTACTTGACTCAACCAAATTCAATGTGATTGATAACAACAAAATCTATCTTCATGTGTTTAATGACCTTCCAACAATAGCTCATCTTCCAATAACCCTCACTACAACATTTGGTGATTATTCAAAAGTTGGTTTTGGTGTTCAATTTGTAGAACCTTCCATTTTGACAATGGATACTACAAGAGGAATAGCATCAGGAGGTACAATAGTAAATATTCAGTTGGATGGAGTTGTTGAAGGAAGTTCATTTGAAATTAAAATAGGTGATAGATTATGTCAACCAACTATGGTTGCACCTGCACCTGTATTTGGATCGATTCAATGTATCATTCCACCTTCAAAGTTTGAAGAACCTGAACTCGATGGAACAGTCAGTGAAGATATTTCTATTATTGTCGGTTTATTGGGTTCAACATTGCCATTAACCTCATCACCATCTTCACAAACCTACACCACCACTTTAAAATACACCTATGAAGGACCATTGATTAATAACATCACACCTGCCAAGTTATCAAAGAGTGGTGGTCAAGTTACGATTCATGGTACCAATCTAGTCAATCCCACCAAAGTTACAATTGGCACTGACAATTGTATGATCAGTACCACACCGACTCCACCAACTCCAACACTAATCATTTGTACTCTACCACCAACCTTTTTATCAGGTTTACTAAATACCAATGTTATGCTTTCATCTGGTCTTTTAGCAAATAAGATACAAATTAATATCGATGCAAATTGTAAGTAAAAAAAATTATAAATTATTTATTTATTATTTATTAATATTTTATTTATTTCTATTTCTAATTATAGTACCAACCATATTGAGTATTTCACCAAAACAAGGACAGAAATCAGTAAATACTAAATTGGATGGTAGTTTTATGCTTATAACCATTAATGGTATCAATCTTGGGACAACAACCACAACAACATCAATCAAGATTGGGACGGAAACATGTGTCTTGGGAAGAACAGGAACAATTGTTACACCAACCCAAATTATATGTTGGAAACCAATCAGTACTGTATCAGGACCAGCCAAAGTTGTTGTTAAAGTGAACGGTATCGATTCTATTGATGAGGTGTACTACCGACAGAATGGTCTGTCATGCTTTGGACAACCAGAGGCAGATGGATCAAACTCACCAGTCGACTGGTTCTTTATCAAGAAATTCACACACACCAAAGTAAGCGGTTTCAACACCAACAAGGCATACATGTACACTGATTCATCGGTCAAAGACAAAACAATGGAATTTAAAACTGACTTGGAATTTGTAAACGGACCATTATCATTAACCTATCACCAATGGTTGCAAGATACACAATACGGTTACATGTTTTTTAATGATCAGACTGATGGACCAACTAGTGCATCTTCTGATTATGGACATGTTAAAGGAATGCTGTTTTGGGAGTTTTCTCCAGATGGTAGTCGTTTAGAATCGGGTATACATATAATGCATTCACAACCACACTTTCCAGTTTTCGTTGATGTACGTGGCACTCCAACCAAGCCAGCACACACCACCTATGCTACATCGGAGCAACCATTCTCTGCAGATACCTTGTGGGCTGGAGACAGCAGTACTATGGGACAACATTTCTTTTGTTACAAACTCGATGCTGCAGGTGTTGACAGAGTAGCCGAATACTTTATTAAAAACCACGCCTTTCCCGTTGGTCGACCAAGTATTTTTGGAGCACCTCTCGTCACACCCCTCTACCATGGAGCATACCTCACAACCACCACATGGCTCAAAGAATTAATTATCCTTACAACTCCTGCTCCAGCAAGAAATGCAAATTATGGTCTTGCAAAAATGGATGAATTTGCTGATGTAAGTAGTAAAGAGTAGTGATTAATTCCTTTTCTCAACTCAAACACTAATTTTATCCATTTCCTTTAAATAGATTTGTCAAAATAATATTAATCAAGTTGATTTAGGTAATATTTGTTATTGGGTAGTTAATGCAGTTGTTCCTGGGTTTGGTACAGCTCATTATTTTGAAAAGACAAATGTGATTACAAGTCCTGCACCTGTTGCAGTGACATTTGGTATTCCTGTCGACCCAGCACGTGTACCTCCATTTTTTGGCGGACCAGGAGAATCAAGATTAATTGTTGCTAATAGACCGAGACCACTTGCTGCCGTAAGGACTCCAGAAAAGTTGGTTCAAGATGGTCTCGATGCCTGGGAGGTAATGGTCAATTACTACAAAAGAAGTTTCTTTGTATCAACTTGGCTTAAAGGTCCACCAACTCTTTTCCCAGTACCCGGTATTTATAATGTTCATGTAACTCGTATGTATATCATCCAAGAAAGAAATCATATATCTATATATAATATATTAATAATCAATCATCATCTCTCTCTCTCTTTCTTTCTTTTAGAAATTCCTTTACCAACTGATACATTGGGAAAGAGAGGATATGCATATTTTAGAAATAACGATCATTCCAAACTTGCATTCAACTTGGAACCAAAGATTGGAGCAGGTGCACTGAACCAAGGTGAAAATATGTTTTGTTTTGGTGATACTAATCGTCACTTGAATCAACCAAAAAGAGGTGGTGGTATGTTGTGTATTCAATCACCTGAACTTGTTTATCAATTCAATCGTTTTGTTTCCAGATATGGATCAGTCGTATGTATTCATTATTTAAATTAAATAATAATTATTATTTTAATTTATTTATATGACTAACTCTTAATTCTTTACTTTTATTCCATTGACAGACACGTTTTGAGGAAATGGTTGATAGTTCGCCAAGAGATATTAATCTTCCTGCGCCTGCAGGTGTAACCACCATACCATTAACATTTAATCCAGCGAATGTGTTTAACCTTGTCAATCGTAACCCAATCAACTCGATTGCACCTACTATCACAAGATTCGCACCAGGTGATAATGTTTTTGGTACTGGTGTTATAGTTCCAGCCCCCACCATTGCACCAGCTACAATGACTGATATTCAATTAACACAATCATTGCAGTATTATGTCTTGTATAATGGAAATCTACCAGTTATGGATCCAGCCAGACCTTTAAGATATTTGTTTGTCGGGTCATCCTATATTGTTCCAGTTGACCATAAAACAGACAAGTCTGTGACCTACACTGTATCTGTTCATCAGACCATTAGAATGGAAAGAATACCAACTTTGGGATACACTGGTGAGTTGACATTCGATCTGTATGATTATACAGTGGATACAACCAACCCTGTACCTGTCAATGTCTATACTCCCAAGACACCCAATTTACTCGTCCCCACGACCAATGTACCTGTTGATAGACTATTACCACCAATCAAAGTTATGCGTACCGATCTTACTCCAACTCGTGTTGGTCATGAATTTGAATTGGTGTATCCCGATGCCCACTTTAAATCAATCAAAGGAATCAAAGCACAAGATGCCTTTGCACCTCTATTTGTTGCATACAGTCAAGGTGTAGCTGGAATATGTTTAATTGGTGATATTGATCCCATTAAAGGATGTACATTGGAAAAGGCCATTAGATCAAGTGCACCCACCGTCACTGAACTACCTGTAACCCCTGCATCGCCACCACCAGTACCAGTCAGTCTACCTATTGCCTATGGAAAACCTAGAGAGGTAGAAGTAATGTATTCAACAAGAATATTCGAGTTTAGTGGTACAGACAATACATTCAAGATTCTAAAGTTTGTCAGTCTATTCCAAGAAGAGCTTCGTAAACTACCACCTCTACTTAGTGGATTGGCCATATCATCACCCAATCAATTTAACATTGCGATTGACACTACTATTGCTCAATCAACAGTAACAGTCGATGGTACAACTATCATTTTGAAATCTGATCAACTTTGTGCCGATGAATTATCGTATCTCCTTTTACTCACTGTCGTTGCAAGAGAATCAAACATCAAGGGTCATGCCAGTCCATTAGCTTATGGAACTAGTCCACTCAACTGGTCCAATGGTATCCTTATTGCCATTTCAAAATTAATTTCAAATGTATGTATTTATAATAACAATAATAATAATAATAATAATTATAATTGCTAACAAAATATTTTCTATCATTTTTATTTGCAGCAAATCACAGGCATTGTTCCTGGTACACCACCTAGTTTAATTGGTGGATGTTTTACTGCAGTCGGTGCTATTGATTTGGTTACATTTGCTGATAATGTCAATATTGGATCATTCAAAAATACTGCTGCTGCCACTTGGTCACTAGTAAATTCCCCTTATCCCGATTGGTCATCGGATTCAATGTTTAAGTTATTATTTAAAGTCAAGACAACCGATCATATTCAATCATTTGCTGATTTCTATAATATGAAGAGACTACCACCATTGCCAATCTTGTATGAGAAATACATCATTATTCGTCCATTTAGCGCAAAGATGGATACCGACGATGATGAACCTGCAGCTCGTCATATGATGTCATTATTCACGATACCCACAACAACAACATCAGATATTGAAACCAACCAAAATATAGTATCACCACTCCAACAACTATTCAACTTTATTGATCAAGCTGCATTTACACCAGATGAATTATTACAACTTGACAACCAACAAATCAACCTATTAAAAGAATCATTGGACAAATGGGTTGATATTTCATCAGAGAATCAAGGTATCAAAGTATTACTCAAAAATCCAATCACTCAAACATCCAACCAAATCATCAAATACCTCGATGAAGTCAACTCTGTTCAATATGGAGTGTCTTCTGAACACATTGAATTATGTTATTTGGCAATCGGTGGTGGAGGTCAACAACAACAACAATACAAGATTGAAATATGTTCACCAATGTCAATCGTTTGCCTCACCAACACATTGAAACGTATTCAAATGACAGCATCGACTCTTTCAAAGAACTTTGGTGACTTGACATTTTACTATTCACCATTATCATCAGATTATGATGGATATGTTTCTGAAAGTGGAGCAGTGGATGGTATCTTGATTGCAACACTCAACTCCAAGTTATGTGATGCTCAAATGACTACTCTTTCATCGTTCCAATCGAATTCATTCTCGACTCTTTGTACTCAATCAGGACCGATCATCACCAGTTTATCAACAAACAATGGTGCATCAATTGGAGGATATCAACTATCGGTCAATGGATATAGATTCCAATCAAATTTGAATGTCACAGTTGGTGGTGCTAAATGCTCACAAACAACATTCCAGACATCACAACTTGTACAATGTGTCGTTCCACCAAACACAGGCATCAACCACCTCGTATCATTCTCATCGAATCACATTCAATCCACTCCATTCTATTTCTCATACAATCAACCAATAATCAACAGTGTATTAGTATCAGATATAACAAGATCAGTATCAGAGATAACAATCAATGGTGCTAACTTTGGTAATAGTGGTAGCAATGGTAATGACAATGCATTGTACATTTCTATTGATCAATACCAATGCTTTAATATTATTCAACATGTTGACTCCACCATCAGATGTAGAATTAAAAGTAGAGTTGCTGTCAACAACTTTGTCAATGTTTCAATATCCAACGACAATAGCAATGGTATTAGACAGACATCAGTATTCCATTTGAATCAAATCACAAATACTCAATTCAATTATTCCTATGTTCCAAATATCGTTGCAGTATTACCAAGTCATGGGTTTGCTCGTGATTTGGTGACAGTGGTTGGTGATTCATTTGCCAATGGAGATGCATTACCATTGTCATACTTTAAGGATACAAGATCAACAGTCCTGCCACCAGGTGATATGGGTGATGATATCTTGACCGTTCGAGTACCACAAATAACTCGCGACTCTCAACTCTTGGTGTCAGTCGATAATATTGGTAGTAATCTCAAGTCATTCACTTTGGATCAACCTTTTATTGAATCAATCTCACCAAGTCGTGTTAGTTCATCAGGTGGAGTCATTATCATTAAAGGAGGTGGATGGGGTATGTCTCGTCAAGCTATTGACTATGTCAAACTTGGTTCTACACCAATCAGTTGCACTCCATTCAACAAATTCCTCGAATGTATTGTTCCACCAAGCACTGGTGAAGTTAATACTCTCACTGTCTCTTTTAGTGGTAGAGTTACGACATCATACTTGTCCGATTACGGTATGTCGTATTCAACACCTCGTATCACATCATACACTGAATCGTCAGGAGTACTCACAATCAGAGGTGTCGACTTTGTCAACAGTGGAACCTCAACATCACCTCAAAACAGTTATTTGAATGTTGTATCAAATATGAATCGACCAATATCATATCAACAGCTCACATTTGTCAACAAGACAATGATCACAGCCACTCTCACATCTCTCTTGCCAGGAGAATCAGTAGAATCGGTTCAAGTATTAATATTTGGAATGAAATCCAATACTTACTACCATGCACGATATGGATGTGATGGATGGGTTAGAAACGGTGACTACAACTATATCCCACTACATTATGGAGTTTATCCATTAAAAGATTATGGATTCTGTGTCACTCCTTCATGTATTGCATCTTATCAAAAATCATCTGGTGAAGCTGGTTGTATCATTGTAGTTGATAGTAATACTGGTGTTCTTACACTATCTTATGGTATGTTATAAATTAATTAATTAATTAATTTAGAAAATTAAACTAATTTATTTATTTATTATTATTATTTAATTATTTTAGAATTTACAATTAATCTAAGTACATATGTTGATGCTCATATTGATGGTGTATTTAATAATACTTTTGACACGAGAGGTTCTGAATTTACCAATTCAATTATGTATATTTTGTCATACCCAACTGCTGCTTCTACTTTGGTTACTCGAAGATTCTATCCATCAATGTCAAGAATTGATTGCCCATCAAATTGTCTCATCAATGTATCTTCGACTAATGCAAGTTATATACCAATTATAAATAATTGGAGAGCAGACTTTACAGTCAACAAACAACCACAATCGTTTGACATTGGTTTCTACGACAAGAGAATATTTGGAGAACCAAGATCCATATTCTTTGACAATACATTCGGTAGTGGAAGAAGTATATCACTTCCATATGGTCGTTTCCGTATCTCATTTGAATGTCAATCGTACACCATCTCTGATCCTACCAACTCTATCAATGTTGCTGTATACTCACCTGGTATTGTAAATCCTACTATTTACGCACCCCCAGGTTCCAACATTAATCAACAAGCGACAACATTTGATGTCTATCGTAATGGTATATTGAATGCTTATAGTGGAGGACTTAATTCATTGGGTCAAGCTATTAGTTTTGAAAATATCTATCATCCAAGAGTGCCATCTTATTATATTGGAACTTCACTATTAGTTTGTTCAAGCATACCACCAAGTAACATTTGGACGTGTACAGTACCACCTAAAACAAGTTCAACACCTTTAACGTTTTCAACTTATTTAATGGTTGGTACAACTTTGACAAAGCTATACAAAGAGTTCCCAATCACCTACACTAGTGTTTTAGTTGCCTCTGGCTCTGTCTTTATGGACTATGACAAAGACAATACATTCAATAATATAGATACTAAAATGGCAGGACACACAGTTCAAATCAAATCAGGTAGTACTGTATTGGCATCACAAAATACAGTGGCTGGTGCTATTGGTTTCTCATTTAGTATGGATTATTTCCCAACCAATGCTCGTATCTACATTTATCCATCGCCTGGATATTTCTCGTACATTCCATCGTTCCCATTCTCGTCTCCCATTGTTAAAGATTTCCCAATTGCTCAATCTGATTACAAAAAATGTCAAGGATTTTTAACAGCTGGTAGTGAACAATTGAATTTGCAATTTGGTACATACGATCTATCAAAATTTGGATGGTGTAAATCACCCTCTGTATGCGCCAACGTCATCACCTCCCAGACTTTTGCAGACCATTGCACACTTGTTTACAGTGGTACCATGGTAACCATTGATTACAATGCACCGGTAACACTCACCTTTTGGCATAGTAACACGCCGGGCCAAACATATGGAGTGTATGCCAATTCGCCTCCTCCATCGGTCACCCAATACGTTGTTTTAGCTCGATCCATCATGAATGGTGTCTATGTTGTGTTCAACTATGCCGTTCCAGCCAATGGAACTCTCAAATTTAATGTACCCTATGGCACAACAAACCTTGTGATCACCACACCCAGTATCTTTGACCATTTAGTTGATGGTACCACCATTGACTTTACAACCAGTTTAACTGTACCATCATACACCAAGACACTAGGAGTCTTTTCTCCAGCCACCCACTATTACAACAGTGCATCAGTCAACATTCTCAGTCTTCCATTAGGTTTCTACAACTTTACATGGTACTCGAAACAAGGTCAAATCAAATCATTCAGTGCACATCCATCAATGAGTATTTATGTTTGGAATAATGCAGGTACTCTTTATAATGTTGCTAGAAATGGAAATAATATTCAACTTCCAGATACACTTGCATTGACTGTTGAAAATAGTCCAACTGGTATGTATCAACACAAATGAACAAAAACAAAATCAATTATAAATTAATATATTAACACAATACTTTTTTATTTATTAGATTTATACAGTTTCACAGTCCCACCAGAAGGATTACAATTTAGAATGCCAACTCCTTATACCTATGTTCCATTCCTTTTTATTGAAGGATTAGAGATTGAATGTGAAAATGCCTATATTACTTGTAAAATTCCATCACATATTGGAGGTACAACTTCAAAAGCAAAATTGAAACATACTGGAACGTTCTTTTATCACACTTGGACTATTACCTATCAAAAGAGATTCGAAATTCCATCTGCTGGATCAAGTTATTTGGCGGCAGGACAATCGTTGACATTGGGAGTAAACGATTTGGGAGTGATGATCAAGTACCCTCTCAATCCAGGAGTTGGACAACCATACACCTACTTTTCTCTCTCCCCTACAGGCATCAAGATTGGTTTCCAAGCAGGCCCAACCAATAGTCACATCTACCAGGTACTTTCTTCTCAGTATGACCAATCATTTACTGCACCTTTCTCATTCAAGGTAGAGTCTGACTATAACATTGGATTGTGGGGTACCAAATCAGGAGCACTATCCCGTGGTGCTTGGTATCTTGACAAATCTCCTCTTCCTCTCCAATCATCATACTTGCAAGTTGTTCGTGACGGAGTCATTGTTCAAAACAGCGCTGGAAGGGTAACATGGTCTAGATTAAAACCACTCAATTATTCTGGTCTTGCACGTCCACTTGGTGCTCAAATAGACTATCTTGATGCACTTGACACCAACAAGAACACGTTGTTTAAAGGTCAATTCCTAACCAATGGTGAAAGCTACCTTAGGGTTGATACTGACGGAGGTATTCGTCTCTACAATGACAACTCATTTACAACCAAAGTTTGGGAAGCTAAATTTACTGGTGGTCTCATTATTCTCACTTTAGCAGAAAAATGGGTATTGACTAGCACTAATCTATGTGCCTACGGTCAGTCAGGAATTTTTCTGCCTGTCATGTTGGGATGCCTTAATTTCTATGGTCAAGCTCGTTACCTATTTGTTGCCCCACCAACATACGGATCGTCACAATTTTCAATGACAGTGACCAATTATTTTGGAGCACTTGTTTACTCTCAAGGATCTGCTCCAACCTCGCCATACAAGATGATCCCAGGTACCTTTATGGAGTTTGGTGATGCACTGATTCATGGACAATTCCTCACCAACGGAGTTGAGAAACTCTACATTAAACCAAATGGAGTGTTTAGAAGAGAAGCATCTGGAAGTGAAACAACTCTTGCATCTGGTGTAGTCAATGCCATCTATGCTTCCATTCCTCTTCAATTTTCCGACCTCATTACAGTAACTCCACCAGGTACTTATAAATACGTATTCTATCCACCACCTGGTCACAATCTTCCCAATGTAGATCCCGTCACAAAACTTGTCTTTGTAACAGCTGCTGGAAGAGGTGCTGGAACCTCTAACCCTGCTGCTCAATTTGTTATCTATGATCAAAAATATTGGGCAAATATTTAATTCAAACAAACGAATAAATAAATAAATAAATAAATAAATAAATAAATAAATAGGTTTATAAACAAAACTATTTTTATAAAGATGATAGTTATTTTATTCTTTTTATTTTTTATCAATGTGTTTAGTGTGAAACAGCAAATACTTCAATCTCTAACACTGTAAAGTCAAGCTTGGATGTCAGAGTTTTGCTTCCTTTAAAGGTAGTATCTACATAGGAGTATGGGAAACTTTGATAACATAAATCATCTCTGGCAATGTTGGCACGATCAATGATATTGATATCATGAGCAGCCCCAAAGATAGGGCCAGAGTCTGGATCACCCTTGACATATGATTGATCCTTTGAATAATACTTGGTTGGTGGCACTCCTACATGATTGAGCATAGTGAAAATAAAACACTGATCGTCACCATAGAACTTGTTTTCCGAATTCCAAGACTGACTGTTGTATCCACCAAAAATGCTAAGATCATCTGATTTGATCAAGGTAATAGTTGGACCTTTTCCATCGCACAAGGAATGGAATGTTGATGCTTTAAATCCATTACGAGTACCCTACAGATCATAAATATAGTTATTGTTGTTAGTGTTGTGATAATAAAATGAATTTAAAAAAATGATATCTTTCTTACCCTGTAGAGAAGAGTTAAATTTGATTTCTTTCCAATCCATTTAGAAAAGTTGGCAATTTGATATTGGTCGACTATTACAGATGGGGATGGTAGGTGTTCAATGTAGATTTTATAGAATGCCAAATCTTTGTCGATTTCATTCAAAATTGATTGTGGAATCTCAAGTGGATCTTCAGTACGAAGGTAATTTAAAATATATTTAAAATTAGTTCCATCCCTAGAAATTTAAAACAAAAAAAAACAATTAATTAATTACAACTTTAGTCTCGGACTATAATAATAATACATATTTATGCATACCTGTCAATAAAGAAAGAGTTTGATTTATCATTGATATTGGTTGCTTTGATTTCCCCTTTTAATAGTTTATCAAAGTATGATCCTTTAACCTTAAGCAATGTCTCTTTTGTTGTTTGATACTCTGAACCACCAATATTTAGTGTGATTGGATCTACAATGTCTGGTTGGAACTCTACCTTGGTTAATTTGGCCACTGATGTTGATGTTGTATTGTTGTTTAAAATTTCATCCTTTTTTTTAATTATTTCTTTTAATTCTTTAATTTCATTTGAATATCGTACTTGTTGCTCTTGTAAAAGAGAATTAATTTGTTGAATTATTGGATCTGACATTTTAAATATTTAGTTTTGATTATTATTATTGAATCAAATGGTACCATTATTCCCTATTTATACTTGTACGTTTCTCCTTTAGGAGGAGAAAAACGAAGTGATACATGCATGAATTATAAATGGAATGTCAGAGAAAACCAAATCAAAAAGATCTTTTTTGTTACTTCATACTTTCCCGATATTTTGTCATCTTGGATATCTAGAATCCATCGTTCGATACCACCCATCAATTTAGGTTTCAAGACCATGTATAAGTAGTTTACCTTTTCTCATTGTAATTCTTTTAACACATCATCATTATCATAAAGATATTTGCAAATATCACTTTAAAAATCATCGCAAAAAAAAAAGGATTATTGGTTTGTTGGGATTGTGAATAATTTATTTAAATAGAATTAATTAAAAGTTTAATCAGTTGTAAATACCTCGATTTCTTCCATTGCGATTTCATCAAATGAACAAAAAGTATATCTTCCTTGTGATATCTTTGATGACTCGTGATAGTGATGAGGGAAACCAGAGTAGCTATTTATGTCGTTGTTGCTATTACTACAAATCTGAATATCAGATCCAAACATTGGACCATGTGTGGAGTACCCATACACATAACCATCGGTAAAGCCTGGTATAGCCACAAACTTGGTTGGTTCTCTTCCATAATTGTTGATGATTGTGAAAATAAAACAATTTGTGTCACCATAACCATCTTGATTGTTATCTGAATTCCATGATTGGCTGTTATAGCCACCGAATACCTCGCCTTCAATTGATTTAATAAATGTAATAGTTGCACCTTTTCCATCACATTTATCATGGAATGATTTAGCTTCAAATCCATCTTTTGTTGCCTAGAAAGAAAGAAAAAGAAAGAAAGAAAAAAAGAAATTGTTAGTTATTATTAATAATGATGTTATTTTGTATATTAATTACTCTGGTTCAATAAGATTTAAACATACTTTATAAATTAAATTTAATTTTTTATGTGAACCTAGCCATTCATAAACAGGAGCCATTTGAACATGGTCCAACATAGAGCAAGGTGGCTCAGGAATTGTGATTTTATAGAATTGTAATTCCCTTTCGATTGCACTTTTGATCGATGCTGGGAATATAACTGCATCATGATCACGAAGATAATTTAAAATATATGCAAAATTAGTTCCGTCTCTAAATAGGTAGTAAAAATAATAATATTATTAGTTTGTGTTTAAAATATATTAATTAATCGTTGTGTACATTCATACCTGTCAATAAAGAAAGTGTTTGGTTTGCCAGTAACAGAAGTAATTTTGATATCACCAGACAACATTGCATCAAAGTATGTGCCTTTGATGCTGGTGAGTGTTGCCTTTGATGCTTGAAACTTTACTCCACCAACAACGAGTGTAACAGGATCAGCAATCATTGATATATCGACTACTTTTTGAAATTCTAACAACTCTTTTCTTGTCTTTGTTAGTTTTTCTATTTCTTCATTCAACTCTTTGATATCATTTTTGTAACTTTCTTTAGCTTCTTCTAATAGTTCTGTTATTTGGTTAACTGTAATTTGTGTTTTGTCTAACATTTTAAAATTATAATTGATTTGATTGATAAATTATGATGATGATGATGATTTGTCTATCTCTTTTTGTTGGTTTTGATCAATAATAATAATAATATTTGTATTGTATGTTTTGGTTCTAACGTTGACGACAACGAATGCAAATGACCACTGCACCATCATTTTATAGCTGACGGTTCTCTTTGATTCTGCAGATCACTTTCAAACCATGACCCCAAATATCAAAGTTTTAAAAAAACCTTAAAATTTTATAAGATATTATTCTGTGCATACCAAGATTCTATACCAATACTCACAATGGGATTCGTCTTGACTAACACCAGTCTATGTTCCTGCGGCTCGTCATGTTGGGATGTCTTTAATTTCAATGGTCAACCCTCCAACCCTGCTGCTCAACTTGTTATCTTTTTTGATCAAAAATATAAGGCAATATTTAATACAAAAAAATAATAAATAATAAATACAAATAAATAAATAAACAAATAAATAATCTTCATACAACTATAAATGAAACAAAGGTTGTTGAGTAACAGCCAGATAGAGGGATGAATATTGAAACATTTTATTTTATTTTTTTTATTTTTTATTATTGAATTTTAATACTACAGTGCAAGCACAAAGTAAAATAATTGTTCATTATAGAAACACTAAAAATAACAAATACTATTATTATTAATTATATTGCAGTAGTATATATTATATAATATTTCTTCTTTCAATTCTAAAGTTTGTGACGATAAAAATCCAAGTGAACTCGCTGCTAAAGTGCAAAGATAGTTGTGTCTTTTAATGAAACAAATCTAATCACGAGTGAAATGAGATATCCAACAAAACCATGTTGATGTTGCTCGCCAACAATATTAATATCTACCAACAATGTAAACGAGCGACGATCAAGTTTATCATCAACAAACTAAATTAACACCTAAGTTCAAATAATGGTGTACTCATCACAACTTGAACAAGTTCGCTATAGATAATAATAATAATCAACATAGTAACTATAACTAGTAAATAGATAAATAATAGTAATAGTAATAATGATAAGGTTTAAACCGAAATCTATATCTTTGATAGTATTATTGCTAGTATTGCTACAAGTAGTAATCAATGTGGTTGATGGCGCACCACCCACCATCAATATGGCAGCCAATGTGTTTATCGGATACAAAGGTGCTGTTAAGGTTTACACTGTTACTGCCGACACTGTATCAGTGTACTCTGTCATTGTTTCTAGCCCTCCCATCTCTCACCCTCCCTTAGATGTAGTTCCTCCCGTTGCTAGTGGATCACAGCTAACAATCACATTCCCAGCACTGCCTGGTTACTTAAAGTCAGACCCTATAGATGCTACTCTAATCATTTTCAATGCCGCTGGCGAGGAAACAACAATTGCATTTAAATATTATGGTATGTTAAATTAAAAATTAATTAATTAATTAATTTATTAATGAACTAAACCAACTCTTTCTCTCTCTCTTTCTTTCTCTCTCTCTTTAGCACCAAAGGTTACAAGAATATTACCTGATAGTGGATTCAAAAGTGGAGGTACTATCATAACGATCACAGGATTTAATCTCTACTTTGCAGGACTACTCACAACTATTACTCTTGGTGGTGTTCCATGTACCGTCGTTAATGTTCCTACTGCTGCATCAATTCAATGTACTACACCTTCTTTAATTGGTTCTCCTTCAGATTTGGTCAAATTACACTTGGAGGTTGATGGTAATGCTGACACTGCAGCTCCTGAATTTCTAAATTATGATTTAATTGGTATGTTATATTTATTTAATTACTAGTTATTATTTAATTAATTTATTTATTTTACATTATTTAATTTTAGAACCTCAAATAGAAGATTTTGAACCAAAATTTGGAAAGGCTATAGGAGGTGAATTGTTGATGATTACACTCAATGATAATCCTGATCCCCTTCCACTACTTCCAACATCTATTATGATTGGTACTGCTCAATGTACTAGTATAAATAGACCCTCTTCATTGGTACTCACTTGTCTTACACCCACCATTTCAGATGTATCCCAACGATCTCTCAAAATCACAATCAATCTAAACTCATTTGTAATTACATCTACATCAACTTTTAATTATCTTTGTATGTATAATAATAATAATAATTAGTTATTTATTTTATGCAACCGTCTAATATATAAAATTATCTTTTTTTTTCTTTTTTTTTAAAGATCCAACAATCACATCAATTCAACCTGAAAGTGGATGGGCAGGAGGAGGAAAAGATATTATATTTAGTGGTGATAATTTATTTGCAGCAACCTCTATCATTGCCAATATTGGAGATGAACTATGTACTGGATGTACTGTCATCACTGATAATACTGTCGTTCCAGTATCTTACAAGATTAAGTGTACTACTCCCGTTCGTATTGCTCCATACAATCTTGTATTATCAAAGATTGTAACACTCAAACTCAACAATCTTGAAGTATTATACCCTCCAACTCCTTTCAAGTATACTTTTATTCGTAAGTCTTTATCATTTTATTAATATTTCAACTTTGTACATTTTTGAACTAAAATTTTTAATCCTCAAACTAGAACACAACATTAAAAAGATCATACCAGAAAGAGGACAACCCGGTAGTACAATAACAATAACAGGAAACAATATTAAAGATGGAGTTGTTCAAATTAATGATTTAATTTGTCCAACCATTGCTTATGTTGTTTTAGAGCACACTGAGGAGATTACATGTAGGGTTCCAACACTATTTGTAAATGATGTTGATGTCAATGTTGTTATCTTTGTTGATAATAACCCTTCAATTCTTTCATTACCTTTTGGTGTAACAACTCTTCCTAAATTCAGATATTATAGTATGTAGAAACAAAAAAAGAATCATGATACATTCATTTTTAATCATTTATTAATTCATTATGATTATTATTTAATTGTAGAACCAATCATTTCAAATACAGAACCGATACTATCATACACCAAAGGAACATTTGTTGTGACTATTCAAGGACAAGCTTTCTATGATATCACTCAAATCAAATATGGTGACAATGTACTTGACTCAACCAAATTCAATGTGATCGAATACAACAAAATCTATCTTCATGTGTTTAATGACCTTCCAACAATAGCTCATCTTCCAATAACCCTCACTACAACATTTGGTGATTATTCAAAAGATGGTTTTGGTGTTCAATTTGTTGGTATGTTAACATTTACAAATGATATGAATGTGAATCTTTATCATTAATATTAATATTAATTTTTTATTTATTTGTAGAACCTTCTATTATGACAATGGATACAATAAGAGGAATAGCATCAGGAGGAACAATAGTCAATATTCAGTTGGATGGAGTTGTTGAAGGAAGTTCATTTGAAATTAAAATTGGTGATAGATTATGTCAACCAACTATGGTTGTACCTGCACCTGCATTTGGATCGGTTCAATGTATCATTCCACCTTCAAAGTTTGAAGAACCTGAACTCGGTGGAACAGTCAGTGAAGATATTTCTATTATTGTCGGTTTATTGGGTTCAACATTGCCATTAACCTCATCACCATCTTCACAAACCTACACCACCACTTTAAAATACACCTATGAAGGACCATCGATTAATAACATCACACCTGCCAAGCTATCAATGAGTGGTGGCCGAGTTACCATTGATGGTACCAATCTTGATAATCCCACCAAAGTTACAATCGGCACTGACAATTGTATGATCAGTACCACACCGACTCCACCAACTCCAACACAAATCATTTGTACTCTACCACCAACTTTACAATCAGGTTTATTAAATACCAATGTTATGCTTTCATCTGGTCTTTTAGCAAATAAGATAAAAATTACAATCGATGCAACTTGTAAGTAAAAAATATCAATCATGATTATTTAATTTATATATTTATTAATTTATTTATTTCTATTTATAATCATTAGTACCAACCATATTGAGTATTTCACCAAAACAAGGACAAAAATCAGTAAATACAAACTTGGATGGTAGTTTTATGTTTATAACCATTAATGGTATCAATCTTGGCACAACAACGGCAACAACATCAGTTACAGTTGGTTTAGAATCATGTGCAATTGGAGTAGCTGGTACAATTGTTACAGCAAACCAAATTATATGTTTGAAACCAATCAGTACTGTTTCAGGGCCAGCCGAGGTTGTTGTTAAAGTGAACGGTATCGATTCGATTGATGAGGTGTACTATAGACAGAATGGTTTGTCTTGCTTTGGACAACCAGAGGCAGATGGATCAAACTCACCAGTCGACTGGTTCCTCATCAAGAAATTCCCACATACTGGAACTACCGGTTTCGACGTGAACAGAGCATACATGTACACTGATTCATCGGTCAAAGACAAAACAATGGAATTCAAAACCGACTTTGAATCTGCTGATAGCCCATTATCAATGACCTATACCCAATGGATGCATGATACACAATACGGTTACATGTTTTTTAATGATCAAGTCAAAGGTGCACAAAAAGATGCTGGACATGTTAAAGGAATGCTATTTTGGGAGTTTTCTCCAGATGGTAGTACCTTGGAATCGGGTGTGCACATAATGCATTCACAACCACACTTTCCTGTTAATATGCACATCCCTCGAGATAAGGGTACAGGTGCTGCAGCACACCATACCTATGCTACACCGAACCGACTATACAAATCTAAAAAATATGGTAGTTTGTGGGCAGGTAAAAGCAATAATTTAGGACAACATTTCTTTTGTTACAATCTCGATGCTGCAGGTGTTGACAGAGTTGCCGAATACTTTATTAAAACCAATGCATGGGCTCTTCCGAGACCAAGATTATCAAGTGTTCCAAACCCCTCTCCGATCTACAATGGAGCATATCTCACAACCACCACATGGCTCCATGAATTAAATACGATGACAATTCCTGGTCCAGGTAGAAAGGCAAATTATGGTCAATATAAAATGAATGAATTTGTAGAAGTAAGTATATATTTTCATAACCCAAACAAACAACTAACATACATTTTATTTTATTTTATTTTTAGCTTTGTGAAGATAATATCAATCAAATTAATTTAGGTGATATTTGTTATTGGACAATTAATGCTGTAGTTCCTGGGTTTGGTAAAGCCAAATACTTTGAAAAGACAACTATATTCACAGGACCCTCGTCTGTTGCCGTGACATTTGGTATTCCAGTCGACCCAGCACTTGTTCCCCCATTTGTTGGTGGACCAGGAGAAGCGAGATTGATTGTTGCTCCTCGACCAAAACCAAAAGCTGTTGTGGCTAGCACTGTTCCAGAAAAGATTACGCAAGATGGTATCGATATCTGGGAGGTAATGGTCAATTACTACAAAAGAAGTTTCTTTGTATCAACCTATCTTATTGGACAGAAACCTCTTTTCCCAGTCCCCGGTATTTATAATGTTCATGTAACTCGTATGTAAATCAAAAATATCATCCAACCAAGAAACTAATCTTCATTGGTTATCTATTTTTATATATTAATATTGATTAATTGTCACTCCCTTTTAGAAATTCCTTTACCAGATGGTTCATTGGGAAAGAATGGATATGCATACTTTAACAGCACTGATCATTCCAAGCTTGCATTCAACTTGGAACCAAAGATTGGAGCAGGTGCATATGACGATGGTGAGAATATGATGTGTTTTGGTGATACTAATCGTCACTCGAAGCAACCAAAAAGAGGTGGTGGCGTCCTATGTATTCAATCACCTGAACTCGTTTATCAATTCAACCGTTTTGTTTCTGGTTATGGATCAGTTGTATGTATTATTCATTATTATTATGACATACATCTATTCAAATGCTTACATTTCCAATACTAACACTTATATATTTTGAAATAGTTAAAATTCAAGGTATTTTCTGAGAGTTCACCAAGAGATATTAATCTTCCTGCACCTGCAGGTATAACGACCATACCATTAACATTTAATCCAGCGAATGTGTTTAACCTTGTCAATCGTAACCCAATCAACTCGATTGCACCTACTGTCACAAGATTCGCACCAGGTGATAATGTTTTCGGTACAGGTGTTATAGTTCCAGTCCCCACCGTTGCACCAGCTACGGCAACAAACGTTCAGTTATCGAATTCCTTAAAGTATTTTGTTTTATATAATGGAAATCTACCAGTTATGAACCCAACAAATCCTGCTAAATATTTGTTTGTCGATGCCTCTTATGTTGTTCCAGTCGGCCATAAAGCTTTAACTGCTGTGGCTTACACTATCACCGTTCATCAGACCATTAGAATGGAAAGAATACCAACTTTGGGATACGCTGGTGAGTTGATATTCGATCTATATGATTATGCAGTAGATTTCACTATCCCCGCTGCACCTGTCAACGTCTATACTCCCAAGACACCCAATCTACTCGTCTCAACCACCAATGTACCTATTGATAGACTATTACCACCAATCAAAGTTATGCGTACCGATCTTACTCATGTTGGAACCGAATATGAATTGGTGTATCCAGACGCTCACTTTAAATCAATCAAAGGAATCAAAGCACACGATGCATTTGCACCTCTATTTGTTGCATACAGTCAAGGTGTAGCTGGCATTTGTTTGATTGGTGATATCGATCCTATTTACGGTTGTACATTGGAAAAGGCAATTAGATCAAGGGCACCTACTGTCACTGAACTACTTGTATCACCTGTATCGCCACCACCAGGGCCACTCATTGTACCTTCACTCTATGGGTTCCCTGGGAAAGACCAAGTAGTGGATTCAACAAGAAGATTCCAATTCAGTGGTACCGACAATACATTCAAGATTCTAAAGTTTGTCAGTCAATTCCAAGAAGAGCTTGGTCAAATACCACCTCTAATCGGTGGATTGGCTGCGTCATCACTTGATGGGTTTGACATTGCCATTGACACTACTATTGCTCAATCAACAGTAACAGTCGATGGTACAACTATCATTTTGAAATCTGATCAACTTTGTGCTGATGAATTATCGTATCTCCTTTTACTCACCGTCGTTGCAAGAGAATCAAACATCAAGGGTCATGCCAGTCCATTAGCTTATGGAACTAGTCCACTCAACTGGTCAAATGGTATCCTTATTGCCATTTCAAAATTAATTTCAAATGTATGTAAATAATATTATTATTATTTAATTAATTATTATTATTTAATTTACAAATCAAGATTATTAATCAATCATTATTTCTTTTGTTTTTTTTTTAGAAAATTGAAGTTCCTTTTGCAACACCTAGTTTAATTGGTGGATGTTTTACTGCAGTCGGTGCTATTGATTTGGTTACATTTGCTGATAATGTCAATATTGGATCATTCAAAAATACTGCTGCTGCCACTTGGATACTAAGTTCCTCTCCCGATTGGTTACCAGATTCCATGTTTAAATTATTATTTAAAGTCAAGACAACCGATCATATTCAATCATTGAGTGATCTCTATAATATGAGGGGACTGCCACCACCATATCCAACAGTATTTTACGACAAATACATTATTATTCGTCCATTTAGCGCAAAGATGGATGTCGACGATGATGAACCTGCTGCTCGTCATATGATGTCATTATTCACAATACCAACAACAACAACATCAGATGTTGAAACCAACCAAAATATAGTATCACCACTCCAACAACTATTCAACTTTATTGACCAAGCTGCATTTACACCAGATGAATTATTACAACTTGACAATCAACAAATCAACCTATTAAAAGAATCATTGGACAAATGGGTTGATATTTCATCAGAGAATCAAGGTATCAAAGTATTACTCAAAGATCCAATCACCCAAACATCCAACCAAATCATCAAATACCTTGATGAAGTCAACTCTGTTCAATATGGAGTGTCTTCTGATCACATTGAATTATGTTATTTGGCAATCGGTGGTGGAGGTCAACAAGAATACAAGATTGAAATATGTTCACCAATGTCAATCGTTTACCTCACCAACACATTGAAACGTATTCAAATGACAGCATCAACTCTTTCAAAGAACTTTTGTGACTTGACATTGTACCATTTGCCATTATCATCAGAATATGATGGATATGTTTCTGATGGAGTAGATGGTTTAATGATTGCAACACTCAACTCCAAGTTGTGTGATGCTCAAATGACTACTCTTTCATCGTTCCAATCGAATTCATTCTCGACTCTTTGTACTCAATCAGGACCGATTATTACAAGTCTATCAACAAACAATGGTGCGTCAATTGGAGGGTACCAACTATTGGTCAATGGATATAGATTCCAATCAAATTTGAATATTACCATTGGTGGTGTTAGATGTTCTCAAACAATATTCCAGACATCACAACTTGTACAATGTGTAGTTCCACCAAACACAGGTATCAACCACCTCGTATCATTCACATCGAATCATATTCAATCAACTCTATTTTATTTCTCTTACAATCGTATGTTTCGCTATAACTATTAATTAGTTAAATTTTAAATTATTTAATTCTACCTTTTTTCATTTCTAACCTTTTATTTTTTTTATACCTTTATAGAACCAATAATCAACAATGTATTAGTATCAGATATAACAAGATCAGTATCAGAGATAACAATCAAAGGTGCAAACTTTGGTAATAGTGGAGGCAACGACAACTCACTTTATATCTCTATTGATCAATACCAATGCTTTAATATTATTCAACATGTTGACTCCACCATCAGATGTAGAATTAAAAGTAGAGTTGCTGCCAACAACTTTGTCAATGTTTCAATATCCAACGACAATAGCAACGGTATTAGACAGACATCAGTATTCCATTTGAATCAAATCACAAATACTCAATTCAATTATTCCTATGTTCCAAATATCGTTGCAGTATTACCAAGTCATGGATTTGCTCGTGATTTGGTGACAGTGGTTGGTGATTCATTTGCCAATGGAGATGCATTACCATTGTCATACTTTAAGGATACAAGATCAACAGTCCTGCCACCAGGTGATATGGGTGATGATATCTTGACCGTTCGAGTACCACAAATAACTCGAGACTCTCAACTCTTGGTGTCAGTCGATAATATTGGTAGTAATCTCAAGTCATTCACTTTGGATCAACCTTTTATTGAATCAATCTCACCAAGTCGTGTTAGTTCATCAGGTGGTGTCATCATCATTAAAGGAGGTGGATGGGGTATGTCTCGTCAAGCTATCGACTATGTCAAACTTGGTTCTACACCAATCAGCTGTACTCCATTCAACAAATTCCTCGAATGTATTGTTCCACCAAGCACTGGTGAAGTTAATACTCTCACTGTCTCTTTTAGTGGTAGAGTCACGACATCATACCTCTCAGACTATGGTATGTCATATTCAACACCTCGAATCACATCGTACACTGAATCATCAGGAGTACTCACAATCAGAGGTGTCGACTTTGTCAACATTGGCACCCAAACATCACCTCAAAACAGTTATTTGAATGTTGTATCGAATATGAATCGACCATTGTCATATCAACAGCTCACATTTGTCAACAAGACAACCATCACAGCCACTCTCACATCTCTCTTGTCAGGAGAATCAGTAGAATCAGTTCAAGTATTAATATTTGGCATGGAATCTAATACTTACTACCATGCACGATATGGATGTGATGGATGGGTTAGAAACGGTGACTACAATTATATTCCATTACATTATGGAGTTTATCCATTAAAAGATTATGGATTCTGTACCACACCTTCATGTATTGCATCTTATCAAAAATCATCTGGTGAAGCTGGTTGTATCATTGTAGTTGATAGTAATACTGGTGTTCTTACACTATCTTATGGTATGTTATATTAATTATTATATTAGCAAATTATTAATTATTTATTAATTTTATTTATTTATTTAGAATACACAATTAATCTAAATACCTATGTAGATGCTCATATTGATGGTGTATTTGATAGTGCTTACGATAATAGAAACTCTGAATTAGCCAATTCAATGATCATTCTTGTGGCGTACCCAACCGCCGGCTCTGTTTATGTCAGTAGACTATTTTATCCATCAATGTCAAGACTTGATTGTCCATCTATATGTCTCATCAATGTATCTTCGACTAATGCAAGTTATATACCTATTATAAATAATTGGAGAGCAGACTTTACAGTCAACAAACAACCTCGATCGTTTGACATTGGTTTCTACGACAAGAGAATATTTGGAGAACCAAGAGTAGCATTCTTTTCAAGTGGATTCGGTAGTGGACTTCGTCTATCACTTCCATATGGTCGTTTCCGTATCTCATTTGAATGTCAATCGTACACTATCCCCACCAATATCAATGTTGCTGTATATTTACCTGGTGTTGTAGATCCTATTATATACGTACCACCAGGAGGAAACACTCTCAAACAAGCAACAACATTTGATGTCTATCGAAATGGTATGTTTTTTATTTCGGCCAAAAGAATTCTTTTACTTTATAACTAATTGATGAATTATTTTTTAGATATATTGAATGCTTATAGTGGAGGACTTAATCCATTGGGTCAAAACATTAGTTTTGAAAATATCTATCATCCAAGAGTGCCATCTTATTATATTGGAACTTCTTTATTAGTTTGTTCAAGCATACCACCAAGTAACATTTGGACCTGTATAGTACCACCTAAAACAGGTTCTGCACCTTTAACTTTTTCAACCTATTCGATGGTCGGCACAACTTTGACCAAGTTTTACAAAGAGTTCCCAATCACCTACACTAGTGTTGTAGTTGCCTCTGGCTCTGTCTTTATGGACTATGACAGAGACAATACATTCAATAATATAGATGAGAAAATGGCAGGACACACAGTTCAAATCAAATCAGGTAGTACTGTATTGGCATCACAAAATACAGTGGCCGGTGCTATTGGTTTCTCATTTAGTATGAGTTACATCCCAACCAATGCTCGTATATACATTTATCCATCGCCTGGATGTATTTCATACTTCTCATCGTTCCCATTCTCGTCTCCCATTGTCAAAGATTTCCCCCTTTATCAATTAGATATGTTTGGTATCGAATTGAGCAAACAATGTCAAGGATATTTAACAGCTGGAACCGAGCAATTGAATTTACAAAGTGGTACATACGATCTATCAAAATTTGGATGGTGTAAATCACCCTCTGTATGCGCCAACGTCATCACTTCTGAAACCTTCCCAGACTATTGCACACCTGTTTACAGTGGAACCATGGTGACCATTGATTACAATGCACAGGTTACACTCACCTTTTGGCTTAGTAACTCACCAGGTTTACCATACAGTTCAAACAAATTGCCCCCTTCATCAATGTTCCAATACGGTGTTGCAGCTAGATCCATTATAAATGCATCATATTACACATTCTACTTTACTGTTCCAGCCAATGGAATTCTCAAGTTTAATGTACCCTTTGGCACAACAAACCTAATCATCACTCCACCCAGTATCTTTGATCATATAGTTGATGGAACCACCATTGACTTTACAACCAGTGAGAGTGTACCATCATTCGCCAAGACACTAGCAGTCTTTTCTCCAGCCACCCACTTTTACAACAGTGCATCAGTCAACATTCTCAGTCTCCCATTAGGTTTCTACAACTTTACATGGTACTCTAAACAAGGTCAAATCAAATCATTCAGTGCACATCCATCAATGAGTATTTATGTTTGGAATAATGCAGGTACTCTTTATAATGTTGCTAGAAATGGAAATAATATTCAACTTCCAGATACACTTGCATTGACTGTTGAAAATACTCCAACTAGTATGTATAAATACAAAATCAATTTTTAAAATCAATTATAAATTAATATATATTAACAAACTCTTTTTTTAAACTATTACTTTTTTTTAGATTTATATAGTTTCGCAGTCCCACCAGATGGATTACAATTCACAATGCCAACTCCTTATTCTTATGTCCCATTCCTTTTTATTGAAGGATTAGAGATTGAATGTGAAAATAACTATATTAATTGTAAAATTCCATCACACATTGGAGGTACAACTTCAAAAGCAAAATTGAAGCATGCTGGAACGTTCTTTTATCACACTTGGACTATTACCTATCAAAAGAGATTCGAAATTCCATCTGCTGGATCAAGTTATTTGGCAGCAGGACAATCGTTGACACTGGGAGTAAACGATATTGGAGTAATGATCAAGTACCCTCTCAACCCAGGAGTTGGACAACCATACACCTACTTTTCTCTCTCCCCTACAGGCATCAAGATTGGTTTCCAAGCAGGCCCAACCAATAGTCACATCTACCAGGTACTTTCTTCTCAGTATGACCAATCATTTACTGCACCTTTCTCATTCAAGGTAGAATCTGACTATAACATTGGATTGTGGGGTACCAAATCAGGAGCATTATCCCGTGGTGCTTGGTATCTTGACAAATCTCCTCTTCCTCTCCAATCATCATACTTGCAAGTTGTTCGTGATGGAGTCATTGTTCAAAACAGCGCTGGAAACGTACAATGGTCCAGATTAAAACCACTCAATTATTCTGGACTTGCACGTCCACTTGGTGCTCAAATAGACTATCTTGACGCACTTGACACCAACAAGAATTTCTTGACAATGGGAAGATTCCTAACCAATGGTGAAAGCTATCTTAGATTTGATAATGATGGAAGTCTTCGTCTATACAATGACAACTCCTTCACAGCCTATTCATGGCAAGTCTTTTTTAGTGGTGGCATTATGAATCTCCTTCCACCAATCAAATGGGTTTTCACAGCCAATAGTCTCTGCGCTCACGGTCAGTCAATACTCACCCCAATTGTGGGGTGCATCCAATTCAATGCTCCAGCTCGTTACCTATTTGTTGCCCCACCAACATACGGATCGTCACAATTTTCAATGACAGTGACCAATTATTTTGGAGCACTTGTTTACTCTCAAGGATCTGCTCCAACCTCGCCATACAAGATGATCCCAGGTACCTTTATGGAGTTTGGTGATGCACTGATTCATGGACAATTCCTCACCAATGGAGTTGAGAAACTCTTTGTCAAACCAAATGGAGTGTTTAGAAGAGAAGCATCTGGAAGTGAAACAACCCTTGCATCTGGAGTCGTCAACGCCATTATCGCTTCTAGTACACTTCAATTTGGTGGCCTCATGACAGTAACTCCACCAGGTACTTACAAATACGTATTCTATCCACCACCTGGTCACAATCTTCCCAATGTCGACCCAGTCACAAAACTTGTCTTTGTAACAGCTGCTGGAAGAGGTGCTGGAACCTCCAACCCTGCTGCTCAATTTGTTATCTATGATCAAAAATATTGGGCAAATATTTAATTCAAACAAATAAATAAATAAATAAATAATATTCATTAAATAGTTTTGCTCCAAAAATAATCTTTATTTACTCTTGATGACTTCTTGGTTTTGCACCCATTTCTGTCATTGGAATAAAGTGATGACGAGATCTTCGATAATCTCTGATGATCTTTGGTGACTTTTTAAAAACTATAACCGATATAATGATCGCTGTTACAGTGACAACAACCACTATCATAATCGTGAATACCCAATTTCTTTTTGGATTTACTTTTTGTGGTGGTTGTTGGCTGCAGTCTCCTTGTCCAAATAGTTCCCGGTCAATTTGAAGCGGTGTGAATTGAGGATCAATCAAACATAGTTGACATTGTGGAAGATGAATACCAATCAATGCAATCGATTGTTGATCATTGATTCTAGTTGTGTTGATTAATTCTATTTTGGAGTACGTTGGTTTGTTGTTTGATATCACAAATGGTAGGAATTGTCCAAAGAATTGAATATCATTGGAAATGATCCGAATAAATTCAATTGAATCACTATCTTGGAATGATTGGAATGTTTCTATATGATGAATGGATCCGTCACATCCAATAATAGTTTGATTATTATTAATTGTGGTTGAGAATAGTACAACGAGATGTGGTGATTCTGAAACCATTGAATAGGGCCATTCTTTAATTGATACTGATAATTTAATACTATTATTACCAATATAAATACTTTCACCTCCAAATTGAATAGTTCTACTATCATTATCATTTGATGCTTGAATTGTCGAAATAATTGTAGTATTTTCGTATAGTCCTTTACTGTTTTTGATTTGATACTCCAATGATTTTAATTGATCTGTTGATTTATCTGTATAATACCAATTACCGGTTGTTTTTAATTCTCTAATTGTTTGATTATTAATATCTACTTCTTGAATTGCAATTAAATCAAATTTGAATAAATAATCATCGTATTGATACGATATTGTTGGATTGTTAGAACTAAAAACTTGTTTTGAAACTGTAAAAAGAAAAATACTATGTTAGTATAAAAAATTAAAATTATAATATTATTATATAATTAATTACATACTTTGATTATTTGATATGTTAAATTTACAATCATCATACCAATCCAAACTATCACATTTACAATAACCATTTTCGCATTTACCACGACCACTACAATTATTTGTCCTAGTCATACACTCATTATCAGTCGGTAATGGATAAGGAATGAATAATAATGTATTTGATAAATACTCCCCGTTTGGTACGTTGATTGTCAATCTTGTTGGACCAGATGGAGGTATATTATCAAATCGACAAAGAAAATCCTTTTCAGACGCTCTCACTCTAACTGAATAATATGGTTGGCTTGGCTCACCAACATAAAGTAGTCCATCGTCGGCATTCTTTCCAAAATATCCATATAAATGTAAATATAAATGATCAGTTGGATACGTAGTTGGTTCTAATGATATTGATGTTATCATTGCTTAACATAAAAATTAATAAATGAAAAATATGTTTTTGATTTACATGTTTTTAATACATACTAGGATAAGGTATATTAAATTGTGATGAACAATCTCCATTTGGTACATTTACTTTGATACCCGTTAAACCTGGTATTGCCTGACTACCAAAATGACATTCGATAACTGTTTCATTTGCATGTATCATGGTACAATCATTTGCGTTTGTGGAACCATTAAAAAAAATGACAGCACTTGTTGAATTTACTCCAAAAAATCCAACTATATAAATTTTAATTGGTGGGTATGAGGGAGGATCTATAATTACAGTTGATATCGTTGCTTGAATTTAAAAAAAAAATTAATAAACATTCCCATGTGTTTTTCTTCTTGATTTAATCTTACTATTTGAAGGAATATAAAATATTGGATCAACATAGGTTCTATTATCCAAAATTAAATTAATATGGGATGATCCTGGTAAAGGTTGTTTTTCAAATTGACAATGAATAAAAGATATGTTTGAACTTTTAACCAGGCAAGGATAAGGGTCATCCTGTGTATTTATAAAAATAATTGTTTGATTTGCATTTTCACCAAAATAACCATTTAAATCTAAAAACAATGGTGGGTACGTTGATGGTTCTAATGAATATGATAAAATATTTGCTGAAATAAAGTTAATAATTAATAAAATTCATTATTTAGATTCATTAACAATTTGATTACATACATTTATAGGGGATTGTAAAAGATGTTGATACATTTCCATTGGGGATACTTAATAAAAGAGTGTCGTCTCCTGGGGATGGTTCTTTCCCAAATTTACATTTAAATTGACTTTCATTGGAATCTTCTACTATACTTGTGCATGGGTATGCAGCAGTAGATCCATTGAAATAGACTGTACCCAGAGCCGAATTCTTTCCAAAAAATCCTTTTAAAATTAAAAAGATTGGTGGGTAACTTGGTGGTTCCAGTGTCACTGAGGATATATAGCTCCCTCTAGGAAGATAAATAGAATAATTATCATACTTTCCATTTGGCACAGTGAGAGTCACATTATTTGTACCTGGAGGTAGATCTTGGCTTGTGTTGAACAAACATCGAATATAGGTTTGGTTACTCTCATTAAAAATGCATTTAAATGAGTCTTCTCCTGTATTTAGGGATAATCTACCACGTCTTGTATCCATTCCAAAATATCCATATAAACTTAGCGTTACTGGAGGTTCAAATAAATAAGAGTTAATGATTGTCTCTGTAGGAAAATTAAATTCACAGGTTAGTAAATATATGGAAATTAAGCTATCTTTTTTTTCTTACTATTTGGAAGAATATTTGCAATCAATGAATTATTTTGAAATTGAGTAAATATTTGAACTGGATGTAAATTGTTATTTGTTGATGAATCGACAGTACAAAATATCGAATTATTAAGAAAACTACGAATCGTGCATGGGTTCATACCAAAACTTATATTTGGTAAATAGGTATTTGAGATAATTTTAAAATAGGCTGTAATTGTTATTAAATTGTCGTGAACCTTGTCCAATGGATTCAGTGTCGCATTATCCAAAACAAATGATATTTCTTCAATGGTAAAAGTTTCTGGCCAAAGTGAATATTTTTTTGTTTGTTTTCTTCCTTGACTTGGATCCATTTGTCCACTATGTTTTTTGAAACTGTTAGTATCGATAGTAATAAACTTTTTGAAATAAAGTTCCTGTATACATACTATAATTGTTTATTTGGGCGAATAACGGATAACCCTTGATCAATGTCTCCATAGCCCAATAAATCTCCGTTTATGATAAACCGACCTTGATATGAAACCAAATTTAAACTGTCAAATGTAGGAGGTTTGCATAAAACTGTTTCTGGATGTTCTAGTGTAGTGTTGAAAATACCACTAGACTGAAAACACCATAAACAATCTGGTATGGCTGTAATACTTGTATTTACTATATTTAGAGATTGAATATAACAAAAATCATTTGAAAGATTTCCATTTAAACCAATATTATTTGAAAGATCAAGTCTAAGATTAAAAGGATTATTGACAAGCAAATCTATTGGAACTGTTCCTTCTAGTGAATTAATCTCTGTATTACTAAATAAATAATTAGTAAAATTAAAAATTAATATTGTATGATAATACCTACACATATTTTACAGTCGATGGTAATATAGGTATTTCAGATGGATTATTATTATTAAATATTCTATTAAAAAATAATAAATGAATTAATTAAATTATTCTATTTATATAAATACATTCAACTTATTCTTACAAATTTGTTAAATTAAAAGCATCAATTGTTGGTACAATCGTATTGGGTGCAATTTCTCTAGAGAAATAATTTTAATAAGTCATCATCGTCATCATCATCACTATGGATTAGAAATATACATACATTGAATTAATTGATTGTGGATAAGTAAATATAGATTGAATGGGTGTTGTTCCATTAATTACATATGCTTTATATTGTGTGATTGATTTTGAATTTACTTTTACTGTTGCATTGTTATCTCCACGCATTCCATAGACCGTTCTTTTATTCGAAGAGAGAGATGTAAATAAAATTGTTTTGTTCATTCCTTTTTTGTTGGTTTTTAACATACAGCGAAGTGAGTTTAGGAAAATGGCGTTCATCAATGTCAAATTCTTTCTCTTTGTCACCATCAACGAAAATCGTAAGCATTAATACGTCATTATCAAGCACCCTTAGAGATTGTGGTGTGATCAAACCAAACGAAAGTGAAAGAACGGTAGACGGTATTTTACCATTTGCAAATGAAAGATCTATTTGACTATTATAAAGGAACCTAATATATTTATATCGGTGTTAATAAAAAATATATATAAAGTGTATATTATTAACTTACAAACTAGTCAGCCTTGGGAAATCATATGAAAGCAAGAGTGGAATGTCTTTGACTCTGGTATCGTTTATTTTCAGAGTAACCAATTTAGTGCAATTCTTTAAAAAATGCAATATATTATCTTCGGAATAGGTTTCGTCTTGTACAAGAGGTTTCCATAGTATTTCAATGAATCGTGTCTCTGGTAATACCAATGCATCGGTTAGTTTTGTTTGATTGTATCTAGTGAATGTATAGTTTTCTTGATACATTGACCTATAGAGTAGTTGTATTATTAATATCTCATTATAAAAGTATGGTATATATATTTACACTTGAGTGATATGATATTCTTGATTTGTTGTTTGTTCACAAACGAATAAGGTCGAGTTACATATTGACTCTGTTGTATTATAATCACCTTCTCTACCATATAATCTAATTAACCAATTGGCAGATTCAACTATTAAAAGTAATCATACAAGTAAGAAAAGAGGAGATGAGTATATCATATGTTACATAGTATGTACTAATCGATCGTTTTTCTATGTACATACTTTCCAAAGGTGGTAGTGATAATGTCTGTGAACTGCATCTTCTTATTGAATCATCATTTAATATGAAAAAGATAATATATAGGATTAATAACTCCTTAAAGTTGATCATATCATAATAATACTACTATTATATCTTATATTACTATCTGTATCCTTTTCACCAACAATCGTTTTCATCATAATATAATAACAAAACCGTCAAAAGAATGTCAAACCTCAAAATGGACCGCACCCAAAAACTAAGAAACCTAAAGTGAATTTGTTGCATTATAAATATATATAAATATGATTATTTGTATGTACTATATTATTTAACTCATACCAATGGACACCCCCCCCTTACTAAAAAAAATAAAATAAAACATAATATTTAAATTATTTTCCAGTCTAATTTACAAAATATTATATTAAACCAAGTTCTTTGACTTTTTTCATTCATTTTTTAATCATCATTTTGGTTTGTATTATCACCTAATCTCTTTCTCTTTTTGAGTACCATTGAATCATTATCTTTTTGAGTGGTAGCTATCATTGATTGATTGTTGGAGGCTGTACTATATTTTAGATTGGTCGATATAATCTTATCACCTCGACGATTCTTCCACGACTCGTATTCCATCGATGCTACATAACCCAATGTGAATATGATATTCTCTGTAGACGTTAGATCATTCTTGATTCTAGAGATATCTGCATTCCTCTGATGTAGTGATTGTTTGAATATTTGGAAAAAGCGTTCTTTAAATGATTGGAATAATGTTGAACATAATACATTATCTTTGAATCTTAAGATAGTTAAAATAAGGACATTAATACTAAAAATGAAGGAAGGAAGGATCAACACATCATCTCTTTTTTACATACAATAAAGCAATTTTAGTACCATATCTATCATAATAAGGAAACTTCCTCATTGAGATAACCTTTGAATCAGCAGCCAACTTGTTTCTAAACTCTTCTTGGTATGCTACCGGTTCTACTATATCTACATATCTATTTTCATTTAATGATCTAACTAACCAATATGAAAGTTCTATATTTGTTCCTTTTTTTATCTATATACAGAGTTATCCATGTTAATCATCTATATAACATATGAATCTCTTCTTCTTCTTCTTCTTCTTTGATGTTTCACAAACATACATCTACATCATCTGAACCAGAATCTAAATGACCCAAACGAAATCCATCTGTTTTAAATGTACAAAGTATTCTTTCTTCTTCTGCTAGAATATCATCTATATTATAATAATCGTTATAACTCATATCTCTCCTCTCTTCTTTATCTTATCTATATCTAGCTTTACAATTCCTGATATTACTACTGCGCCCTTTCAACTTCCCTCTCTTTTTTTCAAATTTTCAAAAGTTTTTAGCAAAGGAACTTCGGTCATTTCTATAGATGTTGCCTGCTGGCAGATCTCAAGGTCAAACCAATGCTATTGTTATTTTTCCTACACCCTATATACTCACATAATCTCATATGCTGAATAATAATCTTCATCATCTCTTTGATTATCGGGTGATGGAATACTTCATTCCAAATTATTACCTTTGCATTATTCAATAATGCGTGTGGTCGTAGTGAAAGGTCGTGACCTCTTATCAAGCATAAAAAATCTGGTGATGACCTCACCAGAAAAACTTGGATGCCCGGGGTGTGAGTGTTTGGGTGAAAACTAAGAGGGGAGATCTTTTCGCGAATAACTAGTTTAGTTTGTTCTCATTATCATCATCATCATCACCACACTTACCTTTAATATTTACTACTACATGATACAAACAAACAAGAGAGACAACTAGTCAGTCAATAAATATACTCTTACTCTTACTCTTACCACCACCAGCAGCAGCAATATAACAAACGACTACTATACCATACTATATACTCTATAGTTGTGATTGATCAATCATGACAGACAACAACAATATGTGGTATCATAGGGTTGTTCAACGATTAGGTTTAATGGTAGATATCATCATCAGCTATCATCTATTATCATATTTGATGATTGAAACGAGAGAGTCGATCAGTATTTCTGTGAAACTAATCATTCATTCCCTCCCTTCCTTCCATTGACTTATTTATTCTAGAAACCTGAAGATGGACCAACCATTAGAATAGTATATGCTAATGATGCAGAGCGTAATATAGAGTATCCAACCAATGTCATTAGTAATACAAAGTATACTCTTGTTACTTTTATACCAAAGAATCTTTATGAACAATTTGGGTAAATGACGATAATTATAGTAGATCAACAAGGAATGACTCAATATTGATACAATACCTTTTTATTCGATTATTCGATACATTTAGACGAGCGATGAACATCTACTTTTTATTTATAGGTATACTACAACTATTCCCAAGTATTACACCGGTTAATCCAGTGTCAACATGGGGAGCATTGGTTTTCATCTTTACAGTATCTGCCATCAAAGAAGGTTACGATGACTTTAACAGATACAAAAGAGACAAATTGGCAAACGAACGACAGTTTTGGGTGCTGCGTAATAATGCACGTGTACAAATACAATCACAACATATTAGTGTTGGAGATATAATCTGTCTACAAAACAACGATGAAATACCTTGTGATATGGTTGTACTTGCTACAAGTGATCCCGAAGGAACTTGTTATGTTCAAGTATGTTAATATTAATATTAATATTAATATATATTTGGATGGTGATACTGATTGACTCTCTCTCTCTATTTCTCTTTTTCGTTTATTTTCTTTTAGACAGCCAATTTAGATGGCGAAACTGATTTAAAGACAAGATTAGCACCAAAGGAAACAATGGGAATGAGTGAACAAGAATTACATAAATTTAAAGGTGTGATTGAATGTCCAAGTCCAAATGCCGAGATTTATAAATTTGATTCACGTCTATCGATGCAAGCCAACACCAAAGTCAACACGTACACACATTCTAATTGGATTACTCTGTCTGCTCAAAACATATTGTTGCAGGCTACGAATGTTAGAAACGTCGATCATCTCTATGGAATGGCCGTCTACACGGGCAATGAAACAAAGATTGGCAAAAACAAAAAGATACCACCCACTAAATGGACCAAACTCGACCACTCAATCAACAGAATCACCGTCTTTATATTTTGTCTCCAATTGTCATTGGTTCTCATCTTTGGTATGATTGGTGAATTCATTCGTAGTTCTGAAAAAGAGTCGGTCTGGTATTTGGGTTATACTCCAGATTACAAAGACCCATGGTATGAATTTATCATTATTCCTCTTCGTTTTCTTTTATTAAATTCTCTTGTATGTAAAATAACAAAACAAATCAAACAAAAATAACAAACAAACAAATCAAATATACTTATTTTCTTTATATTATATTTTTTCTAGATGATTCCAATTTCATTAAAAGTAACAATTGATGTTATTAAATATGCCTATGCATTATTTATTAATTGGGATCTTAAAATGTATTATAAACAATCAAATGCACCTGCAGTTGCCAATAGCACAGCGCTTAGTGAAGATTTGGGACAAATAGAATATGTCTTTACCGACAAGACTGGCACACTAACTGAAAACATCATGTTGTTTTCAAGATGTTCAATCGATGGACAAGTCTATGGTGTCGAAGGTTCAATATTCGAGGATCAATCACTATTGGAGCAAATCAATTCAAATGATCATCATTCTGTAAACTTTTTCAGAGCCATTTCACTTTGTCATTCTGTCATTCCTTCAAGATCTCCGTATTTATCAAGAAATAGAAGAAGTAGTAGAGTATTTGTTGGAATAATATTAATATTTTTTGTTTGATTTTTTATTTATTTTTATTAGGGAGGATAATTCAATATTTTATAAAGCATCATCACCAGATGAAGAAGCATTGGTAACAGCAGCATCAAAATTGGGTATACAATTTACAAACAAGACACCATCGGCACTAACCATTCAAGTCAATGATACTATAGAACATTACCAACTACTTCATACCTTTGATTTCACATCTGATAGAAAGAGAATGAGTGTCATTGTTAAACACAATGCAACCAATCAAATTAAAATCATTACAAAAGGTGCTGATGATATGGTTTTTAAAAGATTACATAAAAGTATGCAAAACTTTAAAAAGAATAATAATAATCAAAATAACAAATAACTAATCTATCTATCTATCTCTCTCTTTTAGATAATGATATAAAATTACAAATTAAACATATTGATGAATTTGCAATGATTGGTTTAAGAACACTTTGTATTGCAGAAAGAGTATTGGATGAGAATGTATACAATAGTTGGTTAGAGAATCATTTCAAGGAAGCAAGTTGTTCGTTAGAGAATAGACAGGAAAGATTGGCAGAGGCATATGAATTGTTGGAATGTAATTTGGATTTATTGGGTGTCACTGCTATTGAAGATAAACTACAAGAAGGAGTACCAGAAACAATACATAATCTTAGACAAGCTTCCATCAAGGTATGGATGTTGACTGGTGACAAGTACTCTACTGCCATTCAAATTGCACATTCCTGTAATCTTGTTGAACGTGGATGTCGTATCTATACTATTGGTAAAGAGATTCCAAGAGACGATCATGAAGACGACTATTCAACAGGTGTAACTAGAGAATTGTCTGCACTAGAGATTGTTTCATCGATTCGTGATATTCAAGATCATATTCTCACTAATGGTGGAAACTATGATCTCGACAATCAAAGTAGTAGCAATAATATTGGAAACTCTAATAGCAATAGTATTAGCAACAGAGATGTCTCTATAGCTGTCGAAGGACATGTCTTGACAACTGTCCTCAAATTTGCAGAAAGTGAATTCCTTCAACTCTCTGGTCTAGTGTCATCGGTCATTTGCTGTCGTGTTACACCCAATCAAAAGGCTTTGGTTGTTAGAATGGTCAAAAATACAAACAAGATTTGTTTGGCTATTGGTGATGGTGGTAATGATGTATCAATGATTCAAGAAGCAAATGTTGGTGTTGGTATTGGTGGTAGAGAAGGTTTACAAGCTGCTCGTGCTTCAGATTATAGTATTGCTAGTAAGAATCGCGAGAGAATATGATAGACATTAAGATCAGACACATTTGACTAATAATCGATCTTTTTATTTTAATTTTTTAAAGGATTTAAATATTTACAAGATTTATTATTTATTCATGGAAGATATTCATATCTTAGAACATCATTTGTAGCCAATTATTGTTTCTACAAATCATTATTTATTTGTTTTATTCAAATCCTATATCAAATATTTAGTGGGTTTGCAGGAACCACCTTTTTCAACTCGTTTTCACTCACCTCTTACAATATTCTATTTACTGGATTGCCAATCATTGGATACATTCTAGATCGTGATCTTCCCCAATCCATCCTCAAACGTAATCCATATCTATACACATTTACACAAGAAGGAAAGGCATTTTCACCAAAAATATTCCTCAGATGGTCATTTAGATCATTGTATCATGCATTGATTGTATTCTGTGCTACTGCTGCACCATTTATTTATAATACTGGTGGTACTGATATAGATTATGATTCAATTTCAATGATTTCATTTACCGCTATTATCTTTATTCAATCACTTACATTATTTATTGAATCAAAGTATGTAAAGAAAAGAAAAAAAAACAAAAAAAAAAAAGAAAACAGACAACTAATTTATTCTATTTATTTTTTAGTACAATAACATGGATAAATCATGCATTAATTTGGGGAACTATACCAATTTATATTTTATGTGTACTTGTTTTGAATAGTATATCAACATTGGATATGTACTCTGTGATGACTCATCTAACTGATAGATCTTCATTTTGGGGATCATTCTTTTTGATGATTTGTGTCTGCTTGGTACCAATCATTTCAATTGAATATCTACTCCAACTATACAAACCAACGGTCGATGAAATCATCAATCAAATCAGATCGGATAATCATCGTGGTGGATTTGGAGGATTTTTCAATTGCACTCAATCAACAACATCTCTCAATGACGGTGATTATTCACCACCATCCTCTTCAACTTCACATCACCTGTTTTCATCCAACATTGCTAACAATAACAATAACAATAACAACAATGATATCAGTTATCACAGTGGTAATGGTAACCATCATATGATTAGAAATTCAAGTATGGTGGTTCCAGAGGAACACCATAATCAGAGATCCAAAATTATCACATTTCTTTTATACAGAAGTTTGACAACTCCACTTGCAAAGAGATTGTCAAGACGAAAGATTCGTGGTAACAAGGAAGTCATTGAATTAATAGTCAATACTTATGAAGACACTTATGATGATGATCACAATCAATCATACTATAATTCCCATCCAGAAACTCAATCATTATTAAGAGATGAAGAAGCTGTAGAAACTTCTCCATTACTTTAAATCCACCACAAACCAAATCCACCAAACCAAACAAACCCCTCTTTTAGAAAACAACAACAATAATAATAACAAAACAATACAATTAAAATAAATAAATAAAATATGAATAATATTATTATTTATAGTTCCCAAATAAATATTGTATTTCTTACTACGTTTATTATTTTCTATTTCGATTAAATTTGTTATAACTATTTGATGAAATTGATTTTAGATTTTTGATTAATTGTTTTCTTGTTTTTGGTTCTGATGGATCTTGCATCATATCTTCTTGATCTTGTGATGATTGTTGTTGTTGTTGTTCAGTTGGCTCATTATTAAATACACCACCATATAATTTCTTTAATCTATCAGTTCCAGTTTTTGAGAGACCTGCAGCAACACGTAGATCATCTTGTGGTGTTGTGATGGCTTGTACCAACTCTTCTACAGCTGTATTAGTGTCATAATCTGAATTTAAATCGACTGATCCAAGACGACCAATCTCATCAAACTTGGATCCCCTTTGAGCAGTCATAATCTGGTCTCTAATCTTTTGTTTTACTTGTCTACGTGTCAAATGTCTCTTTTCATCTACAATCATGTCATCTTGAATATCTCCTTCTATCAATTCTGCTTCTTGTTGTTGTTGTTGTTTACGTGTTGTCATTTGTCTTTCTGGTATTTCTCTATTATTATCATCATTATCTTCATTTTCAAAATCATCATCATAATCATTCTCCATTTCAGTCATTGTTTTATATTGATATAATGTTGAGGGTTTGGTTGTGGCCGTCGTCGTTGATGACGATGATTTAATTCTACCACTACCAAATTGATGATCTTCATCAATTAGATCTTGTAATTTTCTTTGATACTCTTCATCTTGTTCGACTTGTTTCAAGTCCAAGTCTACAGTCTCTTCATACTCTTCGAATATTTCCATTTCCTTTTGACCTGGTTTCATAGTCATCTTGTCATCCAACTCTGCTTCATCGCGTGCATCTTCTTTTGCCTTTCTTCTGTACAAATTTTTAGTGATGGCTGGTTTGGACACTTGGATTGCCTCCAACAACTCCATCTCCTCTTTTGATAGGATACGCCATTTTCCAACCTCCAAGTCACCCAATTGAATCGGACCGACTTGTGTGCGGTGAATACCTATAGCCTTGTTGCCAACGGCCGACATCATACGACGTACTTGATGGTACTTGCCTTCGTAGAGTGTCAGACGTGCCATCTTATTTTCTTGATCGACCACTTCAAAATGAGCAGGTTTGCATGGTCCATCCTCACTTCTCAACTGTACTCTACCCGATGCCATCTCGTCCGCCTCGGTGCCATTAAACTTGCTCTCACAAACCACCTCGTACACCTTGCCCATCTTATCGTCTTTAGGAGTAATGATACGTTCCACAATCTTTCCATTCTGACTCATCACAACCAATCCAGTAACCCATTTATCAAGTCTACCTGCTATTGACAGTGTAGGTGATCTATCTGCAAATTCTTTCTACACAATAATAATAATAAGTTAATAACATAGTAACTCTATCTCTCTTATATCTCTATTTCCGTCTCAGTACAAACATACTGGTAATAAATCATATATAATCTTGTGATCACCATCCTCTCTTGAATTTGAACAAACGTAACCAATTGGTTTATGTACTGCTATCGTCAACCTAAATGTTTAACAATTTAAACATGTCATTATTAAAATTGATTCAAACAACTATATGACTCACTACTTACAATTCAGGATGATCAACCTTTCTTCCCATTACTCTAATATCCTCTACATCGACCTTTGCCTTTGGAGACACCTTTTGACCTTGATAGGTTACTTTATTTGCATTGATGAATTGTTGTACTTTACTACGTGTACATAGACCCAAGTTTGATAATAACTTATCTAATCTAACTCTTTCAATCATTATATATATTAAATGATCAACCTGACCTCTATTCTATTCTATTCTATTTACAATGATAATTTATTGTTGATTAAAAACCAAAGTAATCATTCGTCATTCGTCGTCTCGCTTGTAATAATAAATTAATTTCCATTATCGATCATGCAAAAACGAACGAATAAACTTTTAAACTATCTTATATTATATTGGTGCCACCAACAGTTATTGTTTGCTTTTCTTTATTAAATAATATAGATATTATATTCTATTATATTCTATTATATTTTTTCTACTAGATCAACAAACCTGTACTATTGATATTGACAAAGGAGGTCCTTTATTTTGAATATATACCTCACTCACTGATCACCCAAGTTAAATCATCTGATTGTTGTTTACATGAGATAGAGTTAATATCTATTTGTACTCTATATAGAACAGGTCCGTCGTGTACATAATCATGTAAATCGGGCAAACAAATAAAACAAACATTTTTTAGACTATTTTTTTTAATTTTTTTGCTCTTTTTGTTTTCTCAAACCGAACGAATCAAAAGGAAGCATTTTGCTTCTTCAATTTTCATAAACATAATGTCCTAAAGGTATTTATCTCTTTTACTAAAAAACAAACAAACAGGCCATAATTATTATTATTATCCAATGGCATAGGACAATTAATATTGTATTTATAAATTTACGTGATGCTCTAATCTAACGATTAGATGACGAATCTTACGCAGCCTGATGCTTTGGCAAAGGGCTGTTATGTAGTAACTTACATTTGGCTTTATTTTCTGACTCTTTTATAAATACAATATTAATTGTTTCAATGTTGGAAGGAATGAAAGAATAATAATAATAATAATATATTTGGCCTGTTGTTAGACCTAAAATATTTTGATTACAATGACACTAATCATTATTCTCTTTTTTTATTCTTAAAGGTTACAACCATGATGACTTGAACAACGATTGAAACTCAAATATATCCCTTAAAAGTGAGAACTACAACCGGTCACTGCTAGTGTTAAGCTTATCCACCCTCACACAATGTCATGATGGCTTGGCCAAGGAAAGTGTTATGATGTGATGATGTGTGGTGTGATACCTGTCAACCATAGAGAGAGAGAGAGACAGATGGGTTAATTCCTAATTAGTCAATCTTTTATGATATGATGTGGATTACTGTGACGAATGAATGAATAAATAAAATGCAGATTTAATAATTTATACCAACACATCTCTCTTCCTTTGCTCTTGTTATTCTTTCATTTTCAACCATAATAACATACCTACCTGTATGTGTATTGACTTTAATGAACCATCCCCACACTCACTCTAATCTGTGTTATCACAAACTAACACAACCACCATTGCTTTTATATTGATTGGTTGGGTGTAGGGAATCACTCAAGCAAACAAAGAAAAAAGAATACTTAAAAGTATATGAATTCACCTCACCTCAGCTCACCTCCCTCCCTCCCTCCCTAAATCTAATTATAGAGTTCTCTATAACTCAATCATCATGATCAGCGTCTACCCACCACATACCCATAGTTGACTATTCTTTTGAGAGCTTGCATGGGGTGGATTTTTTGGAGTTTCACAACAAGAAGGTAAAACTTTATCGTGTTTTTTTTTAATTTTATTTTTCCCTTGTCCTCTCTCTCGTGAGAACTTTTAGAGCAGAGAGAAAAGAACACAGGAGAAAAGAAAAGAAGCAAATATTGATAGATAGATAGATACTCATTTGTAGTTTTAGTTTATTATTTATTATATATATTATATTATACCACCCCACCTTTGTACAACACATCAATAACACATATGTTATATTAAACCCATCATCAAGAAAGACACATCACAAAAAAAAATAGATATTTATTAAAAGTAGAAGAAGAATATAACAGACAAACATCAATCAATCATCCCCTTCTTTCAAACCTGTAGTAATTAGATAATACTCCTCTTGATGTACAATTAAATAACCTATCATCTCAAACACACCCCAAGTCAATTTAGAGTAGAGAGAGAGAGAGAGAGAGAGAGAGAGAGAAGAAGTAGAAGAAGGAGGTCTTGAGGAGAGAGAGAGTGATCAAGAAGGAGAGAGAGAAAATGATTATATCAAATAATCAACAGGTCTCTTCTGAGATTAGTAGTAATAGTAGTAGTAATACAACTAATTCACCAACGACTAGTAGTATACTACCTCTCACAACAATCACATCTCCATCATCATTGGAATCAATCGCAACCACCACCACTACCTCTACCGACCCATCATACAATAGTACAAATAGTATGAATATACATACAAGCATATCTCCACCCATCAATATTATTAGCGATCAATCAACGACGACGATGATGATGATGCAGTTGACACCGGACCAATTGCAGCAAGCGACATTGGAGCAGATACTGTCATCGACACCATCATCGTCTAGTTTTAAATTGGGTGTACATAGACATAGATACAATGGAAGTAACAATAGTAACGGCAGTCACAGTAGTAGTAGCACCACCGCGACGACCGCACCGGGTGGTGGCAGCAGTCATGGTACACCCACCACGACGACGTCGACGACACCGGCGACCACCAACAATGGGTTTCAGCTCTTTCCACAACACAACCATCGTATCAGTGCCATAAGCACCGTCAGCAACACGAGCAAGCGTATGAGTAGCTACTCGGGTGGCGGAGGTAGCAACATCGAGACAGACGTGGAACAACACGTATATAGTATGGTAGGCTCGGATCTCCATGAGAATCTTGGCGATGACGAAAATGACAATCGTGACGACGACGACGACGACAACTCGGTTGGAGAGGGTGGTGACACTGCCATTCACGACCAACCATCTTTCAACGAGCTTACCATCACTTGTGACACACTGACCGAAACAGATGAGGACGATGATCTCGTCCAATTCATCCAAGACGACGATGGCACCGAAACCGAAACAGAATCAGAGACCGACACTGAAATTGAACTAACCAACAAGAACAAAAACAATAGACTCTTAAAACTATTGATTCAACAACAAGAAAAACAAATACTTGAACAACAACTTCAAGAACAACAACAACAACAACAACTTCAACAAACTCAACAAATACAACATCTTTCAACTTTGGAGGAGGATGATACTGATGGTGATGAGGCCGATAAAGAAGATGGTGATGATGACGACGACGACACTACAATCGAAGATACTGATGATGAACTGGTTGATGATGTTCAACAACAGTTATCAGTTATTAATCTTGCAAGAGAACGAATCATTATGCAAGATGACGATGATGAAAATACTTTAATCACTACAACACCAACTATTTCAACAACTACTTGTACAACATCATCAATGTCAACAATGTCAAATTCAATAACAACAATTGTAGAGACTGATGAACCAATTCAATTGCCAACATTAAAACAGAATCATTTATTGAGACCGCCGCTACATGGTCAATCATTGAACAATTCGACAGATGATATCAACGAGGAAGAGTTTTTAATCTTTCAGAATCAATTCCTTTATGATATGAGTCATAATACTAGTAGCTCGGTACAAGAGGTTACGCAGCAAACGCAGCAATTGATAGAATTTAGACAAAACCAACAACAACGAAGAATAGAACGCGAACGTTTAATTAGAATCGAGGAACAAGACAAGAGAATAGAGTTGATGCGTATCGAACACGAATTGCACATGACGCGAAGAAGAGAGCAAGAGGAGCGAAAGCATCAAGTACAACTAGCCCATATCCACCAGTTACAAGAGCTCCATCACAGCGGATCATCCTCATCGTCCAAACGACACAGCAAATTGTCATCGTCGACCATTTTCAACTCCAAGGCGGTCAAGTCCACCCCGGTGCTCATGCAAACATCGTCGACACACAAAAAGACAAAGTCATCAACACACTCTATCCCAAGCGCACTACTCTCCAAACACGTGTCGTCACCCACCAATATGGTTCCATCACCCTCTTCATCCAAGATATTCGACCAACCTCCTCTTCAACAATCACACATGTCATCACCCCGAGGTGGCGTCTATGATCTTAAAAATGTAGCGGGATCGGTTGATTCAATATCGTCACTGTCATCCTATCATTCGGCATCATCATCTGTACGCAGTTCACCCTTGTTTTTGGCTAGTCCATTGGTCAGTCCAAGATATGAAAATCAATCATTGGCATCTTCCACATCTTCCATGATTGATCCAACATCCAGCAATCATATGATGATGATGGCTGCCTCCTCATCAATCGATAGTGGTTATCCAATCTCCCCAACTTCAGCTGCATCAACTACCAAGAATCATTTATCCTTTTCATCAAGTTCTATTTCTCCTCCACCTGATCATCATGAATCAAATAATCATAATCATAATCAAAATAATAATAATCATCATAATAATAATCATCATAATAATAATAATAGTCATCCAAATAGTCATCATCGTGGTCATCACCATAGTCATAGCAAGGATAATAGTAGTGGAGGTGGTAAAAAGTCACAATTTTTTACCAACCTTTTCAATGTAAAGAAATTATCACAAAATCTTAAAGAGGGTAGGGATAGAGACAGAGACAAGGATTCCTATGGTAGTAATAGTAGTCGTGGTAGCAACAACTCTAAAGACAATGAAGAATGCTATGTACAGATATATAGAGGCAATGGTGAAAGTTGGCGTGCAAAGGTCAATCGATCAACCACTGTTCGTGATGTGTTTGGTATGGTTCGTGGCACATCCAATCAGACAGACAACGAATACGAATTGTATATTTCAAAACCTCATGATAATACGCCTGCATGTCTCTCTGACAGCGGTCAATTTTTCCAACCACCACAAATACAACAATCACCTTCAGCAATCAGTTCATCATTGGGTAGTAATTCTTTGGCCAATAGTGGTGGAATCAAACAAACCAATCGACAATTACATGAAGATGAAAAATTGTTAAAAGCTCAAAGAAAGTGGACTGGTCCATCAATCTTTATTTTAAAAACTATTTCAAGTAAGAAACAAAACAAAAT
This sequence comes from Cavenderia fasciculata, assembly GCF_000203815.1. Classification (NCBI taxonomy): domain Eukaryota; phylum Evosea; class Eumycetozoa; order Acytosteliales; family Cavenderiaceae; genus Cavenderia; species Cavenderia fasciculata. The sequence continues at coordinate 343,275 of NW_004457715.1, forward strand.
TAATATATATATTGTTCATTTCTAACTTTTTTTTTTCTTTTTTTTTCTATTTTTTTTTTTTAGAACCAAGAACATCAGTTTGTTCAAATTTTTCAGAATCATCAGATCATAATATATATTATACACCAAAATCAACATTTAATGACAATCCTTCACCAATACCTTCACCTTGGTCTTCACCTCTTTCACCACCATCCAACATGTCCTATGTCAATGGTGTCGGTGGTGTTGAATCTATTCCATCGTTTAATTTGGATAGTCATTTGCCAATGACTACGACGACGGTCAATTCGTCAGAGTTATCAACTAGTCCTCCACCAGTCTCTGCATCAACGTCATCTGCATTTGCCAATGGTTATGTTCCCACCTCTCAATCGTTTTCTTCAGCGCTCAATGGTGACTGGAAGGTGGGTGAAAGACCAAAAGGTATTGTACAGTGGATCAACCCAGATGAACTAGAACTCATCAAAAAGGTGGGTGCAGGATCGTTTGCAAAGGTCTACAAAGGCAAATACATGGGCGAGACTGTTGCCATCAAGGTGCTCAAAGATAATTCACCAGAGCAATTGGAAAATTTCAAAAAGGAATACGATAGTCTTAGTATGGTGTCGTCTCCTCAACTCATCCGTTTCTATGGTGCCTGTAAAGAAAAGAAGCTAAAGATGGTCATGGAGTATTGTCGTTTCGGTAGTCTCAACAATATAATGAACAAGAAACGTTTCGAATTATCTTGGCCACTTGTATTAAAATGGATGCTTCAAGCATTCCATGGTGTTAATTGTTTACATAATACTGGACTTGTACATAGAGATATTAAAGTAAGATAAAACAAAAACAAAGAACAAAAATTATAATATATATATTTATATTAACCATTTATTTAATTACTTTTTTTTTTTGTTTAGTCACATAATCTACTTATTAATTCAAATTTTGATCTTAAAGTTGCTGATTTGGGATTAACCAAACCAGCAGATATACAAACAAATGGAAATCTAAAGGGAACTATGGCATATTGCGCACCAGAATTGTACTCTGGTGAACAGTACAAGCCAAGTTGTGACATTTATTCAATGGGTGTTGTTTTGTGGGAGATTGTCAATCGATGCATTATGGGCAAGTACCAACGACCCTTTAGTGATAATCCAGAAATCTCTTTTGATTTCCAAATTATCATTCTCACATCGAAGCAACGTATTCGTCCGACAATGCCTCCATCAGTCCCTCCTAAACTAGAACAACTTATTCGTTCTTGTTGGGATCAGGATGCTTCCAAGAGACCCGATGGAAATCAGGTCATTGAAGTATTGGAAAAACTTTGTTCCGAATATATGGCAAACAAACAAGAATGGGATGAAATCATTCCTCAACATCAACAAGCGATATCAACTGCCACTACCACCATCACCACCACAGCTCCAACAACAACAACTACCAACATTCCTGATCATATTGAAATCATTCCAAACTAAAAAAAACAAAACAAAATATAATAATCACAAATCAAAACAAAACAGTAATAATATATCATCATCATCCATCAAAAACCAACCAACCCCCCTTATTTATTTATTTATATATTGTAGACATTTAATAAAAAACAATAACAAAAAGTCTTTGTACCCTTTTAAGGGATGTACATCCTTTTTTAAAAACAATACATGTCTCTCTTTAAATTGCCCAAAGTTTCTTTTTTTTTTTTGATTCAAAAGGTATTTTAAATTATATTTAAAATTTTATTTGGGACCTGTTGTGTGTTTATAATACTTGATTTGGTTGATTGATAATTATCGATTATTATTAATTATTATTATGTTTTTCATAATAATAATAAATGATTTGTTGTTGTTGTTGTTGTTATTATTGTTGTCATGATTTGTTATATAAGGTGAGTGAAGATGGCAAGGGAGGAGGTGGGTGAATAAAGGAGAAGGAGGAGGAAGATGGAGTTGGGGAGGTTAATAATAATAATAATATGTTACTGTTGGATGGATTTTGGTTTTTGATCAAATATTTGGCTTGGAGGCAGTTGGATTTATAACCAACTTTAATTAATTATTGTTGTTTGTTGTTATTGCTACTATTTACTACTATTATTATCATTATTAATATTATTAGTTTCGGATGTTGCAGTTGTTTGATTTTTGGTATTAAATGTTTCTTTACAGGGAGGAGGTGAGGATAGTGATGCAGTTGTGGTGGCCGAGGTGGTTGAAGCATCACAACTACTATCACCATGATTACTATTATTATTATTATTATTATTTTGATTATTATTATTGTTGTTATTGACTACAGTTTCGGTAGCAGTGACAGGTGAAATCTTTTCAGAGTCTTTTTCTGGTAGACTGGCTGTTTTTGTTGTTGTTGATGTATCCAGTTTTTGTTGTTGGTTGTCATTATTATCATTTTGTTGTTCATTTGTCTCGACTGGTTGTTCTTTTTTGGTTTCATTGTTTGTATCTGTTGCAGATGACGATGATGATGTACCACCGCCACCAACAGCATCGATTTGATCTTGATCTTCTTTGGTCAATTCCAATGACTCTCCATTCATATGTTTTCGTAGGATGATGAATACGGCAGTAACTTCTTTTTGTAGTTCCTGCACGTGTTCCGATGCCTTTTTGAGGTGACCATCTTTGCAGAGGTGCTCTATTTTACCAGAGAGAAACCGCACAGACTCGGCGCCAATATAACTGCTTGAACCCTTAATGTCGTGCGAATGCAAGACAGACTCTTTTTCGTCGAGCTCTTTGAGTGACAGATCCAGCTTTGGTAGATGCTCTTCAACCGATGCAATGTAAGAGGTGATCAGTTCATTTTCAAACTCTTGATCTCCATCTGAATAGTCTGCCAATACTTCTTTTTGGAACCTATCTGTTGGTGTTGGTCCACTGAAATCTTGTGATGCCATTTCTCTCTCTCTCTCTCTTTTGTGTCTATACTACGTAGTATGTTTTCTCTTCTTCTTGGGATGATGATATTGTTGCTATTCTTCAACCAACCTTTAAATTCTTCTTCTCTTTGTTTGATAAGCACTGACTACTACTATAAAACTATAAATATAACTATAAATATATGTGTTTTTAATAAATAAATAAATGATTAGGATTAGTTCATTCATTCTTTTTTTCAAGAGAAAAGAGGAAAGAGGTGGGTTTTCAAAAAAATCAAAATTGCAAGGGTAAACCCCAACTTCACTTCTTTCTTTTTGGGTTCGATGCGTTAAACTACTACAGTTATACAAGTATTATAACCAATGAATAAATAATATTCCTACTTTCTCCTCTCCTTCAAGATAGTCATAGATTGAACGTTAAAGAAAACTACTACTACTACTACTTCTATACTTACCATTAATAATTAATGACAGTTACAGTTGTCAACTTTTGATAGATAAATGCTTAAAGCTGTGATTCTAAAAAAAAAAAAATGAGTGTTCACCCTTTTACTTGAATATCTATTCTATCTAGATAGAATCCATTCCCATAAAAAAATTTTAGTTTTAGTTTTAGTTTTTTTAAAAATAAATAAATAAATACTTTAAAACTTCAACTCTCCTTCCTTTGTTTGCCTTTCCTTTTTTTTAGGCACTTTTCTTTTTCTTTTTTTTTAAGCTTTAAAACTTTAAAATAAATAAAATATTAATATTAATAAATATAAATTTTACCTTTGTCTGTCTTCTATAGAAACCTTTTTGGACTCTTCCCCCTGGTATTATACCAAAAAGTACAGAGAGATAGATATTACTAGTTAAATTAATTAATTAGATTGTTAATATTATTATTATTATAATTTGTAATTTTAAAGCATCAAATATACCTTTTATTAATATTATTATTGGTTCTTAATAGGTCAAATAGAACTTTGAGGTCTCACCACAACACTTTTTGAATTTCTTTCCTTGTTGTTTACATGGGCAAGTTTCGTTGGGTGAAACTTTAATTTGTTTAATTGCACCTTTACCTTGACTCAATCTAATATTATTTATAGCATCTAAAAGAAAAGGAAAAAATGTCAATTATGAGTTGAACTCTATATATCATCATATATTGTTTCATCTCCCACCGTTGAGAGAGAGAGAGAGATAGATGATCTAGATCATCTAAAACACATTTGTGGTGTTATTATTATTATTATCGATTATTGCATACCATAACATTTAGATTTAAAAACGGTGTATTCTCCATTGGACATTTGTTTCTCCAATGCTTTTATAAATGGGTGACTGGCATTTGGATCCTTTTCAATAAATACTATTGCCTTGTCATTGATTTTACATAGTTGCTCTACTTTTTCTTGTACCCAACCATTATTAAAAATAAGTAATCCATTGCTATTATTATTATTGTCTTGTTGTTGTTGTTCTACTTGCTGTTGTCCTTCTTGTTGAGCATTAACTAATTCATTAACTAGTTTAATGGATTGTAATAATTTGTCAGAGATTGGTGAAGGAGCAAGATCGGTTGCTTTCAATTTAGACAATTTAGGTGACGCGTCAGAATGAGCAATCGAAGTAGTTTCATGCACATTGAGCTCTTCAAATGTTGCACATTTGTTTGATTGAATGTCTCTCCACATTTCCTCCATTTCATTTAATTCCAATGGTTTACTATTTGGTTGTTTTTGTGCTATCACATGACACCTCCATACATTAATATTATTATTATTACTATTATTATTGTCTTGATGATATTTCAATTCTGCTTCAAAATCTTGAAAAGAAAAAGATGAAGAATAGAGATCAGTGTGAATGAATGATATCCAATTATAACTCTTTACGATAAAGACACTTGATTCCAAGTTGATATCATCACAATAGAATCTAACATCTCTGTCTGCTACTCTTTGTTGTCTTGCAAGAAATCCAATGGGTATAGAGTAACTAGATGGAGAAGAGTTCATGTCAAGAGAATTATCTATCTATCTAATCTATCTATCTATAGATTGTTGTGTAAAGTAATCGAGTACTCGTTTTAAGAGACTGGTCAGTCGATACAAGCTTGTTTTGTTATATTTTTTATTTTTTGCCTTTTTTAAACAAAAGCTTTTCTTGTGAGAAAAGAGTTCTTTAAACCCCAGAAAGTTTGTTAACTCACTTGCTTATGATACTTGTCTAAAGTTTCCACAGTTAGATGGAGAGTAGAGTCGTTAGAGAGAGACCTAACACTTCTGTTGATATAGGTCACTCTTGCACCTCATCAACCATCGTCATCACCATCAACAACGTGAACTTTATCAGCTATACAAAGTTTTCATTACAAACAGATATATCATATATATAATCCCTCGAATAATACAACACGACGATGATTATATCTGTTCAACGGATAACAGATCAACCACCATCCATCAGAATCTTATCCTAAATTAGTATCATTCACTATAAAAGGAATAGCTAATATTGGGTAGTATCAAGATTTTCTAGTATTGGGCTCGCTTGACGGACCCGATAACATGATCGCGCGACCCCGTACGCGACCCCTAACCAATATCACAAAAGGAGGATGGAATGAATTGGGATCTTATTGATCTACATTTATACATCTCACGATACAATGAATCTAATGTCACATGTGACAGGATAATAATTAATAATAATAATAATAATAATTGATAAAGAGGTGGATGCACATTTAAATTATCAGCTGACAAGAATAGCGTTAACGATTGGTTTTGGTAAACTACAACGAGCACATTTATCATATGATGGTGATATTTTTAGAGAGAGCGTGGGAGATGGCTTCTTAAATTACCCAATCACAATCTTAAAGTGTTAAAAATACTTTGTAAAATAATCAAATCTTTACAAATATCAATCAACATCAAACCCTCACACATGGGCAATGAATCAAAAGTAAAGGAATTCATATTGATTGATAGATTGATAGGATCAATCAATTCCATTTTAATTGGGCAATTACAGATCAGCAGACAAACCAGTCTTGGTTCCAAGATTACTTGATCAAGGATGGCTCGATAGAGAAAGGGCCGTGCTAAAAATTCAAATAGTATTAAAAGAAATGTGAGTATAAATCTCATTGAACACACTCGACTAGTACATGGGTTTGTTGTTGTTGTTGGAGAGATTGTTTCAGCGACCATCATCCATTCAGTTGATGATGCCCATGGTGTTTCAAAGTTTTGTTCTTGGTTGTTGTTACTTTGGGAATTAAACGTAATTAGGGTATGTTGATTTTGATTGGTGTCGAATATTAGGTAGAGTGCATCATGAACAACTGATCGTGGTTGGGGAGAGAGTGAGGTCGGGGGGTGCCATGCCTTCCATTGATAAATTTCATTTTAAAAATAATTTGTTTTTGATTTGGGTAGTGTTTTTAAAAGAGTGTCGGATGGGATCAGACTCCCCCACATTTTAAATCTCTCGATCCAATGGGGGTAGCGCAACCCCATTTTAGGCTCAAACCCTTGCCATGACCCCAATATCAAATACACTTTAGGTCACAATGGTTTAGAAAAGGAAAAAAACCGTTCATACTGCAGCAGAAGCATCATCAGCTGACACAACGATCCTATATCACAACACACAGAGACAACCAACAGAACACACACACACACAATCAAAAGGTAAAAACAGACCATCTATCTTTTATATCAGGTTTTACTCGTCGCAGCAGAAGCATCATCCATCAGCAGGGGCAAGCACCATCTATTCATCCATCCCTCAACCAACGCTGTTTCAAACACAGAACAGAATTATTCCCATTAAAAACAACCCCTCCATTCCTCTCTCACTTGATTGACAACAACACCATCAGCTATATATTCCTTCATTTCTCTATCTAGAGATTCCATACTATAAAAACAATTTGTTATATTACATATATCTCTCTCTATATCTATCTTCTTATCTATTTCTCTTTGGTTCACACAGACACACATTGCCATCAATCAAGATTGATTAGTTTACTTATTGTATTTATTATTATTTCACCTGACCATAGTATTGTTCGAGCTTAATTCTCATCATTATCCTTCTCGTTCAATCAATCAAGTTTTTTGTTTGTTTAATTTTATATCCACCCACCAAAGACAGTACTAGTGCACTGTTCAATCAAATCAATTTGATTTTTTCAATTTTTTCCTTTTCAGGAGTTTTTATTTATATACCCAAAAACCTCAGCCATTCTACTACAACTACAACTACTACAACATTCACCTTTTACTTTACTTTACTTTACTTACTTCCATAGTATTATTATTAACATCAAATATATAAATATAAAGTTATAACTCTCTCTCTCTCTACTCTACTCGCTTCAAACCAAACCAAACCCAAGCCAAACCAAGCCAGACTAGACCATACCATACCAAGCCAAACCACCCACGCACCATTGTTGCTTGAAACACAACAACAATACCTAACATCCTATAGACAATCAATCTGTGGTAACTATTTTCATTTCATTCCCAAACACACATTTTTTTTTTTGTTACATACACACACACAACTCAACTGCTATTCCCCTCACGCCCACCACTACCACCACACCTTTTCCCTTTTAGATACATAACATTCATCTCATCTTTCATTTTTGAATCCAACTGCCAACACCACTAACCCTAAAGGTTAGATTACAACTTTAACAACAATCACGAAAATAGTAATACTAATAAAAATAGTAGTAGACTATACTATACTATACTTACTGTCTGTACCACCACTCTAACACCAACACCAACAACACCAACAACAATAACAACAACACGACGGCGGCGACGACGATTGTGTACTGCATAAATCGTTGTGATAAGTAACTTGCTTCCCTTCTTCTTCTTTCCATCCAACAATCCATCTATCCATCTATCCATCCCCTGCTGGCTTTTCCAACCTTCACATCCATCCAAACCCACCACCACCACCACCACCGACTACCACCCACTACATCAACCACCACACACTCAATCAAATCAGCAACCTCACACACACAAACACAATTGGTTTTAAAATCAAAATTTTATATTCCAACAACATCACTACCAATTCAATTCAATTATTGAAAATCAATCGCTTCTACTGCTACTGCTACTATTGTTGTTCTGTTTTGAAACACAACAATCAACGGGTCTATCTTTCAATTATACATATACATACACGCTCACTCTTTCAAACAAATACACATAAATCCATCCACTCCTTATTCTCCTTTTTGATTGTGTGTGTTTGATTGATACCTTTCAACAACAACGTTAATTATAACAACATAGAGTTGTTGGTTGCGTTTTTTTTTTGCCATCATCCCCTTTCTTTTCTTTTGTTTTAAGAAAGTTCTAATTTATTCATCCATCGCCGACACACCAATATATATATAATAATAATAATAATAATAATATATATATATATCTATTTATTTTTGTAAATCCAAAACTCAGAAATATATTAACATTGCGGTTTTCGAATCACTATTATTAAACAGGAAAAAAAAACAAAAAAAATAGAAAGGAAATCTGGAATATTCATAGTAGATAGATAATAAATTATCAATCAAACATTTAATTTTATTATGCTTCAAGTTCAACAACAATACCAACAACAACAACAACTACAAGAAATATATAATTTCCAAAACCTATCAATCAACACCACCGGTCATATGACTGCTGCTGCTACTGCTACTACAATGTTATCCAACAGTAATAGTCAAATCATGATGATTGGTAGTCATCAACTCGATAGTAGTTCAGGTTCCATTGCTTCCACCGATGATTCATCATTTGATATGGATGAAGAACTTGTCATCACTACATTATATGTTCACAATCTTGATAGAGCTATTCCACAACAAGAAGTTTTAAAAATTTTCGAGTATGCATAATAATAATAATAGTATAAATAATAATACTTGTTCAATTTAATTAACTTTTTTTTTCTTTTCTTTTTCTTTTAATTTTATTTAGACAATATGGTGAACTTGAACCAAATGAATGTATTTTCTTTTATCCACAAAGAATAAGTAGTTCCTATGCCTTTGTAAGATACAAGAATAGAAATGATGCCGAACAAGCTTTGGATGCCATGAATGGTGCTAAAATTGGATCACTCCCAATTTCTATTAAATGGTCTGATTCATGTGATCAGAGAACAAGTATTCATTTAACTTTTAATCCAAAGTTGGTAAGTTGAAAAAGAGAGATTTAAAATTAAATTAAACTATTTGAATATTAATTGTATTTTTTATTTTTGATTTATTTTTAGGCAAAACCAGGATTCCATAAACAAGTATTTCACAAGTGTAGAGAATTTGGTAAAGTTAATCATTACAATATTCCAAGAAAGAAAGGAGTAGTTTCACAATCCAACATTTATGAAGGTTTTGGATTCGTTCATTTCAAAGATTCACTCAATGGAAGATGTGCAGCTCAAGACGCCATCAATTATTTCAATATGAATGATATTGGTGGTGTTAAAATCAACTGCTGTTTCTCTAAAAAGAAACTTAATGTTCCATCCATGCCCGCTGCAACCAATGCCATCATCAACGATTTAAATAATAATTTCTTTTCTTCTCAACAATTATCATCTTCATCTCCATCGATCATTACCTCCTCCTCTTCTAATCATATTAATATTAATAATAATAATAATAGTATTATGCAAGGTGGCCAACAACAACAACAACATATTCACAGCCACCCACTTTCATCGTCGACACCTGGAATCATACTAAATTCGCCAATTGCTCCGATTCCCCAAAACCCATTCTCGGCGCATTCACTGTTGCCCGCTGCAGACACCAACACCGCTGTCTTTAATCCATTTAGTAACATGGTTGGTGCATCGTACGGTAACAACCCTAACAATACCGCTATTCCTATCCGAACCAGTCCCCAGTCATCGACACACACCACACCCAACATTTCACCAAACGTGTCTCCAACCTTCCGCCAAGACAAGTTCACCGGCCCACAAGACATTTACAACAATGAATATTTCCAACCATGTGAAATATCCGAACCATTGGGATCATCACACTCTCCATCGTCGTCGTCATCATCATCATCTGACATTCAAAGTTTCTTGTCTCATTACACTACTCCATTTATCATGCCTGGCAACAACATGTATTCCCCACCTTCTCCATCAATGCATCATCAACAACAACAACAACAACAACAACACCGCAAGTCACCTGTCAATAACAGTCCACCTCTTCCAACAAGAGTCAACCATGTAGTGACAAGCCCACTCTCTTTTTACTTTGGTGATTCTTCACGAGACAAAATCTTTTCCGAAAATGATGAAGTTATCAATTTTACAGGATGTGCACCACTCAACAACATGCACGATATCCGTCTTTCAAACTCACTCAACTCTGTTCCTCGTATGACCAAGTCACCAGTCATGTCCAACAACAACAATAACCCCAACAATATGGGTCAACAACAACAATATGCACCAATGACAGCCAACCCCATCTCTAAACCACTTTCATCATCATCTGGCGGTGGTCTTCCACCATCACCATACATGTCTCTCCACCCTTCCCACAATCTCACCATACCCTTCAAAGCCACCTTTTAACCAAACACACCTCTAAGCTCAAAATGTTATAAACTCTAAAAATCAACTTTAACATTATTTTTCATCCCATCCAATCCCTTCGTAAATAGTAATTGTATATTTTCACCAACAACAACAAAAACAAAAACAATAATATTAAATGTTTATATGTACAAATAATAATAATAATAATAATAATAATTCTCAAACCCCAAAAAAGAAAACTTTAAAAAAAAACAAACAAAAACAAACATAATCAAAATCAATTCAATGGAACTAATATTTCACAATTTGGGGAACAAACCAAACAAACAACCAACCAACCCAACAGTACAGATTAATCTAGACTGATATAATTAAACAATAAACTAAACTCTAAACTCTAAACTCTACACTTACCTTTGTCAAACAAATTAAATTAAATCTATGAGCTGACTTGTCTGGAGGAGGAGTGAGCTTACAAAAAATATTTTCCCTCCAAAAATTAATTTTTGAACATTTCAGACAAACTATTGAAAAAACTACATGTATTAAATTTGTAGTTGATATATATATATATGTAAAAGTAGAATTATGTCATATAGTTATAATAATACTAGCGGAGGAGGAGGAGGAGGTGGTGGTGGTAGTCATGTTTCGAGTGAATCAATTGCATCACATCATACCTATCAGTTGAATCTGTCACCTAGAACATTAAAGAAACTTGGAGAGATATCATCATCACAACAACAGCAACAGACAGCAGAGAATACAATCTTCCCACCAAGACATTATCACAGAAAACAATTAAGAGGTGCTGCTGCAAAGAAACGATCATTGACAGTAACCACTCAAGCTGGTACAACCATCGAAATACCACCTCCACCAATTGCAAAGTTACCTGAATGGACTAGAAAGAGATCATTCCTAAATAATGGTTTCTTAAATGATTCTTTATCTCTTACTTATGAACCAAATCATCAACCTGTAAATAGACAATACAATACACATTCATGTGCATATGATACATTTGTATTTTGCATGCAAAATATGTATATTAATCTTTTTTTGATTTCTTTTTCTATTTAGGGAAAATATCAAACATCAATACAATCAAATAATGTACCTGCATTTGATAGTTTATCACCAAGTCATCAAGAGTATTGTTTGATGGAAGATTTATTGTTTGTGATGCTTGGTATCGAGGGCAAGATGATTCATTTGGAAAAGACGTATTCATTGACAGAGGATATTGATCAAGACCAGGAATCATATCATCACCAACAAGATGGAGGTCTATCAAAGGTGGTATCTACCATGTCGACCACCATTACAATGACTAAAAAGACTATACTCGAATCGAATCCACCCAAATCACCATTGGTTGAATTTATCATTGACGCTAGTGTCGATGAGAGTCTAATGCACTTGGTTAGAAGAATACTACCAGTTTGTAGTTACTATATCTATATCGCTGATTTCATAGACACTAGATTAAACTTTGAATGGGGTGTCATTTGTCATTCACTTTGTGAATCTATACAATCCCTAATCAAAGATTATCATCAATTGGTTACTAATCTTGAAAATCAATTAAAATCAAATACTTTATCTTTACAAGTAGGTTGAAAAAAGAAAAAAAAGAAAGAAAAATGGAGAATCGAATCAAAATAATATTAACTATTTACCTTTTTTTTTAATATTGTTTAGAGAATGTGGTATTATATTCAACCAACTTTAAGAATATTTGAATCTGTATATAATTTATTATATGAAACTATTAAATCAAATCTTTATGGATCACAAATACTTAATTTATTATTTAATAGTATTGCAATTTATGGATGGTAAGAAAAAAAGAGAGAGAGAGAGATTTAATTATAATTCAAAAATGATTATTATTTATTTATTAATTAATTTAATTAATTTAATTTTTTTAGTGATCAAACAAGTAAAGAATTATATTTATATTTTATTGAATATTGTTCAAAACCATTTTTAAAAATGTTAGAGGATTGGATTTATAGAGGAACAGTGAATGATGTACATGGAGAATTTATGATTGAAGAGAATTTGGATTTACAAAAAGAAAATATAAACAAAAACTATAATGACAGTTATTGGGAAAATAGATATATTGTTCGTCGTGATCAAGCTCCTAAATTCCTTGAAAAGGTTGTACAAAAGATATTACTCACTGGAAAATACTTAAATGTTATAAAAGAATGTACTCAAGGTAATATTAAATATGAAAATGCTTCACCTTTAATTTATAGTCAAAATGAAAAAGAGTATGTAAAAAGAAAAAGAAACATATTAAATTAAATTAATATTTATTAATTAATTAATTATTTTTAGTTATATTGAAAGAATTGATAAAGCATATGATTTTGCAAGTTCAACATTGTTAAAACAAATGAATGATATGAATCTATTGAATAGATTAAAATCATTAAAACATTACTTTTTACTTTGTCAAGGTGATTTTATATCACATTTTATGGAGATTACAGACGAGGAGTTAAAGAAACCATTGACTGAAATCTCTACGGCAAGAATGAACAGTCTTTTACAATTGTCTCTTAGAACATCGGCCACACTCCAAGAAGACATCAACAAGGATGATTTGGAAATCGAATTTTTACCTCACCGACTAAGTGATCAATTACTTTCTATCATCAATATTGGTGATCAATCTCATCAACAAAGAAAAATGAATGGTGGTACTATAGATTCATTGTCATCTACTACCACCACCACAACTACTTCAAACAATACAACAGGTGGTTCAATAGGAGGTAAACCATTACTTGGAATTGAATCATTGGCATTTAATTACAAAGTTAAATGGCCATTATCATTGGTCATTAGTAGAAAGTCATTGGTCAAATATCAAATAATCTTTAGACACTTGTTTTTATGTAAACATGTTGAAAAGTTACTTTGCAACACTTGGAATCTACATCAAGAGTCAAGACGAAAGTTTTCACACAAGCCAGGTTTGACCAGTCTGCTTTCCTTTTCTCACTTTTTCCGTCATCGTTTGATCCACTTTTTACAAAACCTCGAGTACTATATGATGTTGGAAGTGTTGGAGCCAAACTGGAATAGAATGAAAGAAGCAATCAAAAACTCGACCACTGTCGACGAAGTTATCAAGGTGCACGATAGTTTTCTCGAAACATGTCTCACAGAGTGTATGCTCACCGACACTCGTTTAGTGTCACTGTTGATGAAGTTTTTGAACCTTTGCACGCTCGTGTCGGATCTTATCACCAAGTTGGTCAGCGAAGATACAGTGTTGGTGGTTGAAGAGGTTGGTGTGACTATTCGTCACTTTGAACAGAAATTCCATCATATTCTCAGATTGTTGCTAGATACTCTTAAATCATTCTCTACATCGGAATCCAACAGACACATGATTCATTTAATTACAAGATTAGATTATAATAATTATTATAGTAATTATTTTGAACAAAATCCAATTGTTGTTGCAAAACAACAACCTACTCAACCGACTCAACAACCTCAACCATCATCATCATCGTCATCTTCTACTACAAGACCACAAACATCTCAACTAACACAACAACAATTACAACAATATCAACAACAATTACAAATTCAACAACAACAACAATTGGCAAGAAGAGCATCTGGAGCTTCTTCTTCTTCTTCTTCTACTTTACCAACATCAACAACAGGTTTGGCTACTATTGGTAAAAATGTAAATACAACAACAGACAAGAATGGTGGTACTAGTTTAAATCCATCACCAGAATTAACTTCAACTACTACAACTACGACCATTACAACTACAACCACTACCAGGTCACCTTCAAAGTCACGTGCCAATACTTCTAGTTTTGTTCCAAAGAAATTAGAATCTTTTTCTTCAACTCCCGCTGCTGCTGCTGCTGCCGCTGGTTCCTCGACTCCATCCACTTCTTTGGCGACCACCCCATCTACTTTGTCAACAATAACTGCAGCACCGATCAACCCCAATGTAACCGGGTCACCAACAACCTATGAATTGGAACAAAAATTACAAAGTATAAAGAATAGAGCAAAACTATCATCTCAATAAATAGTAGGTAATTTTTGGTAAACATGATAAAATAATGGATTATTATTTGGATATATTTTAATATGATTTTTAATTTATTAATTTTTTTTGTTGATTTAGATGTAATATATTTATTACGTTTGTTTTCATCAAATACTCTCTCCTATATATTTATTGAGGAGCGACAGTATCAAAATCAGTTTTAGTAGTGATAAAAGACCATTCTTCAATTTCTTTTTGAATTTGTTTGGCTTTGGCAAGAACAGTGTCTGTGCAGTCAGTTCCGATATAGATATGTTGTGGAAGTGCAATACCTTGTCCATTACGCTTGACAATCTCAAATACTACATCTACCAACTTGTTTGGATCACCACGTTGATTGTTGTGCAAGGTTTCATTAATTTTAATTTGACTTTCATTCAATGGTTTGTAATCTTGAATAAAGTTGGCTGGTGGCTGGATGGTTCCAATAAATTCAGTTCTAAATGCTCTAAGATAGAGAGAGAGATAGAGAGAGAGAGAGAGAGAGAGAGAGATACAATAATTTATAAAATGGTAAGTGATTTTAAAAATATGATAATTTTTTTTTTAATATTTCTCTACATACCCAGGATTAATAGTGATAGCCTTTACATTAAATGGAATGAGTTCTTGTTGAAGTGATTCAGTTAATAGATCAACAGCAGCTTTAGTGGCAGAGTAGATACCACAACCAGCAAAACCATAGAATGCACAAAGTGAACTAACATTGATAAATAGACCTTGTCTCTTTGTACGGAGGATTGGAAGGGCATGACGGATAACATTCACAGTACCATAGAAATTGATGTCAAAGTTTTCCTTGATCATCTCGTTTGTTGATTCCTCGATACTTCCAATGTAAGCATATCCAGCATTATTAACAATGATATCCAATGTTCCAAAATGTTGTACTGATTGTTCGACCGACTTTTTGACACTTTCTTCATTGGCCAAATCAACTTTGAGTGCCAAGAAATTCTCATTGTCTTGACCAAACAATTCATTTAATTGTTTCTTGTCACGTGATGTAGCAACAACCTTGTCTCCATTGAGTAATAATCTCTCGACCAAAGTTTTACCAATTCCTTTTGATGCTCCAGTAACATAATAGATTTGTGATGAAATCATTTTTTAAAAAATAGTTGAGTTGTTGATTAAATTTAATTAATAAGATAATAAATGTAATGTATGAATGTATTTGAATGATAAATAAAATAGAATATATTTGAATGATTAAAATAGGTGGATGAGTGAAGCCTTTTATAGTTTTCCTTAAACCACCAGCAGCCATTATTCAACAATAGGATCATACAAAGTAAGAATGTTTTGGGGAATGCATGGGCTGAGACGAATTCTTCTATGTGTGTATGATAAATGATGAATTAATATCAATCTAGTTAAGCAGTCAACTTTCAAACATCGGGTCAATCAAAAAAAAAACAAAAAAAAAAGAATGTTTTGGGGAATGGATAGGTCTGGACGAGAGTCTATCTTTGTGTGTATGTTCTTACATTCACTAATTAATAGCATTCTTCTTTTTTTTCTTACCCATTTTCTTTTAAATCAAGATCATAGTGACTATGGTATGAGTTCCTTTAAACACCTTCTTCCAAAACGAACGTTCGTTTCCTCCAATTGAAACTATGGAGTTAAACTTTTCTCAAAACAAATAATGTAATGTAAATAGAATAAAATCGTTGAGTTGTATAAATTAATAGTAATTATCGATTACTATTATTGTTTTTATTTATTGGATTTATATATTATTATTATTATTATTATTATTTATTGGGGAGTAGTAGTGGCAGCAGCTACAGTATCAAAATCAGTTTTAGTAGTGATAAAAGACCATTCTTCAATTTCCTTTTGAATTTGTTTGGCTTTGGCAAGAGCAACTTCATTGCTATCAACACCGATATAGATATGTTGTGGAAGTGCAATACCTTGTCCATTACGCTTGACAATCTCAAATACTACATCTACCAACTTGTTTGGATCACCACGTTGATTGTTGTGCATGGTTTCGTCGTGTTTGGTTTGGTTGTCATTTAATTGTTTGTAATCTTCAATAGTGTATGATGGCTTTTTAATAGCTCCAATAAACTCGGTTCTAAAGTATCTATAGAATAAAATAAAAGAAAAGGTAAGTGATTTGAATATTATATATTTTTTTAATTAATATTTCTCTACATACCCAGGATTAATAGTGATAGCCTTTACATTAAATGGAATGAGTTCTTGTTGAAGTGATTCAGTTAATAGATCAACAGCAGCTTTGGTGGCAGAGTAGATACCACAACCAGCGAAACCATAGAATGCACAAAGTGAACTAACATTGATAAATAGACCTTGTCTCTTTGTACGGAGGATTGGAAGGGCATGACGGATAACATTCAAAGTACCATAGAAATTGATATCAAAGTTTTCCTTTACCTGTTCGTTTGTTGATTCTTCAACACTGCCTACGAAACCATATCCAGCATTATTAACAATGATATCCAATGTTCCAAAATGTTGTACTGATTGCTCGACCGACTTTTTGACACTTTCTTCATTGGCCAAATCAACTTGAAGTGCCAAGAAATTCTCATTGTCTTGACCAAACAATTCATTTAATTGTTTCTTGTCACGTGATGTAGCAACAACCTTGTCACCATTGAGTAATAATCTCTCTACTAATTTTTTACCAATTCCCTTGGATGCTCCAGTAACATAATAGATTTGTGATGAAATCATTTTTGATTATATATTTGAATATGTATATAGATATATAAATGTATGTATAAATATGAATATGTATTGTATGTATTTGTATTGTAATGAATGAATGAACGTGTAAGGAAGAACAATTTATAATCTTCTACCACCAACCCTCTGACAATTCATTAGCTCATCGGATCAACTTGAAAAGAATACTTTTTGCCAAAAAAGATCCCCGATAGAAGATGTTCTTTTTTTTGTGGTTCTTTTCGCTAATGTATACATCATCTATAGAACTTGGTCATTGTGACAATAGATGACTATTATACGACCTATAGTCCAAATATAATATATAATATATACGAGCTCGTCTTTGTTGTCTCTCTCTCTCTCTCTCTCTCTCTATGATGAATTCTAGAATAACTTATCTTTTCAAGTTCATTCTTCTAGTTGTTGTTGATAGAATTTAATTTCAATGTAATTAAATTTGATTTGACCTATGGTAGCTACAAATCTAGTTGTATTAATACAAACAAAGAAATAAACACACTAATGTAGCTAAAATGGGATAGCTTATAATAATGTGATTTTTGAGGTTTTTTCTTTTTTGTTTGTTACAAAAAATATCTCTTCTGACTTTTCCCTCTCTATATTCGAACTCCAAGTTTATGAACCAAACATTATTTATTTAATATTCAGCAATATACAAACTATTTAATTTATATATATATTATAAACATGAGTCATCAAAGTGGTATCACAGCTTCAGACGAATTAGTTCAAGCATTTGGTAATGCTAATGGGGGTAGTACTAGATTCATCAAGGTTTCAATTCAAGATGGTATGATAGAAAAGATAGATATGATATGATATCATAGCAATATACTTACGTTTTATTACTTTTTATTCATCTTTCACTCACTTATAATAATAGAACATGTAGTTGTATCAAAGCTTGTTGATGCTCAAGGATCATTTGAAGATGGTAAAGTTAGAGTTTTATAGATATTTACGATTATTGTCAGCTACAACAACAAGAGATAGAGATATTAATGAATGACTTACTTACCTTTTTGTTTTATGTATTTAGATTTGGAATTAATCCCATCATTATTAGAAAAAGATAAACCATGTTTCATCTTGGCAAAGACAGATGATAAATCGATTGAATTGAGAGGTAATAACTGGGTATTTATGTTTTACGTACCAGACCCAGCAAAGGTACGTGAAAAGATGACATATGCAGCTACTCGTGCCACCTTGAAGAAGGATTTGGGATCGGCACACTTTGTCGACGAAGTACACAGCACTGTGGCCGCAGACTTTTCCAAGAAGGGTTACAAGGAGCACAAGGTGCACCAAGAGTCATCGGCCCCACTCACCTGGGACGAGCAACAACGTAACGACGAGCGTGAAGGAGGTCTCTTTGTCGGCGGTGGCGGCAGTGGCATGTACGTGCACGGTGTCGCCTTCCCCGTTGAAGACCGTGCCCTCCAAGCCGTCCAAGACTTTGTCGGTGGCAAGAACAACTTTGTCGAGTTGGCCATCAACATTGCCGACGAAAAGATTGTCTATGGATCGAGTGGCAACACCTCTATCGACCAACTCCAATCAAAGATCAATTTGACCGAGCCACGTTTCCTCTTTTTCCGTTACACTCACGACCACGAAGGCGACACTGTCAACTCTATCATCTTTATCTTTGCATGTCCAGACGGATCCAACGGCACTACCTCTGCCCCTGTCCGTCAACGTATGCTCTACTCGTCGAGCAAGGCCAACGTCGAGAGTCTTGTCACCAAGAACAACATCAAGGTCGACCTCAAACTCGAAATTAATTCACCATCTGAACTCTCTCAATCTTCCATCGACAATGAAATCCATCCACCAAAGGTCGAAGAAAAGAAAGCTTTCTCTAGACCAACTCGTCCAGGTGCAGGTTCCCGTAAATTAATTAAATAATATGACACAAAATATAATCATAATTTATTAATGTATTAACAAACCAACCACAATCAAGTAGACAAACAACAACAATCTATAACTTTCAATCATTCAATTATTATTATTCTTCACCTATTACATAATGTTTGGAGAAAGGAGAAAAAAGAAAGATTATGAAGAGTAATCCATAAACAAAAACACTATTGTAATATTCAATCATTATTATTATTATTTATATATATTATTGTTGTCTATCTATTATTTATTTACTATTGGAGCACCAGAATCTCTTGTAAATAATGTTAAACCATGTAGAGATGGGATGACTTCTTTTAATAGTTGATTAACTCTTTTATGTTGTTGTAAAGTTGATTTACCTTTGAATTCATGTGATTCAACCTCTATTCTATACATTGATCCACATCCACCTATAATCAAACGATTAATTAATTTAAACACTATGACTTTATATTTCAAGTTTATTCAAAACAAACAAACCTACCAGACATATCTAGAACCTCTAATACAGTTGGGTTAAGTGCTTCTTGCAATACAGATTTAATCTTTTCACCTTTTGGATCACATTGTGCATCTTGGTCTTTTGAAGAAGCACTGAAATATCTTATACTACTGGTGGTAATACTATTTCTATTTGTATTAATGAATCTTGATAAAAGATTGATTGATGATGTTGATGATAATCTTTGCATCTTTTAATATATATATGTATATCTGCAGGTATAGTAATTACATGACTGATGTGAAAATCATTGGTGATCATCGATCGGTGGTGGACAAAGCGAAAATATACTTTATTTTAGATAAGCTTTTATTAAATTAATAAAGTTAATAACAAGGAATTCCAACAATACAACTGTACTGTCAGACAGTAGGTGAATGATAAATAAATATATATATATAGCCCTTTATCATTATAATTAGTGTGTTGTGGGTAAGTACTTGTTCATAAACAACATAACAAGCCTGATCAGTCTCCCTCTAACAACCCTATTCATTCTTCTCTTTATAAATGTGTAGATAGACTAGAAGAAAGATGATCATGGATACTTCTACACCATCATCATCTTCTTCGCCATCATCATCATCATCATCATCACAAGTTACAACAATAACAATATTAGATCATTTATTATCTTGCAATTATAAAGAATTCATTGAAGCTACTATCATATCTTCATCATCTTCATCTAGTACAACTCAATCATCATCATCAGCATTAGGTATTGGAGATGGTGAATTATGTTTACCATTCATTTTAAATCTAATCAATACTAGTAGAAAGAATAAGAAGAAGAATAATGAAGATGACCAAGAAGAAGATGATGATGAAGATGAAGATGAAGATATTGGTAGAATAATGGAATCAGTATTGATATCTTCTGATAGAATGTCACCTCATTTGGCATCATCAATATCAATCATTCAAAAATACTATTCACTCGATCCTCAATCATTCTATTTCTTTATTCAAGAGGAACAAGTACAAAGAAAGAAATTGGCTCATGTAAGAATAATAATAATAATTGAATGATGTTGATTAGCCTCTCTCTCTTTTGAATCTAATATACTTATATTGTTTCTCTCCCTCTCTCTCTTTTGTAGATGGAAAAAAAAGGATCATTTATAGAATCTATAACAATGGATATTGGTAGAGAATTTGAAATGTCTGATGTTACTAAACGATTAAAGTTGGTACTTAGTGATTTGATAGGTTTGATGGATTATGCAGAGAAACAAAGAGAAATATTGACAATTAAATTAAATCAACAATCATCGTCGTCATCTGCATCTTTATCAGCATCTTTATCAAATGATACAGATTATCTTTCATTGGTAAATGGTTCAAAATATGATTCTGATCTATTCCTATTAGATATTTATCAAATTGAATTATGTTTTATATTACCAATCATTTGTTTTAGATTTAATCAATTTATTCCTTTAAATGTAATGTAAACACACACAACAATAATAATAATTAATTAATTTCCAAATCAAATTATTTACTTTTTATTTATTTACATAGAGTATGATAGTATCAATATTATTATTACCACAAGCACCATTTTTAATTAAAGTATTGGTATTGAATAATGCAAGTGAATATAGAGATATAATCGATTTAATCATTGATTGTATTGATTTGGTTGGATATGAAAGAACGAGAAAGGTGTTGCTAGAGTTGTGTACATTGTCACAATATACAGCTACACTGATTAGAAAGTTGCTGTTGGAAAAACAAATAATGCCAGACCTCATATTCACAATCACTGCTACTTTTATTCGAAATGATACAGTTGCATTTTTAAGTAATATTATAGTTAACCGTTCAGAATGTTTATGGATAAAGGATTATTTGGCAAGAACTACTACTGATATCAGTACAAATACTCCGCTAACTGCTTTTCAAGAAATTCGTGATCAATTATTAAATATTGTAAGTCAAATTAAATATAAATAATGTACTAAATATTAATATATATTTTAAAACAATATAGTTAATTTCATTAACATTTGATGATCAGAAACAACAACAATTAAAAGAAGAAAATCAAATTGAAAAATCATTAAAGATTAAATCAATAGTTAGATTGTATTGTGGTATGGGTGGATTACTTGGTATTAAATTAAATGTACAAGAAATTTCAACATGTTTATCTTTAATCGATGGTATTCAACCAGGTTCAGGTTCTGGTTCACAACCTCATCAAACTCCTTGGTTAACAAAAGCATTTTCTAAAATCTATTTATGTTTTCTGTTGGTTTGTGAAGGAATATTAAGAGTTATTCCAAATGTATGTAGATTTCAAACTAATTGCTGTAAATGTTGAACATTGTTAACCATTATTGATTGTTTTTTTATTTTATTATTTTTAGAAAAGAATAGCAGAATGTTTAAATGGATTATTAAAGACTGGACATTGTGACGATTTATTATTATTGATATCAATTTATTTCCATACAAGACAATTACATAATATTGTCTATGTCATTAGAAATACACTTGGATTTAGACCATCGATTCATACTGAAAGTCTAAATCAAATGGGTGAATTGATTACAAAGGATATCTTTCCAGAGGCTTTGGTAGCGTTAAAGGCTTCACTTCTCCCAACTATCGATCAACTGTCGGCTCACTCATCATCGGTGACTACCAACCACAGTGTCTCTACAATGTGTATATACCATCTTCTCAGTGAAAGAATCTTTGAAAAATATGAAACCGATATGTCTAGTTGGATTTGGGATCAAACTCTAAAAGCCTCCACTCCTATCCATTATTTATTACCAAGTTGTTTAGATAAATTAGTTAAAAAGTATGAACAAAATTTAAAAACAAAAAAAAAGTTGAAAATATATATTAATAATCTATTATTATTTTATCTCTAGTATTATAGAATCAACGATTACAACAAATTCACCTTTATTCTATATGAATAGAATAAAGGAACAATCGATTTTATCTGTATTTTCAAAAACATCAAAATATAATGAAGCAGTTCAAGTACTAGTTGTCTATTATGTTTTGAGGTACAATGACAGTGTATTAAAATTAAAATCTGATTATAATTTTAAAGGAAAATCAATACCAATTGGAATTGAATCATCTCAATGTATGTATAAATATCTAATCAATCAAACTTTAATTAAATTTACTAAAACCAACTTAATCAATTCTAATCTACTATAGTGAGAGAATATAGTATAGAATTTTTATCAAAATTACCAATTCAAAAATGTTTATCAATTGTTCAAAATAATGTAGAAGATTATTTCTTTATATTGCCACCATTTATGTATTTGGTCTCTTCACAATTCCCTCAATTCTTTAATGTTCATTTATTATTATCAGATGAAGAGAAATCTTCAAAGTAAATATATTAGAGTTTAAAATAATAATACTTTTTTAATTCTAATCATCATTTCTTTTACTCTATTTCTAGTAAAATATCAAGATTTGATTATAATTTACAATATTATCAAGATAATTTAATGTTTTTAAATGGTAGAAATACAAAGCAGAAAAAATCTTCAAGGGAGATAGAGGAAGAGGAATTAATGTCGGTTGTAAAATTAAATAATATGTTGTCGCCACGTTCAGTTTTGGCATCACCCACTTCGATTCAACTCATTTTAAATCATTTGTCAAGAATGGATGTGGACAAGGTACAAAGATTGTATATGGATGTTTTAATTAACAGACTATTACCAATCCTCGTACACCACCGAAAACAATTGGAATCATTGATTCCAACATTTACCAATCTTTGGTTGACAATATTCCCAGTATCAGATCAATCGTTGATGGCATTGAAAACTATCAATATATTGACAAACAATAATTTAAATATTCATAATGATGATACTGAGACCAGTGGTGATGACGGAATGATGATTGATGAAACAACAAATAGAAATGGAATTAATTTAATATCATACAATCAATACTCTCACAGTGATGTAATGTCAGATCCCCTCATTGTATTTAGATGTCATCCAACAGTATTTAGTAATCCATCGTTATTTGGTATTCTACTTCAAATATTATATTTCTATATGATATCTTCAAAGAAATATTTATTAAATCAAATTCAAATATCTCAACCTGTAAATATAAATTTTAAAACAATCCAGATCAAACTATTAATATTATTTCTATTTTGATTTGTAGAAAAAACAAGAAGATATTAAAACATTAATTTTAACACAAGAAAGTTCAATCATTCAATTGTTATTAGAATTATGTATTGTAGATAGAATTGTTGGAAAGGATATATTGGCAATGGGTGATGGTGATGAACCTGAAGGTAAAAAGATAGTCAACAGGGAATATGATGGTGGAGATGTTGACGAGATTAGATGTATTGTTTGTAATTTTATTCATCAACTGTTTATCGAAAAACCAATACTTGTGAAATTGGTACATTTCCAAGGTTACTTTGCTCAACTCTTGCCAATCACCGTCACTCACATCCCATCGATGCATATATGTTTGGATTTCCTTCCCGAATTATTGTCACAGTCACAAATAGAGAAACAAATATTTTCGATTCAACTGTGTGCTTTTATTTCAGAAAAGTATCCCATTCCAAAGAGTTTAAGAATTTGTAAACAAGCACTACACAGAATAGCTACCAACGTATCTTCTTTGCCATCAAATCCACTCGCCCTCCCCATCAACGAACAAATTCATTTTATCAAACAAATTCTGCCTTCCCTCACTCGATTCTCAAAGGCATTCCCCATTCTATCAGAGGAATGTTTAAATATTTTAATTGAATTATTACCAAGTAAATTAAATCTCAATGGCAATCAATCATCACCAACTTCAAATTCACCAACAACCACTTCTATGATAAATCAATCAATATTTTCACCTGAAATCTTTAATCAAAATAATCAAAATAATAACAATGGTAATTTTAATGGTAATAATAATAATATGTTATTGGATGAAGATTTACATGGAAATAATATAAAAAGATCAACAACTCCACCAGACTCTTTATTATCATTATTCTCTCCATTGCCACCATCCGATACATTAAAAACTTTAAAGAGAGAAAAACTAGACCAAATTCAAAATAATAATAATAATAATAGTCAGAATTCATTTGGTGAATCAAATTTAAATTCAAAATCAGTTGACGAGAATGATGATTGGAGACAATGTATTGACTATAAAAAGAATTTTGGTAGATCCGCAAATGAAACTTCCAATAGCAATGATAATAGCATAAATGATCCAACCACATTACCAGAATCCATCATTGAAATCATTCACCAAACCATCCAAATAATAATACAAAATCTTACGACATCTTAATTGTACTTTATGGATGGATCCAAATAATGGAATAAAATTCATTTCCTTTTTTAAAATTGCATCCATAATAATAATAATAAAACATGTTGGTGATTGATCCAATATTATTTGAATGAATGAACATCATAATTTAATTATGATGTCATCCTAAAGAGGAAACTTATTTTAATATTAGTTTTAAATGACATAATTATTTAATTGAAAAAGAGAAAAGGGATAAAGAAAAAAAAAGTATAGAGGTAGTGTACAAAAAAATAAACAAAAAAATAGAGATATAACAACCATTTTTTTTGAGTGTAATTTTGTTTAAATGGATCATGATTTTTTAAAGAGATAATAGAGGAAGAAGAGGAAGAGAAGGAAGGGGATTAAATAGAATTAAAGTTCTGATTGACCCAGGAAGCAAAGTTAAGGAATAATCAATCTCCTCAATACAAGTCTATCACATTCATTTATGCAAATGTTAGATCGATTTGATCCACTCATTTATCACCATACCACGACCTGTCAACTTTTTCCACTCATTCACCTCTATCCATGGTTTGTTATTTTACAAACAAAACCAATCACTATGTGGATGTGGTGTTTGTGGGTGGTAAAAAAGGTGAATCAACACAATGCGCTTGATTAATTAATTAATTTATATATTTATTCAATCAGGTGATTGACTACTGACTGGACGGTGGATAGATTCGTAGTAGTGAACCAATATTGTTTAATTAAACAATCTATAGGGTGATGGTGATGGTGGTGGCTATTGAATAGAAATCAGTCATTCAAATATACACATATTCTTTTATTACAGTCAATTCAAAATTTAATCAATCACTCTCTCTCTCTCTCTCTGTTGTTGTTGTTGTGAACAATATTCAATGTAAAAGGACAACTAATATTTGAATTTTATCATCTTACAGGAATATCACAATTAAAATTAACAAGGTTGAACAAACTATATTTATAAAAAAAAAAAAAAAAAATTATAACATATTTACAATATTATCACTTTTATCCATCACCACTACCACCACCACCACCAACACCACAACTACAACTACTACTATTTGTTACCACTTCAAAGAAACATTGAAACATCATCATCTTCTTCATTTTCGTCTCTCTCTGTCAACAACAATTTAAAAATCAGCGCGCTTTGGGTAAAAATTAAATCCTTTTTTGTTTTTATTAACAAGATGCAAGAGTATGGATTTATACAATCTCTACCACACCAACAACCTGATAACTCAATCATTTATCATAATAATCATCAAGTAGGCTTTAACTCTAATAATATTAATAATAATATTACGAATTTTAATAATCAAAGTCAAAATCATTTTAAAAATAATAGCCAAATGAATAATCACCAAATCGTGAATAAATTGGACCCAAATTCAATATTTTATTCCAACAACAACAATAATAATAATAATCATATTTCCAGTTCCAATCCATCATCACCATATTCAAATTTTCTTTCCAATTCAATTCAACCTTTAGCTTCTTCTGATTTAAATCAACCTTTTGAATTTAATCACATTCAACAAGGACATGAATTAAATAACCAAAAATACGTTCCTCAAATTCAACAAAATCATCATTTACCATTCATTCCTCAAAACATTGGGTTTCAAAAAATCCAAGACCATCTGTCATCCTTTGCATCTTTCAACAAAGTAATGGAAACTTCAATGGATGAATTTTGGGATGATCAATTTGAAAAATGCAACTTTTACAATGATAAAAAGAATATTCTTCCTTTGGCTAGAATAAAGAAAATTATGAAAAGTAGTGATGAAATGTCTCAAAAAAGTGTATGTACAAATCCTAAATATTATTTTTCAAATTTGATTATTAAATTATTAATAAATAATTGATTATTTATTAAAGATGATAAGTTCAGAAGCTCCGATTTTATTGGCAAAAGCATGTGAAATATTTATACTGGAAATAACTAAACGTTCATGGATGGTAAAAAATCAAAGAAGAACTTTACAAACTTGTGATATTGCTCAAGCATTATCTTATCATGAAGTTTTTGATTTTTTGGTTGATATATTCCCAAGGTCCTTGAATCAAGTTGGCACAACTACCAAAGGAAATATTGTAGTGGCTACCATCTCACCAAATACTAAATCCCCTCAACAAACTCCAACAACAAAAAAACAACCATTGGTTTCAAATCAGCACCTACCTTCTGCTGCTGCTGCAATTGTTTATCCCAAAGCAAGAGTTGGAACATCTATGGTATCACCCTTTTCTTCACCATTTCCAAATTCAAACGCATCCACTCCAGGAAATCCCTCACCAAATCAAACATTTCAACCTTTATTATCACCTCCCTCCCCACACCGCCAACATGTTTCAACAACCAATTTAAATCCTCCTTTGGGTATCAATCAATATCATGAGGAATTTAATCATTTCCCTTTGCATTCCTCTGGTACCAAAAATGACCCTCACCACCAACTTCAACAACAACAACATGAGGGCGTTTATGGCTCAAATCAAGGTACGGTCATGCAATCACTTTACTTTTCTTCATGCTCTACACCACCACCGCCACCATCATCCATTCACAATAATTAATTAACATGATGAGAGTTTTTAAAACCAACTCCTACTTTTGTTTTCATTCTCTATCTCACCTTTGAATTAAAATCTATTTTTTAATTCGCTCCCTCCCCCCTTTTTTTTTTTTCCTTACTATTTGTTTTGATATCTCTTTCTATATAAATCTACTATTGGTCTAGGCATCAATTTAAAATATCTTTAAATCAATAAATTTACCAATCTATCCATTTTTCTACTTCCAATCTATCTTGAACCATTAACTCTGTGTCCACAAATGTTTGAAAAATTAAGATTGACCATGTGGTCCTAAAAAATCTGAACCAATGCCTGGGTACTGTTTGAAAGACCTGTCTTTTCAAATCATTTGAACAAAAAACAGATAAATAGATGTACATATTCAAAGATGTTTGACACAAAGATATTGATTCTTTTTAGTTTAATGTGGGTTGCAGTTTCAATAGCAACCCCTGGGTTATATGGAGCTATTCATAGATCCCAGAATAGTTCTGATTTCGGTATCTTTACAGATTATGTATGTATACATACACACATACGTAACAACAAGCAATATACTCTTGCATTGTGACTAACATATTTATATGTATATATATTTTTTATAACTCTAGGGTTCCCAATTTCAACCAATAGTTGAACTAAAAGGAGACTTTTTTTTTAGAAAAGGATCAGACATAACTTGTACAGTTGGTGATATGTATTCTATTTTGGGAGTTGATGCTCTGGGAAATACTGTTTTGCTTGCTCTCAATACTACAGATCTAAGCAACTCGTCACCCTGACAACCAACCTACCCAGGCTTCGAACTTTATGGTACCCACCAAGTGAGAAACCTCTACTGTTTCCCAGGCCCTTCAATTGGCTCACCCAAAATGATTGTTGTTCAATCACATTCTAGTTCACCTGGAGTGATCATTTCGTATAATGATGGAGCCCTCACCAAAGGAATCCTCTACCAATCCCAACTCAACCAAAATTACCAAAGTTCAACCTATGATCCTGTAGGTCGAGTCATCTATGTCTTTTCTGTACCAAGTGATTCACACGATGTCACTGTCACTAGAGTCTCTTTAGATGGCAAGACCGCGCAATCGACCACCTTGAACAAATCTGATCCAATTCTCCTCTGCGGTGCTGTATTTGGAGTTGATGATGGCAATATCCATGGTCTTGCCTTTTTCAAGGGAGGTGTGTTCAACCTTTTCAAATACGAACCAAAACAAAACCAACTCACCATCCATTCTCGCAAGCACACCATCCCAGCAGGCTATAAAATCCTAAACGTCGCGCCCCAATCCTCCATTTCTGGCACTAATAAATTTACCAGCAGATTCCTCATTAAGTAGGAAACCGGTGGAAGTCTTACCTTTTTGGTGTACCATGACATTCTGTCTGGTGTTCAACTTCCAATTTATGGTACTGCTACTGTAGAATCTATATCCTATGTTTTAGAATAAAAAATAAAGAATTGAAAGAAAATAATCACCTTATGCCTGGTCTAAATATTTAATTAATTACAAAAGGGTATATAAATAAATAAATTATTATTTTTTAATATTAATCTTTATGACATTCAAAATGGATTGGAGGAAGAAGTTTTGGAAACTTATTTATCGTGGCCTATTAAAATGAAGATTGTTATGATCTGCCAGATCCTGTTGTCTATCCTCTCTTTCTTGTTGTTGGCGCATAGATTGTAATTTCTGTTGAATTTGATTAAATATTTGTTCCTCTTGTTTGAAATGTTGTTGTCTAGTTTGTTGTCGCGGTGGCGATGGTGGATTGAAATGTTGATCATTGTCATTTTCATGTGTACTAAATGTAATAGGGTCATTATTTGATTGACCACCGATATGGTGATTAAATTCATCCTGTAATTTCTTCATTCTCGCTAGCATATCCGACTCTTGTGGTACTCCTTGAATCTTTTTGTCAAACCCATGCTCCTCTTGGATGACACGCCTTGACTGAGCAGCGTTGAGACTCTTGAGCTCTTCTACGACACGATTTAATGTCTCTGGTGGAGCATCAAATCCAGGTGCCGAAGAGACAAAAGGGAATTGATTTGCCCAAGCAGAATACTCACTCACAGGTATGATCGAAGTTGTTGCACATACACGAGGATGTGTTACATCAAATTGAATACATTGCATTCCACCTTTACACAAACTAGGGTCATCTCTACATCTAGAGAATTCACATCGTTGTGTTGTTTGATTGCAATGCTGTTTAAACAAACATTTACTTCCAAAGCAATCATCACCATCCACTGGATTATTAAATGACCATTCTGTACATAATGTACCCCATCCAAATTCATCACAAGTAAATCCAGGTGGACATAATGCACATCCATTCGGTCCATCTAATAAAATTAAATAATTAATTAAATTGTTGTGTTACAGAGATGAATATAACATACGGAAAACATCATTGTGTAGTGGTACACAATCATAATCTGTAAATATACCATGTGAACATTGGAAACCAGGTGGACATGGTGTATCTTTGCATCCAGGCTTTATAGGCAAACTATCTAAATAATTAAACAAATAAAGGTTAGTCAATTGAAACAAACATGTATCTTTAGAATCTTTTCAAAAACATACTTAATTTTAAATAACAAGCAGCTATATTTAAATCTTCGAGCTCATAGCATTCACTGTATATATCACATACTAGATAATCACATGATGTTGGAAGACAAGTATTGACATCGTTGACAATTTTGCAAATGAATCCATCTTTACAATTATTATCACATTCTCCTCTTGCCAATTCTATATTTCTATATATATTCTCCTCTGTCAATAGATAAGTGTTAGTATAGGTGGCTATGATGATGATGATGATGCTCCAAGTAGATATACATACTCTTTTCAAAACAAACAGGAGCAGGGCTACAACACTTTAAAGTAGGGTTCTCACATTGACCAGACATCATTTTACAATCCAAGTTCTTTTGTTCACATTTCGCAGATTCACAATCCTCTAAATATAATAATAATAATAATAATAATAATGAGACATGTATTTGGTAAGTAAGATGTGTACAAATTATTGTCTATTGTGATGATATCTATATATTTACCAACAATAGGATCATAAATTGCATAACCAGATATATTTTGAAAGTCATAGTCCAACTGATACACTTGATTAGTGACAAGGTTACGTAGACATTTTGTAATATTTCCAGCAGCTGGATCTCTTGCATAGTTGTATGTTGCACTGACACATATCGATCCGATACCAAAACAACAACCTCTTAGAGGTATGATCATACAATCTGGATAGGCTGTGAGACATGAATCAGGTCCCAATGTTTCACATTGTCCAACTGCCTCTACAAACAATGAACTATAACTAGTAATACTCTTTGTCTGTGACGCTATTATCTGTTGTATATTTATCTGCTGCTGCTGATGATGATAGTGATGATTGAATAGACCAATCAACCTATTTGAATAATAATTAAAATCATCTTGACATAATAATATTACTGCAATGATTGACAATAATGTCGTTAATTTTGTTTGTTGATATTTATGTTTCATTTAGCAGTAATCAGTAAATAACAAAATAGATAAATAAATATATAAATAAATATTCATACAAAACTGTACTCTACTAGATTCAATCATTCATCATTCATCACTACAAAATTGTAGTGGGATTATAATCTACCACACTTCCTTCCTTCACTTTTGATCGATTGATTGAGAGAAGAGAGTATATAATACTAAACTGATTCTACAAGATTGAAATGAAACCAGAACGGGTCATCGTATCTTGGGAAGTATGAGCAGCGACTTTTGCAACTGGTCAGCCTTGAACTGAACAACTCAACTCGTCTGCTAGAAAATATTTCTAAAAAAAAATAAAAAAAATAAAAAAAAATTCTTTTTTGTGGAGGGGGGACCTGAAAAAGAGTTGAAAAAACAAAAGCATTATTTTGTTACTTGTTATAATATTAATATAAATCATCATCAGTTAAAATAATGACGAGTAATGGTATAACATCACCATCAGCATTATCAAATGGTGGCAAAGCAACAACAACAACAACTGCAACAGCAGCAGCAGTAGCATCGGCATCAGCAACCAATATAGCATTGAATGGTTCAACAGGGAAGATGCCTATTCACAATATATCGTCACCACCAATATCATCCACTTCGTCTACAGCTCCATTACAATCAAACGGATCTTCAAATCAACAGCAATACTATGGTGTTACAGAACCAATCTCGTTGGCTTCTCCCACCTCAATCGACACGAAGCAATCGACAGAGTTGGAGACTACGCTTAGAGGATTCAACCTTTTCGAACCACCAGAAGAGAGTAGATTACGTGAAGAGGTATTAGGTAAATTAGATGCTATCGTCAAGCAGTGGGCTATCAAAGTTAGCGTTTTAAAGGTAAGGAATTCAACGAGCGAGTTATATATATATATATACCCAGTGTTGTTTGCTGAAACTAATAATCTTTTTTCTATCTCTTTTTTTTTCTTTATTTAGGGATTTACAGAACAAATGGCAAGTGAAGTAATAGCTAAAATATTTACATATGGTTCTTATAGATTGGGTGTACATGCATCTGGATCAGATATTGATACATTGTGCGTCACACCAAAACATATAATGAGAGCTGACTTTTTTGGTACCTTGGCTGATGTTTTGTGTGTCCATCCAGAGATTACAGAGTTTACGGTAAGTACCTTTTTTAGCGGTAGTAGCGGTAGCAGTGGTGGTAGCAGTAGTGGCAGCAGTGGTCTTCAAAGAATATTAATAAAAAAAACAATGGTAATGGTGAAAATAATGGATATTATTATTATTCTTCATTTTTTTTGGCATGGTTATGGAAATGAAAGATTAATTTGGGAAATAAAAAAAATTAATAAAACAAATAAAGAAAAAGAAAAAAGAAAAAAAAGAAAAAAAAAAAAAAGAAAAAAGAAAAGAAAAAGAAAAAAAAGAAAACAAAAAAGAAAATAATACCAATACTTTTTTTTTTTGATTGATCACGGTTTTTTTTTTTGGAAGATCTCTCCCTCTCTCTCTCTGCTACCCTACCCATATATTTAATCGTATGACAAAAATAATAACATCCATTTTTTTTTTCTAAAAGCCTGTTAAAGATGCATTTGTACCAGTTATTAAAATGATATTTTGTGGTATACCAATTGATTTAATTTTTGCAAGATTATCAATTCCAGCCATCCCCGAAGATTTGAACGATCTCATTGATGAAAACTATCTCAAGAATGTCGATGACAAATGCATTGTCAGTTTAAATGGTTGTCGTGTAACTGACCAAATTTTAAGATTAGTTCCAAATGTCACTACTTTTAGAATGGCATTAAGATGTATAAAACTTTGGGCTCAACGTATGTACAGCATTCAAATCAAAACAAATAACAAATCAATTATTATATCGTTTATATTTATTTATTTATTTATTTATTTTAGGAAGAGGAGTATATTCAAATGTATTGGGTTTATTGGGTGGTGTGTCATGGGCACTTTTAACAGCAAGAATATGTCAATTATATCCAAATGCAGCACCAAGTACCATTATAAATAGATTTTTCAAGATTTATGATGGTTGGAAATGGCCTTCACCTATTTTACTCTGTCAAATTCAAGATGGAGGTCAATTGGCTGCAAAAGTTTGGAATCAAAAGGTAAGTCAATGATTTTTTTGGATTCAACAAACTAGTTTGTTTATACTTATTATTTCCTTTTTATTTTAGAGAGATAAAAGTCATTTAATGCCAATTTTAACACCAGCATATCCATCGATGAATTCAACATACAATGTATCGAGATCGACATTGAGTTTATTAAAGAGTGAGTTTTCAAGAGGAGCAGAGATTACGAAAAAGATTGATAGTGGTGAGCGTAAATGGACAGATCTAGTTGAAAAAGGTGATTTCTTTACGAGATATAGATTCTATTTGCAGATTGATGTGTCTGCACCCGAAGAAGACACACACAGAAAGTGGGAGGGTTGGATTGAATCGAAACTGAGAATATTAATATCCAACCTCGAGCAAACACCCAACATGAAATTTGCCATACCCTATGCCAAGAGCTTTGCCAACAAGGCCTCTGCAGTGAATGGAGGTATCTGCACATGCTTCTTTATGGGTCTTCAGTTTAACTTTTCCACAGCTATTGGCGCCGACAAGAACGTCGATTTGACTGGCGCCGTTACCAGTTTTACCAATCTCATCAAAGATTGGCCTGGTAAGTTACCAACCATTGAAATGAAGATTCACTATATAAAGAAAAAGAATTTGCCAGTATTTGTTAAAGATGAAGGTCCTGAACATCCACCAAAACAAAAAACTGCTGCTAAAAAGAGAAATGTATCTGGTAATCTTGTTAATAATAATAATAATCAAAATAATACTGCCGCTGGAGAATCAACATCAACAACGACGACGACTACACCAACAGGAACAGCAACACCACCACCTTCCTCAACAGATGCAAAGAAAAAGGTTAAAACTGATCATCCCCCTTCACAAACTACAACTCCAACTGCCGCCTCTAGTACTTCTTCACCTCCATCACCATTGGCAACAGATCATGTTGCCGTAGTTGCTCTTCCAACTACAACAGAAACAGCAGCAGTATCCAACCAACCAAATATATCACCTCAACCAATTTTACCAATATCTGTTAGTGACAATAATAATAATATTAGTATTGATGGTGATAATGTAAATATGAATGAAATTAAAGATAGCAACATTGATGAACAACTCCAATCACCACCATCCGAGGTACCAACAATCGTTGCTGCTTCTACAACCACCCCTACCAATACAACTCCATCAACCAAAAAAGCAGATAATTCATCACCAACTGAAGTTTCAGAATTGGATTTCATCAGCAGTTCCTCTGCACCAAAACCAGATGTCCCCAAAGGTCCTCAACCAAAAAAAGCAGCAATTAGTTTAATCCGAGGTTAAATTGGAATCACATAATATAAACACAAGAAAAAAGATCAAGATTTATTTGGAGCAATAATCAACAAAAAACAATCCTCAGGCAATCAAATCAAGAAGAGTGCGATACAAAAAAAAAAAGATGGGAAACAAAAGAGAGAGAGAGAGATTTGGAGAAATGGAATTCAAAGGAATTTCCTTTTCCTTCTTTTTTTTTATTTATATATATCTATCTTCTCCTTTCTTCTTCTTCTTCTAACCTATCCCTTTACTAATCATTCTACCCTTTCCAATCCTTCTATTCTCGATATATATTTTCTTTTCAACTTTTAGGGTTAGTCAAAAAAAAAAAAAAAAGAATAATAATAATAATTAATAATAATAATATCTATTTTCTTCTTCTTCTTTGTTCCAATCATACCATTTAAATAAAATAACCTATTTTAACCTTGACGATAAAACAGATATCGTTTAACGTTTTCGTTTTTTTTTATTAAGTGAAAATGCACACAGCCTTATAACTGCGATCATGTGTTCATCGCACGTGGATGGTCAGACAATTCAGACCAACTGTACAAAAAAAAGAAATAAAAGTTAGTAGGTTGGGCAAATAAAAAGTGTGTACATGTGACCAATCACAAGATTGTGCTTTAAATCATTGTTATCTTTGCAACTATCAACAACAATAACAACAACAAAGTATCTCCCTATCCTCGCGCAATGAAAGATGGCACTTGGGAATAACAACAACTATAAAATGGTGACATATTAATATTGACGTCCAAGTTAGTTGGTTATTACATATTGTCAACACTACTCTTAAAAGTAGAAACAAATAACATTATTAATCAGCAGTCATCATCATGTCAGTCATTGATCAGTATCAACCAGTGGTATTCCAAAACAAAAAGGGATTTGTCGTACCTTCTACTCTTCCAGTCTATGCAGCACAAACCAAGACTAAAGTTACTACAACCGAGACAGCTGTCGATAAAGCTAAACCATTTTCTGGTAACTACCTATTTAGACAAATGATCAGGTGGTGTATCTATAGATCTTTTATTAATGAATATTATTCTTTGTTGTTTTCTCTCCTCTTTTAGATGCATTCTATGACAAGATGACTCTTAGTTCAGAGAACTTTGTCAATTTCGTTGCTGGCAAGATTACTGATAAGACGGCTAGTTTAGAGGAACTTTTATCATTCTCTTCTTTTGACTCGGATGACAAGTACACTGACAAGGTCAAACAAGCTGCCGACATGCATTTCATCAGTCTCGTTCAGTACTATATGAACGATGAAGTGAGAAACATCTTGGGTTGGTCAAAACCAGCTCCTCATGCAAGATTGCTAGAGATTGCATCGAGTGACAAGGTAGTAGCATGGTACAAAAAGTATTCACTACTCTATGCTCATTATTTGGTTAGTCTACAACTTAAAGGTGCAATCAAAATTAAAGTTTTAGAAGCTGATATTAAAACAATGACTTCTTCTGTATGTAGAATATAATATTTAAATATATATATATATAAATAATTATACTAACTTTATTTTTCTCTAGAAAATCTATGTTAAACAAACATCAGCAATCTTTAAGTTTGCATTTATTGAACGTAATCCAAAGATTACAATTTATCTCAAAAATGCAAAGAAATGGACTGAAGATTTAAAGAATTATTATTTAACCAATTCCAAGTGTCTAGAGGAATGGATGAGATCATTCCAAGAGAACTACAACTTTGAAACTTTTTTTGCAAAGTTTGCAAATGTATTTTCATCAACTGGTCACCAAACTCAAGCCAACCAGATTTTGAATATTCCAAAAACTATGAATTGTTTGGATAGTATTGTTTCAAATGTACGTACAGCTGCAACAATCATTGATCATTATACAAAGTATATTTATTTATTTTATTTTATTTATTTTTAGATTCGAAACAAATTAGATGTTTTGGATCAAAGTGCAAAATCATCAAGTGAAGTTATTAATTTCTTTTATTCCTCACAATATGCATTCTTTTCATCGATGACCAACCTCGATGGTAATGCAGAATATTTCAAAGCAATGGAAAAACATGTTGACGATGTATTGGACCGTCTCTCCAAACTCAAAGAATCTAGTTTGTCTGGGCCACAATTAGACTTTTACAAATTGTATAAAGATGTCTTGTTGGCATGTGGAGGTATGGCAGGTGTAAGATTCCAACTAACCAACGCTATCAAAAGAACTGTTAATCGTATTGCACCCTACACTGATATTACCATGGGCTTTGAAAATATCTTAAAAATGCCACAGATGGAAACCGAGAATATGAAGATATTCTTGCAAGAGAATGCGCCAGACGTTGTTAAAAAGGTTCCTAAAGGAGTCAACTTTTTCATGTCAATGTGGAGAGGTTGTCAATCCATCTCGATTCTCTATGGTATAGTCAACTTTGATCCAAAGGCCGGTGTACTTAGCAACACCCAGTTTATCGGTGACTCACTTGCTATTGTCCTCGATACCTTTACAACTATCCAAAAAGTTGATGTTGCATTCACTGCACCATTTGCATCGTTGGCCAAAGGTATTAGTAACGCTCTAAAGGTATTCAAGCCAACCCAACTCGTCAAACTCTTCTCGTCGAGTATGAAGTGGTTCTTTACTAAATCGTTTAACGATTTCCTCAATTTTAGAGTGTGTCCAGCTCTCATTGTTCTTTCATGTATTATGAATTGTATCGATATTGCCAAAGATATTGAAGAAGGTAAATGGGGTGAACTAGCCTGCGACGTTGCAGCACTTGGATTAAACATTGCCACCGTTGCTGTTTTAGTGGCCGGTGCCAGTTGGAGTGGACCAGTTGCATTGGTACTTGGTGGTGTTGCCATCCTCGTACTCATTATTAAACTTTGGATCTCTACCCCTGAGAAAAGCCCTGCTCAAAAGTTTTTGGAATCAAAGTTTGTTTTACTTGCTTACAAGAGACTTCCAGCTGCTGCTGCCTAAAAATAATAATTAAATAAATAAATATTATTATTACAAGATCAATATTGACTTTTAAAAGTCTCAAAAGAAGAGGAAGAGTATTTCTCGAAAAAATATCTAATACATAAACAACAAGAACCAGCCAGACTGGAGGAGAGGAGTGTTATTTTCACAGATTCTAATTGAACCTCTGTTTTTTTGGATAAATATTTATTTTTTTACCTTTTTTGGTCGTTCAATACCAAAAAGAAAAATAGAGTGGTGAATTTGAGCTAAAAGGGAATTTTTGCAATGAATATTGTGTTGGTTTCCTGCGATGGGAGTATGGGTAGCTAATTAGGGGGGTCTATTGAATATTAATTAATATTAATCTCCTAGCTAACAACACTATAATCTTGTCTGAGAGACTGAAAATATTGATTTAAATATCGCAGCTCCTCTAACAATCTCATTTCATTCATTAAACCCAACAAACAAATAATTATAAACATGTCGGATCTTATTTTAGATAACTTAACAGGATACAAAGGAAAAGTAAAGAAGCAAGGTAGGTGAAAGAACAATTTAAATTATTTATATAAAATAATATTGCATGACACATTCTAACATTTTCTTTATAATCTCTCTTTTAATTTCATTTAATTATTCAATTGAATAATTATAGGAGCTGATAGTCATGCCACACCAAAGCGTAGATATCATCATCCAGTCATTGATACAGATCAATTTGAAATCCCACCAGAGAACGCATCCAAGCTTAGATTAAACGGTGACACCAAGATTGGTGGTGATAAGAAAAGAAACCTTTGGGGAGGAGGAAACAGATAGATAGACTGATATCAAATAATACTACTACTGTAGTTCCCAAAACAAAAAAAAAAAAAAAACAATAAATATTTCTATCAATCAAAATATATCATTCATTTATTGCACATATTATTAATATGTTCCAGATAAGATGGTGGAATTGATTTCCACTTTTAATCGCCATAATATTTTTGAATCCCATTATGAATTCCTGACTGGTTCTTTGTTTCAACCCGGGTTGATAAGATTCTTATCTTATCTTATCTTTTAAGGGTAATGGTCTAAAACCTTACCAAGGTGTTTATACAAAGATATGGGCATTTGAGAAAATACAATTCTTTTTTTACAATGTTTTTCTCGATTTTGTAATTCCTTTCTGTTTACCAAAAAAACTATAAATACAACAACAATTTTTGTTGTTAGTTTAATTCAATACATAATTATCAATCATTTTTATATAGAGATATTCTTCAAGAAAGATATTCTATTTCTATATTTAATTATATTAAATAATATAATATTAGTATTAAATTAATTTATTCATTTTTTTTTAAAATTTTTGCGATCAAGCAACCCGAGTAGTAGGACAAAAGAATCTATCTTCATCTCTGTTTGTTTGTGTGTGTTGTTCATTGTCTCTATTCTCGACTTATATAAATATAACAAAAGATGAGTGAACCAAAACCAACTACTCAAACTCCAACACCTGTTGAATTGACAGAGGAGCAAAAGAAGAAGCAAGAAGAGAAAAAGAAGGCAAAGGAAGCCGAAAAGCAAGCAAAGCTTGCAAAGTTGGCTGAAAAGGAATCTAAAGCTGTATGTATTGAGAGAGAGAAACAGAGAGAGAATAGAGATATATAGACAGAGATACATAGGGAATAGATAGCTAACAAAGATATATCTATCGTATTATAATAGAAAGCATTAAAAGAAAAGGAAGAAGAAAATAAGAAAAAGAAAGCAGCAAAGGAAGCAGAAGAAAAGGAAGCTGCTGACAAAGAAGCTGCAAAGTTACGTGATTATACCGACAAGGTATTACAAACACCAATTGGAGAAAAGAAGGGTAAGAAGCAAGATAGGAGATAAAGAGGAGAATAGCCATATTGAGAGGACTCTCAAACTTACATTACTTTTACATTTTATTCTTTTAGAATTCTCTGGAGAATTATACCCATCATATCATCCACCAGCAGTTGAAGCACGTTGGTATGATTGGTGGCTCAAGAATGAATTCTTTAGCCCAGAAAAGCAATTAGAGATTCAACAACACGTCCAAAAGGATAAAAAGTTTGTTATTGTCATTCCACCACCCAACGTCACTGGTTCGTTGCATTTGGGTCATGCTTTGACAAACTCGATTCAAGATGCGATTGTTCGTTATCACAGAATGAAGGGTGAAGTTGCACTCTGGGTTCCAGGTACCGATCACGCTGGTATTGCAACACAAGCTGTTGTCGAGAAAAAGTTGATGCGTGAACGTAACATTACTCGTCACGAAATTGGTCGTGAACAATTTGTTTCTGAAGTTTGGAAATGGAAGGACGAGTATGGATCACGTATCCAAAACCAACTCAAAAAGTTGGCTTCTTCATTGGACTGGAAGCGTGAGGCATTTACATTGGACGATACTCGTTCACGTGCTGTAAACACTGCCTTTGTTCGCATGTTTAACGATGGTTTGATTACTCGTTCATCGCGTCTTGTCAATTGGTCTTGTGCACTCAAGACTGCCATCTCTGACATTGAAGTCGACTATAAGGACTTGGAAAAGCACACCAAGATGTCTGTCCCAGGACACAGCGGTGAATACGATTTTGGTGTTCTCTTTGAATTTGGTTACCCAGTCGAGGGCAGCCAAGAACTCTTGTACGTTGCCACCACCCGTATCGAGACCATGTTGGCCGATACTGCCGTCGCCATCCACTCTGACGACGCTCGTTACAAGCATCTCCACGGAAAGTTTGTCGTCCATCCATTGCTCGGCAAGCGTATTCCCATCATCACCGATGATGTCCTCGTCGACCCATCCTTTGGTACCGGTGTTGTCAAGGTTACACCAGCACACGATCCAAACGATTATGAAACTGGTCTCCGTCACAATCTTCCCATGATCAACCTCTTTACCGACGAAGGTTTGATCAACGAGAATGGTGGTCAATTCAAGGGATTGAAGCGTTTCGATGCTCGTAATGCCGTTATCAAGGCACTCGAAGAAAAGGGTTGCTACAAGGGCATGAAGGACAACAAGATGCGTATTGGTGTTTGCTCACGTTCCAAGGACGTCATCGAGCCAATGGTCAAGCCACAATGGTACGTCAAGTGTGGAGACATGGCTCAACGTGCCATCAAGGCCGTCGTCGACAAGGAACTCGAGATTATCCCAGCCACCCACGAGGTTACTTGGTTCCGTTGGTTAGAGGGTATCAAGGATTGGTGTGTCTCTCGTCAATTGTGGTGGGGCCATCGTATCCCTGCCTACTTGGCACGTATCCAAGGTCGTCCCGAACCAGACCACTTTGACATGGAGAACTGGGTTGTTGGTGAGACCAAGGAAGAGGCTTTGGCCGTTGCATTGAAGCGTTTCAACGTTGCTGCCGACCAAATCTCGCTCGAACAAGATCCAGATGTCTTGGACACTTGGTTTTCGTCTGGTTTGTTCCCATTCTCAACTATGGGATGGCCAGAAAAGACTGCCGACATGGAAAACTTTTACCCAACCAGCCTTCTCGAGACTGGCTCGGACATTCTCTTCTTTTGGGTCGCCCGTATGGTTATGATGGGTCAACAACTCACCGGCCAATTACCATTCAAGCAAGTCTTCCTCCACGCCATGGTTCGTGACTCTCACGGTCACAAGATGAGCAAATCATTGGGCAACGTCATTGATCCAACCGACGTTATCAATGGTATCTCCCTCAACCAACTCCAAGAGAACCTCAAGACTGGTAATCTTGAACAAAAGGAGTTTACCAGAGCCTCTGCTGCCCTCAAGCTCGACTATCCAAACGGTATCCCAGAGTGTGGTACCGATGCCCTCCGTTTTGCCCTCTGCGCCTACACCTCGCAAGGTCGTGACATTAACCTTGATATTCTCCGTGTCGATGGTTACCGTCGTTTCTGCAACAAGATTTGGAACGCTACCCGTTTCGCTTTGATGAAGTTGGGTACCGACTATAAGCCAATCGACTTTGACGCCGAAGCACTCATCAACAACTCGTCCTCGGTCAACCGTTGGATCTTGAATGCTGCTGCACGTGCCATCCGTCTCGTCGACCAAGGTTTCAAAGACTATGACTTTGCTGCTGCCACCACCGCCATTTACAACTTTTGGTTGCACGAACTCTGTGATTTCTACCTCGAAACCACCAAGCCCATCTTTAGTGACGACAATAACGACGCTGAAGACAAGCTCCGTACCAAGCACACCCTCTACACTTGCATTGAAATCGGTCTCAAGTTGCTCCACCCATTCATGCCATATTTGACCGAAGAACTCTACCAATCGATTGCTCACCGTCCATCCGACAATCTCCCCACCATCATGTTGGCACAGTTCCCACTCGAACAACCACAATGGATCGACGCCAACATTGAAGAGGAAATGAAGCAATGCCAAGACCTCATCACTGCCATCCGTTCGCTCTGCAACAAGTACCGTGTCAAAAAGGTCCCCATCTTTGCTCACGCCAAAAAGGAGGAATTGCACAAATTGTTTAGCCGTCACGCTCACCTCATCAAGGTCCTCACCAACGCCTCGGACTTCCAAGTCCACCTCACCTCTGAAGGTCGTACCGGATGCGTCGTCGACACTTACAATGACAGTCTCTCGATCCTTCTCGATCTCTCCACTTCTATCGATTTCACTGCTGAAATCAAACGTCTTGAAGGCAGTCGTACCAACTTGCTCACTCAAAAGGACGCTCTTTTGAAAAAGATTAACATCCCATCCTATG
Organism: Cavenderia fasciculata; assembly: GCF_000203815.1. Taxonomy (NCBI): domain Eukaryota; phylum Evosea; class Eumycetozoa; order Acytosteliales; family Cavenderiaceae; genus Cavenderia; species Cavenderia fasciculata. Next base: position 385,631 of record NW_004457715.1, read on the forward strand.
ACAAGGTCCCACAAAAAATCCGTGAAGATAATACTACCAAACTCAATGGTATCGAAGAAGAAATTAAAACTCTTTCAAATAGTATTGAATCCTTTCAAAAAATGTCTTTAAACAAATAAAAGAAATGAAAACTAAATAAAATAAAATAAATCCCTAAACTACAAAAAAAAAAAAAAAAAAAAAAAGGATATCAACGACATGATTGGACCAATCAATCTTTGAATTAATTAATTAATTTAACTGACATTGGTCCAACAGATTAAAGAAAGATTTTATTCGCCTTTCTCTTTTCAAAAAGACATTTTACCAAAAAACAATGGTAAAAATCTATATGTTTGGGGGGTTCAAGTCAGTTGATTTGACAATGCATCGAAATTTTCAACGTCTTTCAGTTCCAGATCTGATCGACTTTTACACTTTAGAAAAGTTTTAAATAAAAATAACTACCAATACCACTGCTTTACTTAGATCTACCCTTCTATTTCAAAGAAGGATCAAATGGTTTAAAAAAAAAGAAAACCGTGATGTATAAATAGAGACTTACAAAAAAACAAGCTCATTATTTATTTATTTCTTGCTTATCGTTTATCGATTATTATCTATCTCTTTTAAATGGCACTTAATATTACTAAACCAGGTATTGCTACCTTTATATTATTTGGTCTTGTATGGATCACTTTAATTATTTCTTTTTCAAGTATGTTAAATGATAAAGAAAAATCTGCATCACTAGAACAATAAGTTAACTTTGTTTTTTTTTTTTGTAGCATATTGGTATAGATTAAAAATAGAATCATCATCATCAAGTGGATCAACAGAAGAAAATGATTTTACAATTACAGTTAATATGAAATACAATGAATTCAAAGTGACACAAGAAACAAGTTTTGGAAAAACCACTGGTACTACAGATATTAAAGAGACTGATCAAAATAGAAATCAATTGGCTATATTCAAAACATCTCTTGCATTCTCTGTGATTGGATGGCTATTTGTGACTGCTTCTCTTGTCATGGTCATGGCCAACATTGCTGGACTATTTATCAAACTTCCCAAAGTAGCTGTTTTAATTGCTAAATTCACTCCCATTGTTACATTGGGTTGTTGTTTCATTGCACTCTTTGTATTCTTGGGTTTACCCAATGCAACCAAGAGAGACTGTATGAATAGTGGTGGTAATGAAGATACTTGCAGTACCGATCAAAATATTCACTTTATGGGCTCGCATACCGAAGATACTGGTAACATTATTGTCAAGACTGCATGGGGACCAACAACATCTTGGGCTGCTATTGTTTGTGCAACTGCTCTTCAACTTGCTGGTACTATTGTCAATATTATGTTCCAAAAATATGAACATGAAACTCCTAAATAATTAAATAAACCTAATTCTATTCTGTAAAATTATATTAAATATTAAATAAGGTTTTATAAGTTACAAAAATATTTTTGATTTGTAGTGGTTGATCCAATAACCAATTTACCACCATCAATTTTTTAAACAGTGTGATAGGTTTACATTATGGATGGTGATGTATAGTATTTTTATCTAGTCTGTCTATCTATCAATCGTATATCTGTTGATTAATTTCGTATTTTAAATGGAAATAATAAAATAATTTATTCGTATATCTTAAAGTATACTGGATACTGGTGATCCTACCACCAGCCAAACAAAATGGATGATATCATAAATGTAGATAATGATTAAATAGTCCAACTAGAGAAGGATTGGATTAATAACTATATATATATATTTATACAAAGAAAGCTATAGAATACCATCAAGATATATTTGTTAATATCGATTTACAACAACAACAATAACAACAAACAAACAAACAACAATATTAAATGAGCCTATTCCATAATTCATTAAAGAATAATTTTGTAATATTCTTTTTAATATTATCATCATGGGCATTATTAATAGTTAGTTTTTCTTGTATGTAGAGATAGAATAGAATATAGAATATATCTAAAAATAATTTAAATTAACCAATTTGATATATTTTATATAGCATATTGGTATAAAGAAGAATCACATTTCTTGACAAGTAATAGTCAAGTGATTAAATACTATCGATTCGATCAAATGAGAACAGAGTATTGGAATTATAGTGTATTTGAATCGGCAGTGATTATACCAATGAGAGATATTCTATCGTATGGATCGCAACTATCAATTTATAGGGCCAGTTTGTCACTGGTCATCTTGGGGTGGATAGCACTTACCGCCACACTTGTACTACTCTTTTTAAACATATTCGAGTACATGTCAGACTTTAGATTTGCCGTACCTCTTATACGAACCGTCATTCTTCTTGCTCTTGGCTTTAGTTCAGCGTCTTGTCTCACCTTTATCGGCATTGGATCAGCACTCGAAGAAGACTGCCAGGCTACCAATAACCTAGAGTATGCTCGATGCTCACACGATGACAGAGGTGTATTCCTTCAACACTATGTATTTGATGACACTAGATACCACTTTGAAGAGGATGTAGAGAGAGCACATGGTCCAGCCTATGCCTGGTACACTGCTGTAGCATCTTCAAGTTGTCTTTTAGTTGCTTCAATCTTATCATTTGCTTTACCAGCTCTTGCAATTGAATAAACAACCAAAACCAAACAAATAATAATCAAACTATATATATTTGTTGTTGTAGTATAATATATATATATTACAGTATAGTATTCTGTGAAACGACATGTGATGAAAAACAACAGGCTTGTCTCGGCAAAGTTTATATTTTTTCTCGAGCACAAAACTCTTCTCTGTGGGCTTTGTCTTCTCTCCGGTCAAGAAAAATCGAGGGAAAATGTTTTTTGATTTTTACATGCGCCCGTTGTAATACTCTCAAACCAACAATACAGCTATCACTTGACTCTTTGAGTTTATTATTTATTTATAAATTACATTAAAATACTACATATAATATAAAAAATGGTAAAATAACAATCATCAATCAAACAACAACAACAACAACAACAACAACAACAACAACAACAACAACAAGAGATGATCTCTTTAACTACCACAACTACAAAGTTTGAGTACTGACCCACCACCGTTGTTTCCTTTATCATTCTTCCTCCTTTTCTTCTTCTTCTTCTTCTTTATTTAGGCATCAGTTGAAGACGATGGATATAATGAATACCTTTACAAGATTCTAGTTGTAGGTGATATTGGTACAGGAAAGACTTCAATCATCAAGAGATTCGTACACAACATTTTCTCTATGCATTATAAATCAACCGTAAATATCAATACAATGCGATTTCATTCTTATCATCATCATCATCATCATCAACATCGATAGTGTATTGTTTAGAATGTAAACAAGTTTAAAGTTTACATCGATAGATATACCACACACACAATGCATCATACACCACGATGTTGAAAAAACAAAACTATACACCACACACATGTGATACTAATGATCTTTTCGTCTTATATCTCACTCTATAATATAACAGATTGGTGTAGATTTTGCACTCAAGGTATTAAACTGGGATCCACGTACTGAAGTTAGATTACAACTTGTAAGCAAGCATACAATGATTGGTTCTAGAAGCAAACAAAGTTGTTCATTAACTAATCTCTCTCTCTCTCTCTCTCTTTGTTTCATTTCCTTTTTTTTATTAATAACTAATTAGTGGGATATTGCTGGTCAAGAACGTTTTGGATCAATGACACGTGTTTATTACAAGGAAGCAGTTGGAGCAATGATTACATTTGATGTTACTAGAGCAAGTACATTTGAAGCAGTTTCAAAATGGAAGGCTGATATCGATTCAAAGGTCACTATTGGAGCAGAAGAAAAACCAATTCCAGTCGTCTTGCTTGCCAATAAATGCGATCTTGGAAAGGAAGGTTTCATCAAGACTGCCAACGAAATGGATAAATATTGTAAAGATAATGGTTTCATTGGATGGTTTGAAACTAGCGCAAAGGAAAATCTCAACATTGAAAAAGCAGCCAGATTCTTGGTTGAACATATCCTCAAGAGCGACGTAAAGAGAAACTCCCCACCACAAGACACTGTTCAACCAGGTCTTGCTACTCCACCACCACCAACTTCTTCTGGTTGTTGCAACAAGTAAAGAGAGATTAAGATGATATTCCTTTTTTTTTTTTAAAAACAACAATTATCCAAATAATTAATTAATAATAATAATAATATAATAATAATCCCACCACTTTTCCAAAAAATAGTAAAGTAGTACTACTATAGCTAGCTAATAACCACCAACACCATTCCCCCATATTTAATAATAATAATCACCCATCTTAGTAAATAATTAAAAAAGATAAATAATAATAATAATAACCCATCACCAACACCATCCATCGACAAAGGAAGAAGACATTTAAATAGATAAAAATATCTAATAGATATTTTTCCAAAAAACACACATTAATACACAAACAAACAAACGGATACAACCTCCAATCAATAATTATAGCTTAAAACTTAAAATCCCATTTTAATTTTCTTTAATAATAATAATAATAGTACAAAAATCAAATAATAAAAAAAAAATGTAATATTTTAAAAACAGATCCAAGCCAGTTTTAAGATTAATATTTATATATACACAATTATTATATTTAAATAGATTGATTTGTGAAGTTTTATACGCCAATTTAGTTAGTTACCATTTATTTCCAAAACGATCGTTGATGATGGTGCTTAACTAGAACCAGCTTTGAATAATAAAATATAGTGTTGTCCAATGACGAAATATATAAAGTTCTTTGTTTCATGTGTAACAAATGATCCAAAACTTCTTCCAACAATACAATGCCATGATGGTGAAAATTTCTTATCAAATTCTATATTGATGTTGTTGAAAGATAGTGTTTAGTCATTGTCATTGTGTAATTGTCATTGTGTATTATCATTGTGTATTATCATTGTAATATATAATCAATATCACCATTATCGTTCTTACCTTTTTTAATAGAGGAAGCAATATCCTTTTCAACATCATTTGATTCGAATGCCTTGACTGCACATTCCACTGCTTCTTGCTGCATGAATTCTATATAATTATACATTGAGATATAAGATTATTATTATTATTATGTTGCAATGTTATTGTGTCGATCAATCAATCAATCAAGTAATCATCATTGACCTACCCTCCATATCAGCTATTTTGATTTGTATTGTTTTTCTATCAACTGTTCTCATTTTCTGATGCTATGTTTGGGTAAATATATATATAATAATAGAAAGAGAGAGAGATTTATAAATATCTATTGATAGATTGTTGTTGTTGTTGTTGTTGTTGCTTGTTCAAAGATATAAATACAAAAGCATAAACTATTTAAAAATCTGTGTTCAGTCTTTTGATGAAGATGTTGGTTTCTTTTTTTCAGCATTTAAATTAAATGCGAAGATCATATATATTATAAAGTTTAGGAAAAAGATAAAAGAAGAAGAACAAGAAGAACAAGAATAATAATAATGAACAAACTACTCGGTTATATATGTTGCTTTGTTGGAATAGCATTGTTTATACATTCAGTTTTATCAGTTATACAACGTACGTTGTTATTTTGAAACATTGATGACAACGACCCCTTGTGAAGACACATCATACTAATCTTTATTATTATTCTTTAATAACAGACAAGAGTTATCTTAGATTGACAAATAAACCTTTTGAACATATTCCTTACGATGTAGGTATCGATAAAAAAAAGAAGGATTGATGCAGTTGTTTGTTATAACTCCTCACGCATGCATCAGACCCATCATATGATCAAGGATCGATATGTACTAACAATAATGATTGATTTGCTGATTATAGATTGCAGCTGAAAGTATAATAGCATTGGTTATTGCGTCCTATGGTATCATTAATGTTGCACCAAAATTAACTACAATTAAAATCAATTCCCATTTATCAAAAAGGTAAGAAAGACAACAACAACAACAATAATAACAACTTGGATCCAAATTTGAGAGCTATCATATTAACTAACCAATAATTTTGGTTGGTTTTACAGAACATTCGAGTCATGCGAATATAGACCATCATTTATTACTTTTAATAATAGAAGTAAACATATAAATAGTATCTTGAATTAATTACCAACCAATCAACCAACAAACAAACCGAAAATATAGAGAACGACGACAATTTATAAATCATAACTTGGCAATGTACACATCATCATCATCATCATCATCATCATCATAATCTTTCTATTTGTTTTTAGAGTAGCATATAGAAACCATTATTATTATTATATATTTTATAATGAAACCATAAAACAAAGTAAACGAACTGGAAAGATTTGTGATATCGAAGAGATTTGCGATGCATGAAAAAATCGACTTGAATGACAACGATAATCCGATACCTCGTGACCAAGGCATACCGACTTTAGCAACAAACCAACAAGTTGTTGATCATGAGTGCGATTATAGAATCTCTTTTAATATCTTGTTGTCTAGAATGACGATGACTCTTGTCTCTTTAAGTATGTGGTAACCACGTACAATGATTATTGTTACTCCATCTTGTATAATTAACTCTAGAGGTAACATAGGCAATTTATGAGTTACTTGATGAACTGAAGGAAGGAGAAAGTGTCCCTTCAGGAATTGATTTTTTTATTTATTTTTTTTAATTATTTTTTTTTTTACAAAAAAGCTGATGATCATCAGGAAAAGATGATCGAGCACAGTCAGAGAGGCTTTTTCTTTCGATCTTTTATTAATAGATACATACCACACACACGTATATATATTTATACACACAAGTCAACCAACTACAACAACAGAGAGTAGAGGAATACATACATACAACTTAGACATGTCAGACTTTGAAATTGATGATAAAAAGGTTACAGACGAAGAAATCTTTCTTAGACTTGTAGCAAAGAAGCAAAATGATGGATTACGTATTGTTTTGATTGGTCCACCAGGCTCTGGAAAGGGTACTCAAGCACCAATCATCAAAGAAGACTATAGCGTATGCCACCTCTCAACTGGTGATCTTTTGCGTGCTGCCATCGAACAAGGCACTGAACTTGGCAAGCAAGCCAAGGTTATCATCGATCAAGGTGGTCTCGTACCAGATGAAACTATGATCGGTATGATCAAAGAGAACCTTCAAAACCCAGAATGTGGAAAGGGTTTCATCCTTGATGGTTTCCCAAGAACTGTTGGACAAGCTGAAAAGGTATATAATTAGTTTGTTAGTTAGTTTAGAGAGGAGATAATATTCTATCGCGATCATAATATGTTTAGTTTTATTAACATTTTATTGTTATTTCTTTCTATCATCTTTTAATTTAAATTAGCTCGATAAAATGTTAGATGATCAAGGACAAAAGATTGATCATGTATTTGACTTTTTCATTGATGATTCATTATTGGTTCGTAGAATTACTGGTCGTCTCGTTCATCTCGCCTCTGGACGTAGTTATCATCGTGAATTCTTCCCACCAAAGGTTGACATGATTGATGATGTTACCGGTGAGCCACTCATACAACGATCAGATGACAATCCAGCTGTCTTGCAAAAGCGTTTGGCATCATTCCACTCCAACACCAAGCCTGTTCTCTCTTACTACAAAGAAAAGAACATTCTTTCTGTAATCGACGCTTCTAGATCAGCTACTCATGTATCAAACCACATCAAATCAATCTTCTTTAATTCTCTTCACTTCCCATCCAACAAATTCCCAATCGTTGTAGACAAATCTAAAATCTTACCTTTTATCCAAATCCTCCAACAAAAACAACAACAATCCGCAAAACTCTAAATTATTTAATTTAATAAATAATAATCGTAACCATTTAAAAAAAGGAATATAAATAACAGTAATAATAATAATATCTTTTGGGATTAAAAAAAAAAATACTAAATTTATTAAAGAGTTAATAACTTTCTTTCAATTTGAGATCGATTCCCAACGACATTGGTATGGAGGGTAACGAAGAAAAGGTGGAGGAATTTACAGGGTGGTTCATATTTGGTGATTGTGGTGGTTGTTGGATAATACGATTGAAACTGTGATTGTTGTTGTTGTTGAGTGTAGGTGGCAACGTACCGTCACTGTTGTAAAATAAAGATGACGAATGATTGGCGGTTTGTGGTTTCCTAGGTGTTAAATTGTTGTTGTTGTTATTGTTTGGTGAAGCAAACGAGATGGGAGATGAAGGAATGGGTGGTGATGATGATGAAGATGTGATAGAGGTCGATGAAGGTGAGAATATAACGTGCATGGGGTCATTGTGAAGTGGGAACATGGTTGTAGTGGTTGTGGTAGTTGTAGTAATGGTTGATTGGGTTTGGTAATGCGAAGGTTGGAGTATTGGGTTTGTAAGATGATTCAAAATAGGTGGGAATCCAACCCAACTCCATTGGAAGGGACTGTGATGGTTGACGATGGGTGAATCATCTTGCACCTGTAGTTGAAAGTTGGAAGAGTCGTGTTGAGTTTGTTGTGAATAGTGATCTGCTGTTGTTGTTGGAGGTTTTGATTTGGGTGGAGATACAATCAATTCAGGAGCCATCTTTGGTTTTGTTTCCTTTTGAACAGTGATGTCTTGTTCAAAGGGGCTGTTGTGGTTGTTGTTGTTGTTGGAAACGCCATTACCAAATGGAGAAAAGGTTTGGAATAAATTGTTCAAGAAATTGTCATGTTGTTTTAAATGTGGGTATTGGTTGGTAAATTGGAAAGCGTATGAATTTTGATGGTTTAAAATCGATGATCCCATGGTTGGTTGAGGTGGTGAGATCGGAGGTAGGTTTGGTAAAGAAAATGGTAGAGGAAGAGGTGGTGCAATGATCGGGTTGTTGGTAGATGTAAAATCATTTCTCGGTGAGAGTAGAGTCGATTGGTTTGATGATCTTGGTGAATGTAAAATTGGATTTTGAATTGAATTTTGAATTGGAATATTGATTATACTAGGTGAGGAAGGTTGAATGATCGGATTTGTTCTTGGTGAACCAATTTGAGTAGATGGCGATGATAATGATGATGTTGTTGAGGGAAGGGATCCATTTAATTTTTGGATTGTTGGATTTAAAGGTGTTGGTTGTGGTTGTTGATTCATTTTATCATCGATTCTAATTATATTAAAATTGGTTGTTTTGATTTGTAATTTTGTTGTCTTTTTGTTTGTTGGATTGTTGTTGTTGTTGTTGTTGTTTGGTATTTCTTTCTTTGGTGTGGTAGGTGTTTGGTTTATGGTTGGTTGTTTGTTTTCATTATTATTGTTGGTAGTGGTGACTGTTACCGGTGATTGAGATGTTGTTGGTTGTGGTGGTTGCTTCTTCTTTTTAGATGTTTTAGATAATAATTGTTTTGATATATTATCCAATTCAACAATAAATTCATTTGAAAATGGTGATGGTGTTTTTTCTGATGTTGAAGGTAAAAAGATAGAGTTGATAAAAATAGATATTCTGTTATTTACAAAGGTGTCATTGACTTGAAGCTTCTTTTTGAGTGTTTGCAAAACATTTTGTTGAATGATTGTAGTGATATCGTCGGGTGTATCTTGATCCAATTTGTCAATGAGTACCTTGACATTGTCCAAGTGACGTTGGAGAATGGTATCGGTCGAAGTCTTGGGCACACCAAAATAGTCGGCGAGTACTTTTTTGATGTTTTGTCGCCAGTCACACTGTTCCTTGTAGGCACTGAGGATTGCTCGTATATTGTCAGTGACCTTTTCCACTCTGGACAAAAGAGCATCCATTTGTTGTTCGACCTGTGGTGCGTCATTGATAACAGTAAATGTTAATTTACGACAAGATTGCAAGCGGTCATTAAAACCAGTCAACTTTAGCAATGTCTCTTCATACTGAGCCATTGACATGGTAGACAAGAGTTGGTTCAAGTAATTTGTACATTCTACCATCAAATCGTCTCTCTTTTTCATTCTATCCTTTTCTTCTTGCTTCTTTTGTTGTTCTTGTCTATCTCTTGCTTCTTGTTCCCTCTTTAACTTTTCTCTTTCTTTTTGTTGTTGCTTTAATTTTTGTTGGTCATTATGGTTGTTGGATTGAGGTTCAACCAATTGAGTTGATTGATTTTCAATATTGGTGACCAGAGGAGGATTTGAAGTTAAAGTAATTGTATCCATTTGTTGTTGTATGTTATTTTGTTGTTGTTGTTGATTATCCAATGATAAATTATTATGCGTATTTGATGTTGTAGATGTGGATATTGTATTTGTTGTTGCTGCTGTTGTTGATGATGACGTTGATGATGTTGTTATTGTTGGTGTTGTTATTTTATATTCCAATTCTCCACTATATTCACCAACACCAAATCTATTTGTAGCACGAACCCTAAAAGAGAGAGTTTGGTTCAAATCAAGTGGAGGAGAGGTATAAAAGCAATTATGTCCTCTATAAATGACGCCATAGACTATGTCACCACCACCATCAATTCTTTTCATTTCGAGACAATATTCTTGTACTTCTGAAACACATGACCATTTCAACAGCACTTGTTGAACATTTGGATCTTTTGATGTAATTATTTTATCAATATATGGTTGTGTACACTGTTCTGGTGGTTTATCTGAAAAAATGAATTAAATAAATAAATAAATAAGTAAATTAATATCATTTCCTATTATAATATCCTAGTTTGATTTGTATTGATTTGTTTTTGTTTACATACTATTTACATTAAAAGATTGTGTAAAAATAAAAGATTTTGATGGAATATTTAACAAGGAATAAAAAGATAAAGGGGATTGAGGTGAAATGGTTGTAGAGTTGTCATTCAACAGATACTTGTCTGCTGACTGATTGCTTGTAGTGTTTCGCATCATCTGATCCATTACAGGTGATGAAGAGAGTAATGTAGAGTCAACAGCAGCAGATGTAGTAGCAGATGTAGTAGCAGACGCCAATAATGAACCATCGTCTACCAAGTTATTGGAAAAGGTCATAGAGTCTAATTTTTGTTGATGAATATTGTTCTTTTGGTGACTACCATTGATATAGGATGTACGTTTCTGTGTATCCATTATCGATAGATAGGCATCACGTAATTCATCGAGTATAAATGGATTACTAATCTCGTTCTTTTTCATTTCAAATTTGTTCTTTATGAATACACTAATCCTGTCATTCAATGTATTCTCTTCTTCAAATAATGATTGATACTCTGATTCATACTTTATGATTGATTGTTTCAATGTATCAAACTTTTTTGATAATATTTCTTGATTATTCTTGTTTAAAATTATATTATTATTATTGTTATTGTTGTTGGTGGTTGTTGTTGTTGTCGTAGTTGTTGTTGTTGTTGTTGTTGATGTAGATGATTGTTGTTTATTGTTATTATTATTTTTAGTTGTTAAAATGGTAGTAGTAGCTTTATCCTTTTGATTACTACTACTACTACTACTACTACTGACACTACTGATATTATTATTATTATTATTTACATAATATACGCTTAATAAAAGATTGATATCATCTTTTTGATCGGATATGTGGTCATTGATAGCTTGTAATTTTGTGTGTGTTTCAATGAGAGAACTCATCAATGCCTTGAAATTGTCGTCATATGATAGATGAAGTAGTTGAAAAGATCTTAACAAACTCCAATCCAGTAATGCTCCCAATGTTAGATTATAATTACTATTGCTTCCACCATTACTACTACCACTGCCACCACTACTACTACTACTATTGCTGCCATTTCCATTGCTCTTTTTACAACTCGTACAATGTTCTTCTTGTTGTTTTACATTTGTTGAACAATTGTTATTATTATTATTATTGTTCGTATGATTGTTATTGTTGTTGTTATTATTGTTATTGTTATTTGAAGAAGAAGAAGATGATGATGACGAAGAGGAAGAAGAATTCTTTGACGACTTCATTCTTCCTCTATTCTATTATAGGTAATATCTGATATGAAATCTGTTTGATTGTAATCAATAATGATGATGGTGATGAAGAATGAAAGTATATCTATCTATCTATCTATCTATCTATATATCTATGTATTGAGTTTGTTTTTGTATTGTGTAATAACAAAGTAACCACAGTGGTTGGGTGTTGTGCTATGATGATATTTTTTTGTAAAGTAAGAATGCCCCTCTTCTAACAATAATAATAATAATAAAGAGAGAATGAGAAATGAATGTGGTGGTGATATACTGAAGTGTGAATATATAACTTTATATTATATCTATATTTGTGTGCAGCAAAGCGCTACAACGATGATTTGATTGATGATGAATAGGAGGATGAGATTTTAGTTTCTCGATTGAGGAAAAGGTTAAAAAAAAAAAGTTGGAAATAAGTCGATTTGGATTGAATATTTAATACTAATGAAAACAAACTGTAGTGTAATAGACAATCTAATAGTATATAATTAAAAATTATTTATCATATATTTCGAGTAATTAATAATTTTAATAATAATAATAATAATAATCGTTTCCAACAAAATATTGATTCATTAATTAAATTAATCAAGATTATTAAATTTTACAACCAATGTCAAAATAATAATAACAACTGAACAACAAGTCAGTTTTAACTAATTCTTCTTGAAGAAAGATATGATACTACGCAATCCTATTGCATTACGATTAGTGTCATCATCAACAACAAGTACCTTCTTATCAACATATCAGAGATCATCTGCATATGATCGAACAACAAACCTTTTTTCAACAACATTAACATCAACAACACTACCTGATCGATTGTATAGTACAGCATACCCAAATACTTTAACATTTAAACCACCAACAACAGACCATAATAATAATAATAATCATCATACCAACTGTAATCATAAACATCAACAACAACAACAACAAACAATGACATCAAAGATTAATTATTGGTCCAATCTAATCATTTACAATGAAGATACGAATCAATGTCTCTATGTAAAGAATAAAGATGAAAGTGGTACAACATCATCATCATTGATGGGAATTGTATCTAAATTCTATTCCTTTCCTTCTATTCAATCAACTATACCACCACCACCATCGAATCAACAACAACAACAACAAGTAACATTAAATCAACATCAAATGATCAACCAACTGCCATTTGAAAGATTGAACAAACAATTATTTAATAATCAAATATCAAAACAACAAGTATTCTACCTTGGATCATTATTATCACCCTATTACGTATCACAATTGGCTAGAGATCATGTAGATTATTATCTATTTATTCTCTCAAACAAGGATAATAATGTACAAGACTTGCTTACCGTTGATGATAGAGTGTCTCGATTCATGTTGGATGGAAAAGAAAATCAACAACCTTTATCTTCTCCTTCTTCTTCATTTTCGTTGGAATGGGATACGCCTACCAACATTGTAAAAAGATTTAGACAATATCGAGGAGAAGGGGAAGGAGATAATCAACAAGGTGTATTGATTACACCAGAGACAATGTATATGAGTAAAGTACTTGGACTTTTCGAAAAGGATCGATTCAACTTGCTAGCAACACCAGAAGATCAAGATAGTTTGGGAACAAAGATATCGTTAGAGTATGCACCAGGAATAGAGTCTATTCCAATGTTATCTAGTACATTGATGCCATACAACTCTACCAATTTAATCATGTCATTGGATCAAGGACATGTTTTATTGGTTGACCCTGGAGCAAACAGTCACGGTCAAACACATCTAGAGAGAATCATAAAAACAAGACTATCCAACTACCTTGACTTGCACGGTGCCAACCTCTCGATATTCATCACTCACGAACACACAGATCACTGGGAATCTCTGCCATTGATTGCCAGCCACTTTTCAAAAGCCAAGGTTATTGCACATCAAGAGACGTTGGATGAACTCGATATGAACGGTGTGGCACCCGAGTTGACAAGAGTAGCTGTCCGCGGAAAACCTTTGGACAAGGCACATGAGCCAGACACGACCAACGAAATTCACATTGGGAGCAAGGTATTTGATATCGTTGCCACCCCAGGTCACACTAGTAATTCACTATGTCTCTTTGAGAGACAATCAAAGACGCTCATTGCAGGTGACCATATTGTAGGATGGGGATCATCTATACTCGACTTTAGAACAGGTGATATGAAACAATACCTAAACAGCACACAAGGAATGATTGATCACCTCCAACCATCGATTGCCATGCCTGCACATGGCCCTACCAGCTACACACCGATCCAACTTTTACAATCATATATCAAACATCGTCTCTTACGTGAACAATCTATTCTACAAGCCTATCAATCTGGAAAAACATCACTTCGAGATATTTTATCCGTAGTATATAAAGACATCGATCCAAAACTAAATGATATGGCAATGGGTAATATTCAATTACATTTAAAAAAACTTAGACAAGATAATGTGATTGATAATCAATAATCAATAATAATAAAAATAAGAATATGATCAATTGTAAAGAATTGTATTCTTAATTATCGGTCAGTAGGTTTTTTTCGGGATAACCGGTTTCGGGTTATTTTTTGGGTTTCATGTGAACCTTGGAAATACAAGAGCAACAGTCTTTTAAACTAAAGATTGTTGACTTGTATGAGACAATTTCAAAGATAAGTTAAAAGAATATTCTCTTTAAAGAACTAAAAAGGTCACGGGAAATTCATCTTGTATACCAAAGATGGATCTCTGACGCAAAAAAGATTCTTATTACATAGATATTTTCCAGATTTTTTATTTTCATCAACAGTTCTGCGATTTTGGTCGTTGGTCAGACCCAAGCAGAGCCTACAAACCGTTCAGTTTAAAAACACAAGCTATCGTCGACATCATCAAAACTAAAATCGTTCTTTATTCTTTTTAATCATCTCTCATCTCATCTCTCCTAATCTTTTTTATATATAGATAGATACATTTATATACATTACATATTCATATATATATAATTAGAATGAAATTTCACATTTTATTATTATTAATTGTTATTATTGGTTCTGTTATTGCCAAACAACAATACATTCAAATTAAAGAGTATAGTGACAAGTGTAAGAGTGTTTACACTGAAAGATATGCTCTTACAGACACTTGTCTTTATGGTACCCATTACAGTTGCAATGGATTGTTTGAACCAAAGGTAACCATCAGTCAATATGTTGACATGGAATGCAAAGAGTCAACCAAAAACACAACCTATCCAACTGGAAAGTGTGTCGATGATGTCTACTTTTCCGATGCTGCCTCTGTAGAATTCAAATGTGTCGACAACTTTGAATTGCCAGACGATACATTTACCACCATCTTTTACAACGGTACCTGTGATGACAACTGGAAGCAAACCACTGTCTTTTATACCGAATCAGTTTACCAAAATACTTGCATCCAAGATATCGGTAACAACACCTCTTATTATATTCTATGTGAAGACCAAAGTGACAGAAACTACTTTAGATACAATTTCGATGACCAAGATTGCTATGGTATCACTCCAAATGCCACTGAAGTTCAAACTTATCCAGCTTGTGGTACTTATCTTTCTACCACTTATTATTGCACATAAATTTAAATTATTTAATATTAAATTAATAAATAAATAAATAAATAAATAAATAAATAAATATAAATAAAACATACATTAATATTTATTCACCTTTAAATTAAATTGAGTCATTTTTTAAAAGTAGGGTGGTTCTAATATTGGTTGGCTGGTCGAGACCTCGCGAGGTCTAACTACTCCACACACACACACAATGTTCTCTCTTTAATTATGTCTGCGGTACTACCAATTTAAAACCAAACACTTTAAATGGTATACCAAATATGAATGTTCTTACTTGTTACTTACTTACTTAATACAACCTATATAAATTATGAATAAACAATTACTTGGATTATTATTATTATTTTTAGTTAATATTTTCAACCTGATTGAAAGTAAACAACAATTGCAACAACAACAACAACAACAATATATTAAAATAGAACAATACAATAAAGAGAGTGAAGCCAATTGTTCAAATGGAGCAGCAGTAATAATCCAATACTTTCTTGCTGACAATTGTCTCGTGGGACAACATTTTAGTTGTGTCGGTAACAATGTGATTTACAAATCATCACAGAATGTAGATTGTCGACACTTTGATAAGACCATCGTATATCCCATTGGAGAATGTGTCAATAATGGTGAAGATAACTACAACTCTATCTTTTTGTGTGTCGACAATTGGGAGTTTACTAGTAATTCTCTAACATCTATTGGATATAATGGAACCTGTGAAGATGATAATGATAAAGATGATGATAAAGATAAAGATGATGGTCTGTTATGGAAAGATAAAACTATACTACTAGTCAATTCAATAATACAAGGTGCATGTTTACGAAATGATAATAAGACATCGTATATGGTCACATGTCAAGACAATGACGATCGTTACTATCAATACTATGAATTCGATGGTGTAGGTGATTGCTCTATCAACTCGACACTACAAAGAAAAGAGAGATTTGTACATGACTGTAATTCTAAAGAATCTTATATTACTCTTTGCACTTAAAATAACTATAAATATAACTTAATGTTAATAATAATAATAATAAAACTTTTCTTCAAACAACATTGAAAGTCTATGATGATCATGTGCTGCGGTCCCTTTAATTATTATTAATTTTTGTTTTTTATTTTTAAAATATCATCATCCTTTGCTTCAAAGATAGATAGGATAAATAGAACATATTAAGGTTGTAAAGAATACAAATATTCGAGAGACACGATAGAGAGCGATAAACATACCAATTTGAAAAGAGGAGGATAATTAATGATGATGACAACCACAATGATACACTACTCTTAATTAGAACATCATCATAATCACACTGCATCATCATCATCATCGACACTATACCTCTACTTCTACATCCACTCTTCATCATCATCATCATCACCATATTTATTATATAGAACACAATCAAATAACAAATCAAATCAACCAACAAACATGAAATTAAATATAGATCTTTTAACAACGATCATTCTTGGTGATTGTAATAGTAATAATAATAATAATCAAAGTAAACAATCAGAGTCAACTGTTGCTGTAAATAGCACACCATCAACTTTATCTAGTTCCGATTTAAAAGATACAGTCGTTGCAACTACCAATAATCAAGAGGAAACAATAACCATAGCATCATCAGATAGTCTTGATCAAAGTAACAACAACAATGATACAAGAAACATTGTAACAGATTTAACAACTACAACTACAACAGCAACAATAACTAATGAAACACAACACAAACAACAACAACAACAACCAAATGTAAATAGTAATAATAATAATGATAACAACAATAACAACCATGATTCAATACAACAACAACAAACCAATATAGAACAAGATAATTCAAGTCACTTGCCATTTGTACAATTTACTTCGACTTTGGTGCCTGTATCTTCTTCATTTTCACCATCACCTGGATCATCTATACTTTCTGGATCACCTATAACCTTTTCTCCGATATTACCTGGTCATCTTCATAGTTCTCTCAACAATAGTGTCGATTATGAGATAAGTAGTGGCGTTCAATATCATCATACTGGCGGGTCTGGACACAGTCGGTTAACTGATAATATCCTTTCCCCGCCACAATCTCCCCTACAACATTCATCATCTTCTTCATCCCATTCTTCAACTACGCCACCTGTTGTATCACCAAGATCTCCTATCATCACCTATCCAGTAGTTTCTGGAATTGGAAATAATTATAAAAATGATTCTCAAACAAATAATAATAATCAAAATAATCAAAATAATCAAAATAATAATAATAGTACTAACATTACTTCAAATAATAATCAACATAATAATAATAATACGAATAATAATACGAATACGAATACGAATAATACGAATAGTAATAATAATAATAATCCAAAAAATACAACGCCTAGAGGATTATCATCAAGTACAGGAAGTAATAGTAATACAACAAATATAAATAATCAAAGTAATAATAATAATACTAATAATAACAAAACAACTACACCATCAACACCAAAAGGCAAACAAAATGTATATCCAAAGCCACCAAATCACCAGAATCATCGATTAAAACAACGTACATTATTTGAAAAATTGTATACAGAGAGTGGATTTACTTCGGCAAAATCATGGTATGAACGAAATACAGAGCACAGCGAGTTTACATTGGGAGAGCAACAGTTTACACTCTTTTTGCGATTTTTGACCGATTTTTCCACCTTTGAAATACTGGATATCTTTGATTCGTTGGACAAGGATGATATTGGTCGTGTTGGTTTTGAAGAATTCTTTTTATTGGTTGCACTCTTTGCAAGTAGAGAATGTGGTCAGACTACAAAATTCCTCTATCAACACAGTAAAGTCATGTTTGAAATCGTATCTGGTCGCAGTTGTATTCGGTCCGATGGAACTATTGATCCCTCGTACACTATCAACTTTCATCGATTCACCAAACTCGGACGTGTCCTCGGTATACCCGAGTATCAAATGCTCAACAGTTTGGAAAATTTCAATTTAACCATATTTGATCGTATCAATTTCGAATCATTCCTTCTCTACTATTTTGTTATCCTAGACGAGTGGGATAGATCATCTTACACTTTTCTTAAAGTTTTATTTTATGATCAAGATTATACAGAAATAATTGATGATTCTCAAAGTAATAATTCTTCTTCTTTATCTTCTTCTTTAAATAATAATAATAATAATAATATAAATAATAATATAAATAATAATATAAATAATTATAATAATAATATAAATAATAATAATGGTATAAAATCTTCAAATGGAATTCAACAACCTCCTACATCACCTCAACAACAAAAAATTAAAAATATTACGATAACAAGTACAACATTTAAAGATTTTTCAGAGGAATTTAAAAAGTTTATAGATAGTCTAAGTAAATTGGATATGTCACAAAAAGAAAATCTCATCAGCATGCTCATTCAACATGGAATCTTTGGATTCGATGATGCTAGAATGGTACCCATCGATCGATGGGCAGACATGATTAAAAAGAATTTAACCAGAAAAATATTCCTAAAGGCTTTATACGATAGATTACAACACCTTCCACTTCATATTCAACAATTAAACCAACAACCACAACAACAATCAAGTATACCTTATCAACCAGGAATACGACATCAACAACAACAAAATAATAATAATAATAATAATAATAATCATTCACCAAATCAAAATTTCAAGGCACTTAAAAGAATATTTAACTTTAAATCATCTTGATAGTCATAGCCATAGTTGTACATATATGAAATAATTTCAATAAAGAGAGAGATTTCTTAAATGTTACTCAAAAATATTTTCAGCAAAGTGATACATCCCGATACATCCATGCTTTTGAAAAAAATGTTTCATAGTTTAACTATTTATACACATTTCTAGAAAATGAACAACGAAAAAATACCATTCATTTTACAATCAAATATAATTTATTTAGCATGTACCTATAGAGATAGATATCAATCTACTCATAGATTACATATTAAAGATCTATTCAATACTGCCAATGTTTCGAAAAGATGGAGAGCATCGGTTAAACGGTTAGTTGTACAATACTTTCCTCTGGTGTTCAACCCAAGTCACTCTCTTCGAGAGTATAAAAGACATCTTTCAAATCCTTTATGTCTATATGACCACATTCAAGTGATCAAACCAAACTTGCAAAAGGGTTCACAAACGATGCCACTCGAGAGTAACCTAAAGTACATAACAGAGAATGACAAAAGAATGCAATGGTTTCAAGGTTCATTTCTCAATCAACTAGAGACAATAGATTTGAATTACCTAAACATCAACATTCTATCAAGTGTTATGCCCATCTTGACATTGGTATTTCAAAGTCCTCTACCAAAGTTAAATGCCTTGTACTTTCCAATTCAAAATACATCAGTCAAAGAACTTGTCATGCAACCAATACCAACATCAATACAACTACAACAACATCAACAACAACAACAGCAACAACAACAACAACAACAAATAATACCAATACAACCATTAGAAATAGTAGAAATATTAAAAATCAGTTTAAATGATTTTGATTGGTGTCCTATTCTTTGTCATTTCAAACAACTGTTGGTTCTGGATGTTAGTGTCGTGAAAAGAGACTATTCAATCAATACTCTCTTTTCAAGTATCCCACAAACAGTATCTAAACTAAAGATATGGTTTGCTAGAGATACTACTCAATCTGAGATTCAATGGTGCTTGTTAACTCAATCAATAGAGATATTACAATTACCCGATCATACAGAACCGACAGCATCATTGATTCAATACCTTTCAAAGAATAGTAACATTCAAGAATTGAATTATTTGTTGCCAGTAGATACGTCCTTGTCATTGGATCTTTTAAAAACAACAAAGATAAAAGACATCAAACTACTGTTGGGGTCATCCATTCAAAGCGAGTTTCGTAATTCCACTCTTTCTTCAACAACAGAAACCATCAACATTCAACTTTATCTTCAAGGTTTCTCTTCATTGCTATTTAGTGATTTACTATTATCAAGTTATTTGCCCAAACTCCAAACCATCAGCATCGACTTGGTATCAACCACAATGCCACCAGAATGTCTGTTTGATGTATTGATTGGATTAGTTCAAAAATCGAGTACATTACGAGAAATAAGACTAAAGATGCCTTCTCCTTCATTTCAATTAAACCAAAAGTTCTCACAGTCTTGGCCAACTTGGCATCCATTGCTCTGCGCAGCCATCCAAGATAGCAAGTCTATGAAGAAATTAGTTTATGTGGACCTAAATAGCAAGTTGATACCATTGGGAGTCAAACATCCCTTGCTGGAAAACTTAAAGAAATCAGAATTTGAAATATTAAACACAAATAATGTAATCATAGATATGACAATGTTTAAATATAAAATAATAAAGTGATATGGTAATAATAATTAATTTCTATTTTTAAAAAAGATTCAATGAATGGATCACTCTCTGATATTTTTTTTGAACTTTGAATAAATATTAAGGCGCCTTCCAATTTTTTATCCACCCGGAGATTGGGCTATCGGAATGATTTTTTTGAATTAATATCCTTCAAAGGGTTTTCTGCCACTCTGCGCAGTTGTCCAAGAAGCTCTTTGTGTCGTACCTTTTCGCCCTCCTTGTCAACTGGTAAAATAAGGAGTGAGTACGTTGGTTGCTAGCTTGTCTAGATATTTGATTATCCTATAATATTATTGTTATTATTATGTATTTTATTGTTGTTTATCAACCCATTGTTGATCACCATTAATCTGATACGTGTTGAACACAAAAAGATTGATTTCTATATTTATTTTTAAATTCTCCCAATCGATACATTTATGTGTATATATCTATCAATCATAGAAAGAAAAAGCATAAATCAATCATCGTTATATAAGAGTACAGTCATCACACGATCACAATCATTCATTCATCATTCATTCATTGCTACACTTGCCTTTTATATTTGTTTACCACTAATACATACACAATTTTGCTTTAAAGTACCCCCTAAACTTTAGATTAAAGCGATACACCCTCCACCACATTATTATCCATACTACCCCCATCTACTTAACAATTCATTTTCGAATCAATAACATTAATAGAATCATATTAAATTAGGAAGCAATCAAATTAGATTCCTAAAAATAATAATTGAAAAAAAAGAATATTATTCTGATTCTGGTAGCAGAATCAGTCAACCATCACTATTTATAAACCAAAAAAAAAAATAGAAAGAAATATTAGTATTTTTAAAAATAATATGAAATATCAAATAGATAATATAGTTGTGCTATTAGTTGCATTATTTGCAACGATTTGCATAATTGATTTTCCAACATCAAATGCTCAGTATTTTGACCCAACTGCAAGATGTGAACCCTATGCTGGATATCCAGAATGTAGAGATAGATTAAAAAATCCAAGTATGTAATAGAAATTAATTAATTAAATCATCATGAATGATTAATCGCTAATAATATAGATTTAATTTTCTACTATAGATTCAGTATGGGTATCAGAAACTATTACACAAGAATTATTGTATACCAATTTATCAACGATGCTTGGTTCGATGCAATTTATGCCTCCTTCATGTGCCAATGAACATACCTTCAAGTTACTATGTAACCAGTATTTCCAAGAGTGTGTAGATGTTGTCGTTTCAGTCAATGCCAATATATCGGTGGCCTTATTTAATAAGCAATGTAGAGATGACTGTATACGTGGGTTGGCTGATTGTCCAATCGACAAGAGTTGTGCAGACCTAGTTCCCTATTACAATGTTTGGGAATTTCCAGAAAAGGAAAACACATTCAATCTATCATTGGTAGGAGGGAATGATTTTACGATTCAATGTTTTGCAACAGACTCTATTATTACAAATGGAGGTGATATTCCTTGTCCTCCACCATTCTATCTTAGAAACTCAACCGACAGACAAGCCGATATTGACGCAGGATACATGTTTATCCAAGATACTAGATGTGTTCTTCCATGCCCATCGCCATTCTTTTCTCAGTCTCAATGGGACCAACTCTCAAATATGGCCTATGTCCTAGGAACAATCTCATTTATTACCACTCTTTTCAACATATTTACCTATGGAGTACTCAATCGTAAATATGACAGACATTCTATATGTATCATTTTCATGTCATTTTCATTTTGGCTTGTCATGTTGACTGATGTAGTCTTTCTCGGAACAGGATGGGAATTGAATTGTCCAGAACCAGATAGATATGGTAGACAAAGTGATGCTGGATGTGCAAGTACTGGTATTATTTTTCAAGTATGTTATCAACAAAAATATTTAATTCTAGAATTTAACTTTTATAAATATTAATTTTTTTATCTTTAGTTTGGTGTAGTTTCAGCAATTATGTGGTGGTCAACAATGTCATTTGATTTATGGATCGTTTTAAAAAAGGTAAAGAATACCAAATCATATGAAAAGCTATACATTATTGTTATCAATTCAATAGCTTTGATTTTAACATTGGCACCATTGTCAAAGCAACAATATGGATACAGTATTGCTGGTCTTGGTTGTTGGATTTTAGAAGATAATTGGTTAAATGGAGTATTTTGGGGTCCATTATCTGTATGTATAATTCAAAAAAAATAGATATTTATTTATTTATAATTTTTAATATTAATTTAATTTTAATTGATTGATTTTTTTAGGTATGTTTATTTGCAGGTATATCATTTATAGTTTTAATTCTTTATGAAGTATTCAAAATTGTAAATAGAGTAGACACTGGTAAAAAGAAATCAATGAGAATTTTAAAGTATAATTTGAAACCTTTTCTCATTATTTTGTGTCTATTTGTTGAGTTTGCCTATATGTTTGGATACCATTTCTACACCCAAGAGAATATGGACAAGTATGAAAAAGGATTGGAAGATTACATTATTTGTGTTGTTACAGGTGGAACCGATTGCACTGCCAATACTATTCCATTTGGAGCACACTTTGTTTTCCTTTTCTTTATTAGGCTCATTGGTATCGAAGTAATGGTATTCTATGGTCTCAATAGAAGAGCAAAGAAAATATGGATGCAATCATTTGTTTTTAATAATAGATTCTTTACCTTTTCATTCCAATCTACCAAATCAACAAGTGGTTCGAGTAAAGAACAAAATCAAAAACAAAATAGTGTAGAAATGAAAAAGGTTTCATCAAGAACTGAAGAATCTGATGTTTCTGATAATCAAAATAATAATAATAATCAAAATCAAAATAATAATAATAATCAGATGACATTAAATGTGGATGGTGCCACTGATAATTTGTAAATTATATCCATCATTATATCAATCATTCCCAAAATTTGTATATTTTTAAATAAATTATTATTATACACCTTTCTTTGTACAATAATTTATTTGATAAAAGTCAAGATTGCAGATCTTAAGTTATCCAATGATTTTTCTTCTTCTTCTCCCAACTTCATTACAACAGCAAAATGAGAACCTTGAGCATCAGTGAATGATTCAACATTGGTGTATTTGCATTGTTGGCTGAGATGAGTTACAAAGTTTGATGATTGTGGTGGGTTGACCAATTGGTCAGTTGGTGCATGTACAATTAACCATTTAAGTGATGCGTTATAATCTGAACGACCATGTGAAACTATTTGTTGTGGTGCCTCCCAATCCGAAGATGAATTGAATACAAACTCAATCTCTGAGATGTAGTCTGGATAGTCACGAATGAGCTGTGAGATATCATAGATGCCCTGAATACCGATACACGATCTAATTGTGTATGGAGATGATGGAGTAAGGTAGTCTGTTGGTTTCAAAGCAATCATTGAAATCATATGAGCACCACAACTATGACCAACGAGATGAATGTTATTGGAATCGTAACGATAGTCTGATTGATTGTCAACCAACCAACTAATAGCTTGTGCCAAATCTTGATTGTGAGTTGGATATCTAACAGGTACTTTATGAGCCTTCTTTGATAGACGATAGTTTACAACGGCTACAACAATACCTTTTGATGCAAAGTATCTACCCATTGTAAGGTAATCAGACTAAATGAATGAATGAATGAATGAATGAAAAAAAGTTAGTATCAAAAGAATAAGGGAACAAAGCATATTATATAATGGTATCTAAATATATACTTTATCACGATCCATCCAAAAACCTCCATGAACATAGACCATCAAAGGAAAGAGAGTACCTGGTTCAACACCATCAAGTGAAGGTTCATAGATATCCATCTTTTGAGAAGAGTGTTGAGTTGCATATGCAATATCATAATAAATAGCTGTCTTGTCCATCTCTCTTTGTAATAATCTTATTTGTTAAAACAAAAGATGAATTCTCAAAAGCATGAACATCCTTAGGTGGGTCAAAAAAAAAAGCAATAAAAATGAATTTAAATTAGAGAGATATTAATCATAGTAGTAAACATCTATGTATACAAATAGTACAATTATCTAAAATACTTATTATTATTATAGTGATGGGCAATGACCCAAAATATTTAGTATAAGATAGATTTTTCAAAAAGACGAATCTAGATCTTTTAACTACCTGTTTCACAGAAATCAATTTCATATTTCATTCCAATTCGTTCAGTACTGGTCGACGACTTCTCCTT
The DNA here is from genome assembly GCF_000203815.1 of Cavenderia fasciculata. NCBI lineage: Eukaryota > Evosea > Eumycetozoa > Acytosteliales > Cavenderiaceae > Cavenderia > Cavenderia fasciculata. The sequence continues at coordinate 410,764 of NW_004457715.1, forward strand.
TACCAATTCTTCTTATACTATACGTCATCATTATCACACGACTACTGACTACATAACATCCCTTACAAATCAACATTTTATCTTCTTGATCATTATCAATAGTTATAGATTAGCAACAACGATGAAGTTAATAATAGTTATCTATATTTTAGTATCTCTTTTCGGTTTTAAAGGTGTAAGTTTTAATCGTTTATTAACATTCATATGAATGATATTAATTTTCCTTCTTTCTATCTATAGACATTAGGTCAACCAAAATATCTTCAATATATTACTGAAGAGTTTACATCACAAGGCTTTACCTATTCACTTTTGGATTTAGCTGATGGATCAGTTGTTGCAAATGTAACCAATGACAACAGTCACCAATATCAAAACTTTGGTTTCCTAACAACATCCCCTATCGACCAAGATGGAACCGTATTGTTATTTGGCTCAAGTAATGGTCACAACCAAATCAATTCTTTTACTCCAAATGTATGTCGTTATTGAATAATATAGAATTTATTAAATAACTAATATAATCACTTTTGATCAATAGAATAATTCATATAATGCTTTGTATACAACTACCGGTAGTACATATTCTACTTCAATTACACCTCAGCCAGTATATTGGGATGCTACCAACAAAATAGTTTATGGCGCTGGTTATTCTGATTTACAACATAAACCATATGGTCTTGCTGTTGCTATTGGTGTTTATGGATTTGGAAGAAATCAACCAAGGTATGTTTTTTTTGATCGATAATCTTTATCAACAATCACTTACATTATTTATTTATTTATTTAATTAATTATCTATTTAGTCAACCTATTATAATTGCTGTACCAAGTAAATCAGCATTCTATATGTATCCAGTTGGAGCATATGATTCAACAAACAATGTATATTATGTTTATTTTAATGCTGGAAACAATCAAATGATTGCTCAATATTCATTCTCTAGTGGTCAAGTCATCACCAAACAACTACCAAACCAACAACAAACATTCATTGGAGTATCTCAACTATACACCTACAAAGGTCAAATATATCTCTGTCAATCTGTCTATTCACAATCCAATACTATTTGGTCTATTGACTTTGCCAATGCCTCAACCAAACAAATCTACCAAAACGTTGACAAATCAAAGTACCAATTCAACAACAATGTCTTGCCTTTTGTATTTGACCAAGAGACTGGTTTTATTTTAGCATTGAATCAACTAGATCACGCTCTCCTTGTTGATTATATTAATTTGGTTGGCTATCAAGTTACCCATTCATCATTGAATAATGATCCAATTAAAACATTTACAATCGCTGTTTATTCTGAATAAAAAAAAGAAAAAGTAATCATTTCTTATTATCCTATTTATTCTATTTCTATTACTATTATTATTATTATTATTATTATGCCTCTAATTGATATTTTGAATTCTTTAATCTTTCATATCTCCATAATTTATAAGGGAATACAAATAATAGTATTTTGATGACTGTCAAAATAATATTAATCCAAAAATATTTCAATTCATTCAAAGTTAAATACACCAATAAATACTATAATATATATTTAAAAGAAATAATTAGTAAAATATTATAGATAAATTGTATTATCTTTTTTTTTTTTGAAAAGTGACAAACCTCTAATAAACCAATAACAGCTGTGATGATTGAACTTATTCCCATTAATTTTCCATAATGACTGTATCCAAAACTAAATAAAAATAGATGTTTTAATATTGATTGATTGATTGATTGATTGATTGATTGATTGATTGATTGATTGATTTATGAATCTTCTTTATACTTACACTTCTGATAAATAAATAAAAAAATAACCCCAAATAAATACATTTTGAAAGGATACAAAGAAAAAGGTGGCAAATTGTAATGGTTGTGGCGTTGGAATACTAGAAAATACACCAAATAATACTCCAATAATATTGATATAAAATGCATTCATTGCAAGACTAGATTTAAGCATAATAAAACCAACAACTGGAACTAATATTAATCCTCCATTCCATGAATAATTAAATATATCAATATAAATGGATTCTAAAATAAATAAATAAATAAATAAATAAATAAAAAGAAGGCATCCTTTGATTAATATTTGTTGTTTGATAAAATTATTTCTTTTCTTTTTCTTACCAGTGAATAATTCGTTAACAATACCAATATAGAATACAGAATGTAAAGAATTAATACTCATAAATAAACAAATGAGCATAAATTGCCAAGATTGTAATTGTCCGAGTAACGATTTTTTCTTTAGATCATCTTCTTGTTTTTCTTTATCACTGGCACTTAGGAGAGGTGATGAATCTAGAGATTTACTTTGTAATTTATATGATTCATTAACTTGCTGCGACGACGACAAGAATTCTTGGTCTGTCTCTTGTTGTTTTTCTGCACTGACATTGACTATCAATGATTCGTGTTCTACCGCTTCCTCTTGCTCGTCGACTTTTAATTTCGTTCTGGATAATATAAATTCTTCGTATGGTAGATATGGTTTATGATGCATCATAAACAAACTAGGTACCAATAATAGTACAAGTATGATGATATAGTAGAGGAAGAGATTTGAAATTGGAATATCATACTTTTGGGCTAGTATGCTAAACACCTTGAATACAAACGATGATCCAACAAACATTCCAGAAAACGATGAAGATATGGAAGTGTAATAGGAAGGAAATAGGTTTTGTATGTGAATAAGAGATACTTGGCAAGCGGGACCACCAATACCAAGCATTGCAAATGCAACAATATAAAGATTGTCGCTTACCAAATGACTAATATACCAACATATACAACCACCAATCATTATAATTAATGCTACCAATGATGTCCAAATAGGTCCATGTTTATCAAATAGTGCACCACTTAGAAATGCTGATCCAGTGGCTGTAAATGCACCCAATGTATATACTAAATTAAGTCTTAATGATTGATCATTACATGTCTTTAAATAAAATTAGTTAGATATATATATATATATATAATAGTAGTAGTAGTAGTAGTAGTATATATAATAATAGTGTTTTCTATTATACATACAGATTGACCAGGCTTACAAAGATAACTAAATACACCCTGTCTTTCCATCTCTTGTTCAAGAGGTGACCAACCAAATACAATACCAGTAATCAATAACATCTGTATCTCTGCTAGTAACAATAGCCAATATCGATATTTGCCTGTATATATTGATTCATCATAGTTTTGTTTTGATAAACTAGAGAATAACATTCTTCTTCTAACTAGAGATATATATTTATAACCTCTCTCCTCGAATGTATCCTCTTTCTCTCTTGCTCTACTCTACACTACACTACTCTGGTTATCTCTTTTTCTTTTATTAAAAACTATGAAAAATAATAGTGACCGACGGTTAAATGGATTTTTGTTTTCGGTGTTGCTTTGACAAAATAGATATATTGAAATATCCAGATTTAATTGATAATATATATATATATATATTATAGAATGTATTTTGTTACGTGTGTTCAATAAATATACAATGGTTTGTTTTATTTGGGTAATGGAAGGGTTTTTTTTGTTTTTTGGAACCAACAAGAAAGGTGTGAGGAATAATAATCCATCCCACCCCCCCTCTTGGCGGCCTTTTTTTAAACCAATCAAAAATACATAGAGGAGGAGGTTGAAATAAATAGGTGCTATATATGGGTTGTTGTTGTTGTTGTTGTTTGTTGATATATTGTTGTTGTTGTTGTTATTGTTGTTGTTGTTGTTGTTGTTGTTGTTGTTGTTGTTGTTGTTGTTGTTATTGTTTCATTATTATATGATGAATTTATATATATATATATATTTGATTATATTGAATTGGTTGGAATATTATTTTTTAAATCTATTATTATACAAGTAATATTATCATCGGAACCTCTAAAGAATGAATAATCACGTAAACGTTGAGCTGCAATTCTCATATTGGGTGATGCAATTACAATGTCACAGGCAGCTTGATCACCAATTTCATCCCAAACACCATCGCATGCCACAATGATAAATTGGTCTGCTGATTTGTCAGACTCTGTAATCGATAGATGAGGATCTGGTATGACATATGGTTCCATGTAAAAGTCACCTATCGATCTAGACACTGCCAATGTACCATTGACACGAGCAGTATCACCACTCGATATGACAAACCCACCGGCTCTACGTATTCTAGCCTCTTCTTTTTGGTCATTTGGTTTGTGATCAAACGATAGACGAATGGCTCTATTATTTCTACACAAAACGATACGAGTATCACCAATATTTGAGACAAAGTAGTATCGTTCGTTGATTAGGATGGCAGCAGCAGTTGCACCGCAGTACTTTAGTTCTGGTTTCTCGTGTGATATGTATTGTTTAAATTGTAGTGACACCTCGCTGTATGCCTGTTTGAGCCATTGTAGAGGTGGCAGCGATGGATATCTATCGATAAGTGTCTTTAGGATAACGGGGAACCACTCGCATGAATAGGTTGCTGCACGTGGACCGGCGTGTCCATCAAACAATGTGATGAGATCCATGGTGGAAGAACCTGAAAAACAACCTCTAATAGAAAAGGCATCTTCCATGGTTGGACGACGTCCAATCATCTCTGCCATTTCAAAGTTGAATCGTTTGCTTGCCGTCCAAATCAAATCTGCCAAATCACCATTCTTGGCTAGTTTGTTGTGATGGTAGATGAGATGAAGAGAGTTGGTCTTGGTGTTGATTGAAGCTTGACTGCTGCTACGACTCATCGCTCCAGGTGCAGGTGTCTCTGCGCCTCGTGGCGATGAGAGTGGTGACGATGGTGAAGAGGGTGACGATGGATGGTTGTAGAGGTAGATGTCGGGTATGGACGTTAACGAGTTGAATGAAACGTCAAAGATAAATAGATTGGATAGCGTGGCAAGTAACTCGTCAAAGGGGATAGTATCGAGTTGATTACAAGAAAACGATATAACCTGCAAGTTTTCAAGTTGCATAAACTCTGTCCAATCAACCGATTTGAGTAGATTATTGGAGAGATCTAATTTCTCGAGTGAACGACAGAGATAGATGAAACGAGGCACTTGAGCCCATTTACATGAAGCCATCGATAGCTCACGGAGTGATGGAAAGTATTCAACGGTTGGATCGGCAGCACCAATCGTTAATTGCTCATTGCCATTGAGATATAGTTCTTCGAGTGAGTAGTAAGAATCTTTGGGAAAGGCAAGTGCCTTTAGACTTGGATTGTAACCCAAAAACAACTGTGACAATGATGGACAATCTTGCCATATATTGGCTGGAAACTCTTCCAAGTGGTTGTCACATAGATTAAGACAAGTGAGAGATGGTGATTGGCTAAACAAGTTGTTTGGCAATGTTTTCAATTGATTATTAAATAATAGTAATGTTGTCAATTGCTCTAATACCATCGTCGTCGATAATGATGATGATGTTGAACCTTGACCATCAGCTGTAGGAACATTGGGTAGATCTTGTAGACGATTATCAGATAGATCTAGATGGGTAAATGGACAACCAATTGAAAATAATCTTTCTGGTAACTTTGTTATTTGATTTGAACGTATCTTGAAATCACGTAAACTATACAATGAATATTCATTACCATCTTGTTCTTGCTCTTGTTGTTGTTGTTGACCACCACCACCAAATAAACTATCTGGTATTAAAAGTAATCTATTAAAAGATGCATTGAATGTTTGTAAAAGTGTGAGATAACGTAGTTCCTCTGGTAACTCTTTGAGATGATTGTGACTGATATCTAGATTGGTTAGACTCTCTAGATTTCCCAACTCGCTTGGTACTTGATCGAGCAAGTTGTGACGCACTGAGAAAAAGGTGAGAGCACGTAACGTTCCAATCTCTTGTGGTAGATCCTTTAGACAATTGTAAGATAGATCCAAATAGGTGAGTGCTTGTAAATGTTGAACATCTGTAGATATTGCACGTAAACGACAATGTGCCAAATAGAGTGTTGAAATTTGACTATACCAAAACAGTGAAGGTGGTAGATAGTTTTCACCATCCCATCCGGGTGCTGTATTTGATGATAAATCTAATTTGGTCAATGTACTAATATATCCATATTCGGCTGGTAAATGGTTGGGTTGGTGGTCGGTTGTCAAAACAGTCTGTTTTGTTTCTTGACTTGATTGTAATGTTGGTGTTGGTAGAGTGAGATCATCGACATCTGAATGATTAACTATAGCATCTGGAGGAGGAGTAGAACTAGTAGTGGGAGCAGTAGTATCCTCTTTGGCAGGTATCATAAATTGGTTACCTGCCAATAATAGAGTTGTCAACTCTGTCAATGTGCTTATAGATGTTGGCAATGATTTTAAACGATTGTAACTAAAATCCAATGTAACCACTTTACTCAACTCACCAATTCTATTTGGTATCTCTACCAATTTATTCTTGCTAACAATGACTCGCTGAAGATTGACACGACTAACCAAATCTTCTTCATCTAATTTTTCTGCTCCACTACTTGATCTAAAAGAAATTAGAAATAAATTAATAAATAAATAATAATGAATCTAATAATAATAATAATAGATAATAATAGATAATAAACATACTTATCATAAATGATTGAATATAAAACGGAACCAGTTTTTGGAGGTAATTTAAATTGATTACCAGAAGATCTTCTTGATGGTGGTGGCGATGAAGTTGGACTAGAATTCTTTGATGATAATAATCCAACTTCATTTAAAGAGTTGGATTGTATTCCATCGCTGCCAACACCTCCACCGCTACTACTTAGATATAATGATACAGGTCTTTTTGTTGGTGATGTTACATTGTTATTATTATTATTATTATTATTACAATCAGCCAAATCAATTCCTCCACTATTATTCATTTTTGATTTTCTTTTTTGATTTGAACTGTCAACATTATGTTGTTGTTGTTGTTGTTGTTGTTGTTGTTGTTGTTGTTGATGATGATCGTTTGCAGTAGCAGAACCAGAACTAGAACTACTACTATTTAAAGAGTTATCTTTAATCTCTTTGTCTTTACTCTTTGATAGACTACTAAAAAAGGAATCTGACTTTCTCTTTTCTTTGGTTTCTGTCATCTTTTTTCTTTGATTTACTCTTTGTTTTTTTGGGCAAACCTCTAAACCTCTAAAATTCTAATAATTCAATTGTTGTTTGTTGGGTATAGTATACTATAGTTATTGGGATAAATATATTAAAGTGTGACAAAAGATTTGATAATATTTTGTTTAATGGGGAAGAATTGAAATGGTAGTATTTCTGCTATGAAGGAAGAAGGACAGACAGACAGACAGACAGTCTGTGGAATCGATGCTACTACACTTTTTGCAATGGGTGTTGTTGTTGTTGTTGTTGTTGATTGTGGTATTAGTGTGGTGGTGGTGGTGGTGGTTTATCGATGGATGATGATGAGATGAGATGAGATGTGTAATCTACTATCTCTATGAGCGGTGGTGGTGGTGGTGGTGTGTGTGTGCGTACTTGTATAATATATTATTATGTCAATATTGAATAAAAAATATAGCAATAATAATAACTAAAAAGATTATAGATAGATAGATAGAAGATAGATATAGATATACAGTGGTGGATACAAATAATAATAATAATAATAAAGTTGATAAAATCTTCTCTCTTTTCAGTACGATTAGACCAACAACACAGTGATCATACTACCGTTGCCAACTAACTACTGAGAAAGGGTTAGAGGGTTAGGATCAACACCAATTTAAATTCAATTATTATTAACGACACACACTACTTTACTTTAGATATTAAAAGAGTAAAAGGATGCTATTGATGATGATGATTGATGGTGTTGTCGCTGTCACTGTTTCTCTTCTCCTCTCCTTCGTTGTACTAGTACTTTATGCTTTTCCTACGAGATTGATAAATAACCGTCCTGGAATCAAAGCTGCTAAAAAAATCTTTAAATATTTAATATTATTTTTAAATTCAATTTGGGTGCGGGTTTGGTTGTGTCTTAATCTATGGACCTACCATCCCTATCGAGTCTCCTCCCTTCCTTGGTGATCTTTTTTTTTTTTTTTTTGTTTAAACAAAAAGGAAATCGGCGATCAATCTTGATGATCAAGTATGTACGTAGTATCCTTTGGTCGATTCGATTCATAAGAATGTACATGATAAACCCGCTGCTGTTGACCATGGTTCCTGGCGCAGAGGAGGTATTGTTTTGTTTTGTTTTGTTTTGATTTAAATAATATTGTGTCAGTAAATTTATTATTCCTTGATTGGAGTTTCTGAAGGGGTTGTAGTTCCCTTTGCTTCATGTTGGCTCTTTGCCCAATCTGCGCTATCAAAGAATTTCTTATCCTATAAAAGTTGAATGACTTGTTTGTTAGTATATATAATACATATACAGGGTTGTTATTGTTGTTATTGTTGTAAACATACTTTCTTTGCCAATAAAGCTGATTGCTTTGGTAATCTACCGCCATACTTTTCGTAAGCCTTTCTGTCTTCTGGTGACATGTTGTCTAAATTTGGTTGCTGTTGATAGAATAATAATAAAAATAGAATTAGTATTCCAAATCTTGTTGTAATTTGTTCATTGTTCATTGTCAGCTGGTACATACTTCAGTTGAAGTCATTTTATAATTTCTATATGCGTTTGTAATTAATTAATTAATTGTTATTATTTGATATTTAAATTGAATAATAAGATTGAGTAAATTAAATTGTGTAGTTAACTATGTTTTTGGTGGATATGCTATAAATAAATAAATTAAAATAAATTAAAATTAAAAATAATTAATTAAAATTTCTCTATTGTTGTTTTTGTTTCTCTTTCGACAATGGCAGTAGAAGAACAATAATAATAATAATATTTAAAAATAATATTATATTTAAAATAATTATTATTCTTCTTCTAAAAAAATATATTTTAAAATTAGGTCTTTTTTATAACACCCTCTGGTACTACTAACTAAATGATAGATGCAATAATAATAATAATAATAATAATAATAATAATAATAATAATAATAATAATAATAAAATAAAAATAGAGAAAAGTTAGTTATGGACTGAAGTAATCAACTTAGTCTCCTCCTCCCTCTGATATTTAAACAATGTCACCACACCCAACATGTTGAAATGTCAATTATAGGGATAAAGGGAAGTGGGTTGTGTGTGAGTGTGTGTCGGGTGTGGTTGATTTGTATTACTGTTCATTGTGTTTCCTTTTAAAACTCACCACTACCCACTGTCTCTCTCTCTCAATCCTCTCTCTCTCTCTCTCTCTCTCTCTCTTTTCCCTCCCACCGTTGCTTTTGATTAGCTAGCTCAACGATACATATAAATATTCTATCGATAAGGGAATGAGTAGGTTTAGGGTTGAGGAAAGGAAAGAGAGATAGCATAAAAATGAATGAAATAGAGACTCTACATGCACACTCATATCACATGATGATTAATCTTCTTTCTTCTTACCTTGTTGTTGTTGTTGTTATTTGCTTTCTTTCTTTCAAGATGTCATCTTATTTCTAACTTGTTGATTACATGATCATCTAATCTATCTATCTACACTTTGTTTGTTGTTGTTATTTACTTCTACTCTACCACCATTGTCGAAACAAAGAACTGTTGGTTGTTCTTTTAGTTGTGTAGACGACATTACGTAGTCTTCTTCTACTACTACTACTGCTAGTTCTCTTTATCACCTACCTTTTATAAATACAGTTTCAAGTCAACAAACAAATCGATTCCTTCAAATTTGATCACAACCACACAACTGGTTTCATTGTTGCCTTTATCAATTTTATTTTATTTTTATTTTTTTATTTTTTTCTCCAGTCAAGCTTCAAGTAATACAATCCATTTCGTTTAGTACATGTAGATTCTAATCGATTGTCTCACAAAGGTCCTCTAGAGGATAGAGAGGTAATTGATAACCGACATAAAACAATAAAAAGAGTTTGTTTTTCCTCTCTGAAAGAACCTGTCAAAATGATTACATTGAAACTAGTTTTTATTATCATTATTATTATTTGGTTTGGATGGACAGTAAGGATTGAAAAGTATTTAAATCTCTCATTCCTTTTACTAAAAGGGGTATTATTCTACTACATTATTCGAGATTATATTTATATTTATATTTATGAACATTATTATTATTATTATTATTATTATTAATTATTATTCAATTTAATCTTGTTGCATTGGTTGAGCAGCTTCTTCGCCACTTTCGATCAAGTTTAGCTAATAGAAAAAAAAAATGATCAGGTAAATAATCAATGGTTGGGCATTTAAAAACACTACAGTTCTGATACATACATAATCTTGGGTATCATCACCTTCGATGATCTTGAATTTTTGGTCTTCACCAACTATAGCAATGGAAACATTCTTGGTGGTTAAACCAGTGTCAGTGTTTGGAATGGTTTCACGAAGAGCACGCAAGCCGTGTACTATTAATTCTTTGAGGTCGCATTGTTCAAAGCTATCAAAGTATTTCTCGAGGTATGTCTTTGCTGATTGTGATCTTGCTCCAATTGAAATGGCCTTGTATGAATAATAGTTACCAGATGGACATGTTTGATATACATGAGCTCCAGTTTGCTATAAATACAAACAATGTGAGAGGAGATAGAGAGGAGAGAGATTGTGTGAGTATCAACTATTTTCCTATTATTGTATTACCATTATCATAGTCTTAATCTTACATCATAACCTGCAACTAATAAACCAACACCATATGGTCTTCTACCATATCTTTGAGTATGTACTTGAGATTCTGTAGAAATAAAATGATGATAGAGATGATCGAGATAGAGATAGAGAGAGAAAGAGAGAGATGAATTTGATTAATTTCAAATTGTTAGGTGTCATATTGATTGTCAATTGAACTTACTATCAGCAACCTTTGTAATTAAACGTTCAACTCTCATATCTGATTCATAGATATATTTATAGTTTGAGCATTCATTACGCATGTAGTTGCAAAGTACACGAGCATCGGCAGTGAGACCAGAGATGGCGATACCAATATGATCATCGACAACAAATAACTTCTTTTGATAGCTTCCCAACTCTGAACTAGATCTCTTTAAACTAACCAATACAGCATATTTCTTTGATTTGAGAGCTACAGCTGCACTGCCTTGTTTGACAGCCTCCATGGCATATTCTATTTGGTGAATACGTCCTGATGGACTGAATGTTGTAATATCACTGTCATATTGATTACGATACATCTTTTCTCTTTTTACTTCTTCTTGCTTGTTATTGTTGTTAAATTATGTGTACAAAAAAAATAATAATAAATTAATATAAGAATTTTGATGAAGAAGTGAAGATCATCAAAAACCCCTTTTTTTTTTTTTTTTTTAATTAATTTTTTTCAGCAACAAAGAATTGAAGGAACAACGCGTTTACTGTCAGATCTGTATTAGATTTTAAGTATATATTATCATTTATTATTATATTTAAAGGGTGTTTGTATATTTACAAAGAAATGGTTTTCAAAAATAATTAGTAAATTACTTTGTTTGTTTGTTTCATTATTATTATTATATTATATTATTATTATTCACATTGGTTGGTTGGTTGGTTGGTTAGTCAAAATATTCTTTTCTTTTGTTTGGATTATTATATGAAGTAAAAGATGATGATGATCCTACACCAGTATTGTTACTGCTACTACCACTGTTATTCTGATAGTGATCAGCAGCAGAGGCAGTGGTTGTACTACTATGGTGATGGTGATGCATTGGATTAAAATGGCTATGACCACCACCACCACCACTGCTACTATGACTATTGTCAGATTCATTGTCATCGTGTAGTTGTTCAATGTCACTAGAGGATGACGTTGACGATGTCAATGATTTAATGCTGCTGAGATAGTGCATGTTATTCGATGATCCACTACCGCTACCACTGTTGTTGTTGTTGTTATTACCATTGTACGATGAGGTGGTAGTAGTGGTGGTAGTAGTGGTGGTAGTTAGAGATGGTGGCGAGAATGGAGCACAAATAGAACCCAAAGATGGAGTGGAGATGTTTGGACTGGATGTGGCACCACTCGATGGATCATCGCTGTCACTTTTAGTTCTCTTCTTTCGGTGTTGTTGACTACCTTGAGAGCTAGCAGATGCTACTCCTTGTTGCGATATCGATGAACCGCTACTTTCTCCTGTTGGTGGCACATTGGACGACGAAGAGAATGGAAAAGAAGAGAGAGCAAAGGGTGGGAAAATATCACGGTTACCTCGTGTAGGTGAAGCATTGTTGGTTGGTAGAGGCAAGATACCTGGACTACCACTGGATCCAAATACAAAGGGACTGAGTGACGAAGATGATGATGGGACTGGATGCATCGAACTGGGAGATTGGGTCAAAGGAGGTGTATTTACATTCATTTTAAAGGGGAAGGGTTGAAGTGAAGTTTCGTGGAGTTTTAATGGCGATTGGTTGAAAAAGGATGATGATGTTGACGGCGTGGAGTTTGTGGCGAGTGGAGGAGTTGATCCTAAAATAGGGGTGATGGAACTGCTTCCTCCGCCACTGTTGGGGCCAGTACTACCGCTGTGGTGACTATTATATTGGTGACTGGACGAGGCTGAGGATGAGTGATGACTAGTACTATCGTCTCGTGACGAATAGTTTGGCGAGGTGGTTGAATAAATCGATGAGGTTCGGTCGTATGGTTTGAGATTCTGTGGGTTTGTTGTTGATGATGAGGCGTTGGTTTGAATTGGGCTGTACATGTTGGAATAATCACCATAGGATGATTGGTGTGTGTTGTTATTACTGTTATTATTATTACTGTTATTATTTGATGAGGGATATATTTGATGATGATGTTGTTGTTGGTGATGATGTGACATTTGATCTTGTTGTTGATAGGGGTACGATGATGAAAGGTTGTGGAAATTGGGTGTTTGTGGTGTTTGTTGACCTGGTGAGGGGTAGAAGTATTGGTTGGATGAATGTGGATCCTTGAATGAGTGGTCTCTTGGCGATGATGACAATTGTGGACTGTTAACACCGGGTGGTGGTGGAAGGGAAACATAGGAATCGGATTGGTTGCCTCTGGATGTATGGATATTATTATAAGAGGTATATGGACCATGAGGAGTATGATATCCATCATTGATATTGTTGCCAGATGTTGGGAAATATGGGTTTGTTGATTGGAATGGTTGTTGATGTTGTTGCATTGCTGAAGATGAAATGTATCCACCACCTGCACCACCAGAGTGATGTCCAAACGGTTGAGTATAAATAACATTGCTATTTGAATTGCCAGTTGGTGATTGGTTGTTCATTTGATCATATGAACCCTCTAGGAATCTTAAATTTGGTCTAGGATTGGGGTTGTATTGATTCAGCTGCTGAGATGGTGGAGGTAGTGCAATCGGATGATTGGCAACTTGGTGTTGTTGATGATGATGATGATGATGTTGTTGTGGAATGTATGGATGATGGTTGATGACTGGAGTTGGGATGGTAGTGTATGCCTTTGGATTTCTATTGAAATCATCTGGGGTGGTATATGAGATATTGTTTTCAGGATCGGGATACAACTTTTTTTGATCATTATCTTCCTTGTCTCTTAGAAAATGTCTAAGTAGAAGGTCTTTCTTTTCAGAACCACTTGAATCAGCCAGAGTAAACTCCCACAACTTGACTTCTTTTGTTTCATCTTGTAATGTCAAGGTTCTCTTGTATCCAATAATCAATTCCCCTTCCTTGATCTTTGTATCTGAACCATTTTGTTTCCATGACAATCCTTGAGTATTTTTTCTGATTTTATTATTTTTTGGTGTATCTATTTTTCTTCTTACAAAGTGAAATTCTCCATCTAAATTAAATAAATATAGGTAATGGATATATAATATTAATAACGATTCTTATCATAGTTAATTATAGTTTTTTTAAACTTACCTCCTCTTGAGTTATAATGGGAAATAGATTCTTGTTCACCTTTTTCAGGGATAATTTCACCAGAGATGGTTACTTGTTGTCCTTGCATTTTTTTAATTATATAATTTATATAATTGTTGTTGTGAAGTCTGTGTGGATACATTGTTGTTGTTGTTGTTGTCGGTTTAGATCATCTACAAAGATGATAATGATAAATGAAAAAAATAAATAAATGGGATGGAATTATTATTATTATTATTGATTGTCTACAAAGAATATAGGATTTCTTTGTGACCCTGGAACTTTAATTGTTGTTGTTGTTGTGGTTCCAATGATGAAAAAAAGGAAAAGGGGAGAAAATAGATTTGTCTTTTTATATTATTTGGATAAATATATAGGTTGATTGATTGATTGATTGGTGACTGATGTGGTGGTTGGTTGTTGATCTCTCTCTCTCTTTTTCTATTTTAATAAAAAATATCCGATAGTTTTTAAAAATCTGGATGATGGTACATAGAGTAGTGAGGTGATAGGTATGTAGATTAATAGATAGATGGATAGATAGAAAGATAAATAAATAAAATAGGTATGTGGGTAGGGAAATATGAAGATACAAAAAGAGTTAGTATTGTTACTGTAAATGATTGAATGATCCTATTATTAAACATTTAATTTTGAAAATAGAAGAGGAATGGGAGAATGAGAGGGGAGAATTAAAAAAGAGTTGGCCAGCTGGTTCAAGAAAAAAGCAACTAGCTGGCCAGCTCAACTACCACAATGAGAGACAGCAATCAATCAACAACCAATCAATCAATTTGTTTGACAAGAGACACAAACCGTGGCCGAGTGTCTCATTGTGTAACAATGATGATGAGACACTGATCGATAACAATGATGTCGGCCATAAGTGAATGCCTGCCTGTTTAGATTGTACTCTCTACTGTGTTCCTTTCCCCTTTGCTCTGCTTCGCTTAATAATAGAATGATTGCATCCAAAAATATAAATTCTCCACCCCTTGACCTCTCACAGATTTCCATGAGATTAAACTGATTGGTGGTTAGGGGGGGGGGGGGGGGGTGTGGGGGATGAGACACATTGAATAAATTATCCGATGAATACCCATGTTGGTTTGGGGGTGAGCCAATAATCACAAACAAACATATTTACATATCGTACTTTTTTGTTTTTAAATTTATATAACAAACATACAAACGAATGAAATAATAATAAAAAAAATTGATGAAATGAAAAAAAATCGATCGGGAAAACTGTTTTTTTGTTTCGGTTATTGAGAAGAGGAAGAAGGGTAGGAGAGGGAATAAAAAGAAAGATAAAGTTTGTTTTTGATAAAAATATACTAAAGATGTATTTATAGTTATTTATATAAATAAATCTCCTTTGGTTGTTGAGGTTATATTTGTTGTTGAATAGAAGAAACAGGTTGGTGTACCAATTGGATTGTTTGTTGAAATTAAAGAATGCTGGCTATCGATCGAACAAACAATAATAATAATAGCAAAGACAGGTGAGAGGGGGGACAAGTGAGAGGGGGTGGTGCAAGGGAACTAGGTGTTTGGATAGAGGGAAAATAGATTGGAAGATGGTTGGGGAGTGAAGAGATAAAAATCTATCTACTCTATTTAATAGATGGGGACACTTTAAAAGCAATAAATTGATCGATGGGATGCATAATAATTGTAATCACCCCTACATCTATCAGCCTAGCCTATATATTTAGAAATGAAACACATTGTTTGTGTTGATACTGATGATGTGGGGATGGGATGGATCTCTCCTTTCTTTTGCATTGTATTAATAGTTATACTACAATGATTGCAGAGAGAGGAGGAGGAGGGCTTACAGTGTTTAAGGATTTCTCCCAATCACCTCCACATCCTATTTTTGTCGGGGTTGGGGGGGTGGAGGGTTGTTGAGGTTTGGATTGGTGGATGGTTTTTGAAGAGGGTTTGACAAAATTGGTGACTGGAGCTGGGTTGGTTTGCGTGTGATATAGAATATCGGGCTATCGATTATTATGTTGGGGTTGAGGGTTTGGTTGAGGTTTACCTTGTATGTGTTGGCGTGTTAAAATACTATATCTCTCTCTCTTTCTCTAGGGTATTGTGCAATGATATATTTATCTTATACTTGTTCTATTGATAACTCTCTAGAATACTTTATATCTTATATCTGTGTTGTGTGTGTGTGTGTGTTTGTTTAAAGTGTATAAGAGATGAAAATGAAAGGATATAACAACCACCACTTGACCTATTTTCCACAACTCACGATACGTTAATGTATGCTATTATTTGCATTTGTTGTTTCACAGTAGAGACTACTAGCTAGCTAGTACTGCCGATGTTTTTTTTGAAAGAGTAGTTATTACAAGAGACACGCACCGTTCTCACTCTCTCAAAGAAAAAAAAGAGTAAAGACATTGACATTGCCAACCAGTACTGTCTGCTTCTGTTGCTGTTGGTTAGAGTATGGATGCAACCCCCCGTAACACCACACCCTCCCCTCCAGGGGTTGATCGTGTCGCGGGGTATCCCGTTTATTTGGTTCTAAAAAGCATGGGCTCTCTTTTCAAAAACACTATTGTTGTTTCCTATGAGAGAATGCGCAATCGATAGACAAAAAAGATTGGGAGATCTGATGCATCTGAAAATTGTACTCTAAAAATGGAACCCTATCTAATTTCGAAAAATCATATGATTGGCCAACACCCTGTTTCGCATTGTTGCCTGTCGATTTTGATACGAAAAAACTTAATGAAAACAAAAAAAAACAATTCAACTTTTTGAAAACCGCAATTGGGTGTCGACTGAAAACAAGGACCAAAACCAACCCCCCCCGATCGTGACATGCCAACACCACATTAAACGGTCTGGCTAGACGACGAGTTAATTATCGAATATTTTGTATTTTCCTCCTCCTCCTCAACATATGGCAGCTTCAATGTCAATGATCTCATTTTAGGTCTATTTAGGAAGTGCGGTTATCTTTGGGTTTTCACAACAATGCTCTTCGAGTATTCTTTCATGGATAATATTATTATTGTATCGAAACCCTCAAAGAATTCTATAATATATTAATAAATAATTGCTCACGAGTTTGTTTTTCTTTCGACCATCTCCTCCTCCTTTTTTTTTTGAGGGTGACCATCCTTTTTTGATCTCTTTCTAAATTTATGTAGAGAAACAAAAAGTTTCGTATAGATAGATATCTATTTCATAATATCCAATTCTTTCGAAATTGATTGAAAATGTGTTGTTATTATTGGTTCATAATCTCCCCAATGTTCTTGAGGGTTTGTCATCCATAGAATTTCCTAAAAAGGAAAGTTCTTTTTTCAAAGTTGAGGGCGCAACCCTTCATTCAGAATAGATTTTTGTTGTTTAATCACTTTGAACACCCAATGTTGTTGTTATTGGTACTTTCTTTATCATTATGGGCGATGAATGTTGAATGAACACATTATCTACAACTACTTTAGGTTCTAATAACATCAACAACAACAGTAAATATTATGATGTCATATCAGAGTTTATAGAGGTTGCATGTCATTGTATATTATATGTTAGAGGTGTATATGATTCATGTAGGTTTGATATATATATGTATATATTATAGATTCTTCTTCTTCTTCTTCTTCCTTTCTAATATCTTTTGTATTCTATTTGACCTATATATAGGTCTATTTCAAAGATCATTAAAGTATGGAATTGCTGTTCCAATGAGCAGAAGTATACAACTTCAAAACTATATTGCTGCAACTATAGATAGTCTAAAGATTCACCTGTTCAATGGATCTATTGATAAGATTTCTATAGCAATACTTGATAGTTTTGGTGCTCCCATAGAAAGATTCATGTTTGATTTTGATCAACAACAACAACAACATACCAACAACAACAATAATAACAAACAAAACACAAAGAATGATAACTTGATATCTAAAATCAAGGATGGAGGTATTATTATACTTGATGATAGTCAATCTCAACAACAACAATTACAAAAGGATAAAGATAAAGAATTTAATAACTATCTAAATATCTTTAAAGAATCAAATATTAATTTAAAGAACCAACAAACAACTAATAATCAAAATAATCAAAATAATCAAAATAATAATAACCAAGTAGTTGATTATGAATTATTAGAGAGATCATTTCAATCCTATTTATTAAAATTATTGTCATCAGAATCATACCTACCATTCAATAGAAAAGATAGAATGGATTGTACATTTACAGTTTATGCATTCACCAAGAAAAGAATTAATAGTATAAACAATAATAATAATAATTCACTTCAAATAGACCCTTTGAATGCTCCTGGTGGTGGAGAAGCTGGTGATTTAAATACAAATAACAAGAAAACTACAACCAATAATAATAGGCCAATGACATGGGTAGGTGTCAATGATGAAGAATATCAATTTCAACAACAACAACAACAACAACCAAAAGGCAAAGTGTCTGCAATACCATTAAAGTCGATATTTAGTGGCATATCTTCCAATCAACCAAGATATACTTTATCGACATCGATAGAATATATAGAATCACAAGGCGAGATGATGGACAACAACAACAACAATAAGGAAAATGTAAAGGATGGTTTACAATTTGATCATGATGACAATAATAATAATAATTTGATAGATGTGCCAATGGTTGAGCATTATTCATCAGAGGAAGAATAAGAGGATGAAGAATTTGTCAATAGCACCCAATAAACAAACTCAACCAATTCAATTCAATCCAATTAAATTCAATTCAATTAAATTCAATTAAATTCAATTAAATTCTAGATTTGAAACTTGGAATTCCATTTAAATGATTTATTCCAATCGATTTGTTGTAGTTATAATACAAATGAACAAAAGCTATTGTTGTTTAGGAACACTCGACTTGAATCAAGTGATTATTGTTGTTTCTTTGAGGATGTAGAATATACTGCACCTGGTCTATTGAGACCACGCATTTCACGAAGTTTGTTTGAGCTTGCACTAACTGCATAGAATATCATCGATACCAATGCATACCATCTAAGGGTGCTCGATGTAAAAAGATTATAAATTGTAAACAAAATACCAATCGACCATACTAATCCTGCCAAATAAATACTATGATCTATAGATTAAAAAGGACGATTAGTAGTTTTAATTTCTCTTTTCTTTTTTGTTTTTGTTTTTTCTTTTACACCTACCTTCTTGATTGGCGATTGAATTAAAAGGATATTTTCCATTATCCTTTTGGTATTGTAAAAGTTTATCCTTTTCTTGATAGATTTTGAATAACCATGGTTGTAATTTATCCTCTGTCTTTGGTACTTGAGAGATTGGAATACGACCAACATTAATATTTACTATATTTGGATTCTTGGAGAGAAGAAGTGAAGGAATAGTTGGTTTACCACAATCATATGACATTGTAACATCATAAACTGCATCAAATGTATCTCTATATACATCCAAACATGCCTGAACACCCTTTGTTCTTGGCAATAATACATTATTAAACTTTGGGAAACCATTCTTTTCTGCGTACTATTATTATTATTGTTGTTGTTGTTGTGAATCATCAAATTAGGGTTAGGTCATGGTATATATATAATATGATAGGTTATGGTATGTATACATACAGCCCAACTCTTTTCCAATTTTGTTTTATCTATATCGGTACCCTCTGGGAAGATTGTTACCCATGGTTTAGTTTGGTAAACATCTCTCATTTTAGTGAGTTTATAACGTAGGTGTGCTTCATCATACTCCCAGTCACGTGTCAAATAAATATACTCTATATTATCGCATCCCCATCCAACCAATGGAACAAATCTTATTTCCTTTTTTAAAAAAAACAATGATAGGTAAATAAAAGAGATCGAGAGATCGATCTGTAATCCATTGATACATACATTCTTTAAGATAAATTTAATTTTACTTAGAGCCTTTTGTTTGATTGCAAGAAACCAAAGGAAGAGCCAATCCACCTCGGATGGATGATTGACCATGATCAATGCACACTCTCCTTGTGGTAATTCCTTTTCACCTGTTATGTTTACATTGATTTGATTGACCACTTGAAAGATGAATAACATGAATCTGTACCACTGTGAAGCAATGATAGTATTCAATGTAAATGCCAAAGATGGATTGAATATCTGTAATATCTCTATAGGTAACATAATCATCAATATCGTTGCTATTGACATTACAAATAAAGCTATAGTAACAAATGCATTTTTATATATAGGTCTAGGTTTTTGTTGCTGTTGTTGTTGCTGTTGCTGTTTTACATCCATTTCTATGTTTTCTTCTTATCTTATTTCTTCTTAACAATGACACAACAAACAATAAAGATCGAGAGAGTGAACCAACTCAACTCGGTACCCAACGCATTTTTCTCATTGAACGTCGCAAAGTTCGGTTTATGAGCTTGAAAAAACAGATATTTAATTCATGGGTTGCAAAGATGTTTGTTGTTGTGTCGGTCGATGGTTAAGATATAAATCGATTAATCTGTATGTGTTTGTGTGTGTGTGTGTGTAATCACAAATTAAATTTGTTTGATATCATATTTAATATTGTGTATGGGTAAAACTATCTTCTTCGATTTTAAATATACAACAAAATTTTTCTCTGTCTGGATAAAAAAATTTCAAAAAAAAGGAGGGAAAATCATTCAAGATGCGTAAAGAAGTTGTATGATGAAAACAAGGTACTAGTAGTAGTAGAACTTGACAACACACAACTTAAGAGGAGGAATAGGAGAGAGAATAGAGAAAGAAGAATACAAAATGAAATATGAAACAGTGATGATATTGTGGCATAACAAGGATCCAATCTATTCAATCGATTTTGATCCTTGTTCAAATAGATTATGTACTACTGGTTCTGATAATGATATTAAAGTATGTCGGTGTTATTTCACTGAATAACATATCTATCTATCTTTAGAGATTTTGTTAAACTAATACATTCTCTCTCTCTCTTTCTCAATCTCTCAATCTCTCTCTCTCAGATATGGAGTTTTGAAAAGAACAAACAAACAGGTAAAATAGTATTTGATTACTTGTCAAGTCTATCAAAGCATACAAAACCTGTAAATGTTGCTAGATTCTCACCTGGTGGTAATCTATTGGCTAGTGGTGCAGATGATGGAGCAATAGTCATTTGGAGATTGAATACAACTATTCCTCTTGCAAAGGATTCATTCATGAAAGAACAATGGTCAATCGTCAGTATATTACGTGTCAATACCGATGCATATGATCTGTCATGGTCATCTAATGGTTTATATCTAACATCTGCCAGCACCGATAATAGTGTTCAAATTTGGAGTCCTTTGGCTAGTAGGTATTGATAATTTGTTATCTATCTATCTATCTATCTATCTATCTATAAGTACTAGTTGCTTTATTCACACATCAAATCAATCAACCAATATTTATTTAGAGATTTGTAATCAAACCATCATAGAACACACTCATTATGTTCAAGGAGTATGTTGGGATCCGTTGGGTGAATATTTGGTGACAGAGTCATCGGATGGATCTTGTCGATTGTACAACTTTAACAAACCACCACCAACTGGAAAACAACATAGTAGTAAAAAGAAACAACAACAAAAGGTTTCACTTGCAAATGTATTGACTAGAAGATCATTCAATATAAATAATCAAAATAGTCTATCTAATAATAATAATAATAATAATAATAATAATAATAATAATAATAATAATAATAATAATAATAATAATAATAATAATGATGGAATGGTGATTGATTCGAAAAAAGAAAAGGAAAATGATACAAAAGATGAACAACTTGAAGAAAAAGAAAAAGAAGTAAAAGTACAAAAGGATCATGCAATGTTTTATGATGAAAGAGTTACAACGTAAGTAGTATAGTATAGTATAGTTAGATAGATAGACAACAGTAGTAATAACAACAGGCGACTGATTTATGTTATTATGTTTTTCTAGATTTTTTAGAAGACCAGATTGGTCACCCGATGGATCACTATTTGTAACACCAACAGGTAAATTTAAATCAAATGCCACTGAAAAGTATACAAGTACATCCTATGTTTTTGCAAGAGGACTCCTCAACAAACCAATCTTTCATTTACCATCCAACAAACCAACCATTGTTGTTAAATTCAATCCACATATTTATAGTCTCAAATCAACCGCCACCACGACGATGACTACACCAGACACCAACAACAGTAGTAGTACTACTCAACCAAGTCTATTAACACTACCCTATAGAATGATCTTTTCTATTTGTACAACCGATACTATTGTCATTTACGACACACAATCAACCAAACCACTATATATAGTGTCTGAACTACATTATGCACCCATCACTGATATGTGTTGGTCACCAGATGGATCTATATTAATGGTAGCCTCTGAAGATGGATTTTGTAGTTATCTATTGTTTAACAACGATGAATTGGGTTCAATCGTAGCAGAGGATGATCCAATTTATCCACCATCCATGAAACAATTCCAATTATTTAAACAAGAGGCTATCATAAATACAAAGGTCGAACAACAACAACAACAACAACAAACTGGTGAATTATTAACAAAGAGAAAGGTAGTTGCACAGGATAATCAAGTTGAAGAAGAAGAAGAAAATGCAACAACAAAACCACAACAACAACAAGAAGGAGAAGAAGAAGAAATGCAACAAAAGAAACAAAAAACATTTGAACCAACCCCAAACAGTACTTCTACCACTACAACTACAACTACTACGACATCTAGCAACGAAGCATCAACCAATCAACCAAAACCAAAGAGAAGAATTCAACCAAATATAGTCATCACACCAACACAATAATGTGTGAGGAGGACTATTTCAAGAAAGAAAGTTCTAAAACTATTAAAAAATAAGGATATTATTATAATAAATAAATTATCTGTTTTTTGTCAAGATCTTTTAAGCATTATTAGAAATATTCTAATGAATTCATTTATTTTTTTAGATTCCAAGACTTGCAAGCAGCAATAAAGGTACAAACTAAACAATAGTTTGTTTGAAGACAAAATTAAACAACAACGATGACTACGACATTTCATACACTAATCAGAGATAAAATCTTGTGGGATAGTATCTGTTATCAGTTACATGGACATCATGATATCTTTAAATGTCCTAATCAACACACTATCAACCCTCATATCAATTGGCTAATTAAATACGATCATCATATTCATCTATTACTCAACCCAATTAGTAAACAATTAAACCAACAACTACTCATTTCAAATAGTAATAATAATAATAGTAACGAAAATATAAAGCAACAAATAGTAGATGAATATTGTAAATTAAATAGTAATCATCATAGCAATGATGATACTGTACAGACTCGTACTTGGAGCATTGCCAAACTATTTCAAAACTATCAATGTTGGTCTCATGAATCTTTGTATAAACTGGCATCTAATAGACATCAACATATTATACTACTGCTACTACTTTATACACTAGATCTGCAAACCACATCATCTACATGTATTGTTGCCTTTTCAGATGAGATTATGGAAAGAGTTATTTACAAATCAGTACCAAAACACAATGATGTACAATCAATCCACTCTAACACCAACACTACCACCACCGCCACCACCACCACCACCATTGACAAAGATTTACAAACAACTGTTAGTGATATGCTCATTAAAAGAATGATACAAAGATACCCAAATTATGTAAATAGTAGATGTTATGATGGAGCTGCAAAGGCTGGCAAGTTGGACATTATCAAATACATTTACTCTGTTCGACCAGATGTACCATTGGGTAGAACTGTTGCCACTAAAGCAGCTGAAAAAGGAAGATTACATGTCATCAAATATCTTCATGACCTCGAGAAACTAAACTCTCAAAGTGGAGTAAAGGCCTTGTCTGTAAATGTGTCATTTAAACCGGCTGCAATCGATGCAGCTGCCACCAATTCGCACATGGATGTACTCAAGTTTCTAAACAGCAACCGTAGTAAAGAGTGCACTGCAACTGTCGGTGCAATCGATGGCAGTGCTAAAAATGGACATTTGGACATTGTTCAATATGCTCACTCTCATATGAAGGCAACTGCGTCAAAGAGAGCATTATTTGGAGCATGTCAGAATGGACATTTGGAAGTGGTTAGATATATTTTGGCACAAGGACTCTTTGACCCAAAGGACCCAGACACACAAAGATCGGCTGATGAGGCTGCTAAAAATAGTCATGTCGATATTCTCAAGCTTTTGGCCACAAAGAATATTCTTGGCTCAGATACCATTGGCACTGGATGTCCTTTTGAAGTTATTCAATATCTACATGGTACACCTGAAACCAATCAGCTCTACAAACACTCTCCACCAAGAAATAAGGTGTACCATGCAATTTGGTCTAGTCAAACTATCGATACATTGGAGTTTTTGTACATACATTATCCCGATATTTTAAACAAAGAAGCAGGTGTGCTGGCCACATACAAACCGATACCGGGTGTACCATTTCTTCGTTTCCTCAACCAACACTGTCCATCAGTGATTGATGTCTTTAGATCAAATGATCGCAATATGTCTGATCCCTCTACCGGTCACCAAGTAAATGGTCATGCAATTATCAAGCGCGAGTATATGAATGACCAATCTATCATTGAATACTTGGATTATATCATCAACACTCTCAACATTTCAAATTTAAATTTGTCATTGATCAGGTTGAACCTTGAAATATTTAAAGTATGTGTCTAAACTATTCATTATATTATTTTTTAATAATATTAGCCAAACTAACTAAATCATCGTATTTATAGTTTTTAGATGAAAAAACATCAATGGTAGACAATTTTATTTCACAAATAGAATGGGTCGAATTGGCTAGTAATTCGGGTGATGTGCAGTTGGTTAGGTACTTGCACAACTATCCCAATCAAAACAAGAGAACCCAGTTTTGCAAAACAGCAAAATACAAATCTCTTGAAGTTGCTGCAAAGGTAGGCAGCATGGATACAGTCGAATATCTAGTAAACCAACTCGATGTTCCCATTGAAAGCGAGAGATTTATGGCATGTGCAAACCCCTCTCCAGATATTCTTGGTTTAATCTTTTCTCTTTTCCCCGATACCAAGATGATCGATTCTGACGATTTACCCTCTCAGTGCAATATCGAGTTGTTTGTTAAAGTCTACTCGAGATTATTAAAAGAGAGACAAATTTTTGGATCTGACAATCCAAACAACAATAACAACAACAATGGTTCTGGTTCAACTACAACAAAAAGAGAATTAAATTATTTTGCCGATATGGATTGTATAGCAATGATAATGGGAGATGACCAACTTTATCAAGGTTATATTCCTTCCCAAAATGCAGACAATTTATTTGAACAATACATGTGTGTAGTTGAATCTTACAAAAAGAGAAACCAGACATTCCCCATCCCCATGTCATTGCTTCAGACATGTTGTATAAATAGACCAATCAAACCTGTAGCTTTGATTTCCTATCTCTTGGAATACCGTCAATTGACCCAAAACTCGCCTTTGCAGTGCCAATTGCCAAAAAATTGGATAGATACTCTTTTGGATGATAGCTTTAATAACTCTAATTATCCTTGCTATCATTTTTTAGTCGATTTTAAAAAAAAGAATAATCTTTAGAATTTAATTTGAATAAAATATTAAACATTCTAATTTATTTTTACATTAAAAGAAAAGATCTACTATCCTTGTCTGAATGGAATGATGGTAATAAAAATGGTCTATGTTTGTAAATAAACTGGATCATATTATTATCTTTTTTTTGATTTTTAAAAGCAATTAAAAATCCTTTGTTTGATATTCTAACTTGAGATGGATCATCTTGGTTGAAAATGTCATCTTCCTCTTCTTCTTCTTGTCCAAATGATGCTCTTCTTCTTTTTAATGATTTATTGGTTGAATATTGTTGTTGTTGTATTCCTTTTAAACAGTGATAGGCTTGGATGATAACCATAGTGGGGCAATGTTGGCAGAAAATCTCAAATGCTTCCTTTGGAAATAGGTCAATGATAAACTCTATCATTCTAGTCATTAAACTATTTGATACATATAAATTGAAATCCATCCTGCTTGCCAAAGATTCTACCAATAATAAAATTCTTGGATCGTTCCTATTCATCTTTATTGTTTTTACTATCAATTCTAGAGTTTGAATTTCTTTATTTCCATTGTCTTGACCCAATATTGAATGGTTTTCTTGCTTTTCTGATATTATTAGTTGATTATTTAAAATAAAAGAAAAAGAGACAACAAATAGATTGTGATTGACAAGAGGTGTTGTTTTTATAATGCTGGAAATGATTTGAAATGATTTTTCTTGAATTTCTTTATCTATTTCAAAATTAAAAATGTTTGATAGAATGGATGTAATATATTTAATTGGTGATGAAGATTTTAAAAATTGAACAAAGAGGGTAATCCCTTGTTGGTTTGAAAACTTTAGGTTTGATTTCAAGAGCGACGATATATTGATTGGAAGTAAATTTTGAGCCAATTTTATCAATCTATAGCATCCAGACTTGATTGCATAAATTCCAATTGACTCTCTATTAATATTGTTTGTCAATTTTCCTTTCCACATGTGTTCATAGACCAATTGAATTATTTGTGGTGAAGAGGGTAGTTGGAATGAGTATTCTAGTATTCCACTGTCAACTTGGAGGATGCATGGTGTGATTTGGTCAAGTAAGGTTTGGATAATAATAGAATTTCCAGATTTAATTGCACACCTCAATAAGTTTGAGTTACAAAATAGTTTTTGATAGTTTGAATACAAAAATGAGAAAATAGTAGATTCTATTAAAGTTGATGAACAAATCAGTTCGATTGAAAAAAAGGAAATGATGATTGATTTTTTCAGTAAACTAGTTTGATTGAATATAATTTTATCTTTTAACAATCCAAAATGACCATAATAACACATTAAATCTCCATTTTCCCAATCTTTAAATTTTCTTTTCTCTGTTTCACCATTGTCTAATATAATGATATTGTTGTTGTTGTTGTTGTTGTGAATTTGATGAATTTTGTTAAATATTAAATTCATTATGTATTTATTTTTCCAAACACTGAATGGATGAGATGGACAGATTGGAGAAGTCATTATATTTGGTTGATAAATTATAGTTATTGAATAAAATTAAACAAACAATAAAATTTGAATAAATGAAAATTGTTAATTGTTTGAATAAATGATTGACGATTTCACAAATTAAGTTGTTTTGATATTTTTTTTTCTCCTCCTATTTTCATCCACCGTCAAGATGAAAATATCTTCATCCCCCTACACCTCACCATGATGGTTGATGAAAAATGATTATTTGATAGTCCCATCATCTTTTGATTAGTATGATTGTCCAAACCCAATCATTTTTTAATAGATATTATTATTACTTTTTTTCATAAAATAAAAGTAATTTGTTTAATCTGGTGGATCTTTTTCGTGATTATACTTTTGTAAAGGTCTATCTATTCTTTTTTTCTAGAATACTTTTTGGGTACAATTACAATGCACAAGAATTGGATTTGTAGTCTGTTGAAAAGAATACTGTTAATTTTATTTTTTGGGAGAAATGCATTTTTGCCAAAGTGTGTGATTTATAAATATAGAGTAGATCCTCTCTGGGAATTCTTTTACTATATGGTGGTGGGAAATCATTCAAATGTATGGACGATCGTTTCATTGACAAGTAATAGGGAAGAAGGTGAGAGAGACAGAGTGTAGATCGTGTTGTTCTTCATCATAAAAAATGAGTGAGAGGATAGAGACAAATAGTATTGTTGTCTACTCACTTAAGAGTTCATGCATATGCAACCTAGAACTTTTTTGGATCAATTATACTCATACTGAAACATTTAATATAGAGTATCCCGATAATACCACCACCACCATCACCACCACCTCGTACTTCTTTTTAACATATGTGTTATTTATTTGGAAGCAAATTGTATGTAAATCTAATCACCAATTGTCATATGAAATGTTTGATGTTTCCAAATCACTCTGTTTTCGATTAATGAATGAACAATAATCCACCCCCCCCAACAATATATATCCACCAACCAACCAACCAACCACCACTACCATACACACACCAACATGGAAATGAAAAAGATGTGTGTAATGCATAACCACAACCCCCAAACAATGATCAAAAATTTTATATACAATGGTATCTGAACATCACGATTCTTTTCACTTTCATTTTCATTCCCTCCAACACACCACCTCGCACACACCACCTTTCATATGCAAATCTCATTCAGCAGTTGTTGTATAATCAACTCTTCTTCATCTTCTTGTTTGCTTGGGGTTCATTCAACAACAACAACAATGACAACAATAACAATAATCAAACATTATAATGCAATCAATACAATGCTGCTTGCTATAATTAAGTGGTGCATTCAGATTTAGTAATCATGTAGGATGTAAAGCACCAACAGCAACAACAACAACAACAACAACAAGTAAGGGATGGTCAATAATAGTATATATCTTTTATGATACGTCGTATTATCAATCACTGATGATGTTGTTGATGATGATGATGTTGATAATATGATATTTTCAGTGATTACCATACCTTGCTCTCTCTACTACTACTACTACCTCCACTGTCATTAGTTCATCGCCGCTTTTCAACACCAACATCTTTACATTACCACGCACCCACTAGCTACAGCTGCTGCAATAATCGTAATACTACTACTACTTGTTCAACAACAGCAACAGCAACAATAGCAACAGCAGCAGATGATAGTAGTAGTAGTCGTAGGGTTTGGAAGAGAGAGAAGGAGGGAAGAGAAAGTGGCTGGCGCTACTACTACTACTACACTACAATGTATTAATTTAAATTAATTTTGATCAATTATTATTATTATTACACCTCTCTCTCTCTGTGTTTCACTACTCTCAACTACAATCAACCAGCAACAGCAACAGCAGCAGCAGCAGACTAGTTGCGATAATCATAATATTATTTTTCATTCATTCATTCATTCATCATCAGAAATAATAATCTAATTAATTACTATTAGTTGATTAATAATAATTATAATTATTTATCATTAGCTAACATTAAACAATCTGATTATATAACAACAAGTAAAAACATAAGGATAATAATAATAATAATAATAAAGAGGGAGGAGCAAGATAAGATTTAATATTTTGATCAAATCCAACAAATAATAACAATAATAATAAATATTAAATAATAAATCGATAAAAGAATCATCCTAACCAAACAACAATACAACAAGGATACGGAAAAATGAGACTACTAGTGTCCGTCCTTTTACTTGCAATAATATATATTTCTGCAATAGCAGCTCAAGGTATATAAATATTAATATTTGTTTGCCAATCAACCTAGTTTTTTTTTAACCCTTGTTTTTTTTTTTTTTTTCTTTTCTTTTTTTTTTTTTTTTGGTTCTATATAGACTGTCAAAGTTTTGATGAAAATCAATGTAAAACCAATGCCCCACACTGTCAGTACCTACCTTACCTCTCATGTTGTGGCAAGACTAAATTCTTTTGTGTCAACAGCAACAATGGTGCTTGCAACAATAGAATAAGTTGTGGTAAAGCAGCCGATGGAGAGATCTATGAGTTCTGGAGTGATTGCGTACCTACCAAAGGTATTACCCCATACCAAATGCCAAATGCCACTTGTGAATCCCTTGGTTGTGCAAACAACTGTGAATGGGTACCATCCACTCCATGCTATGGTACTGCCTGTTGTCCAAGAGTACCAAGATGTATTGGTGGATCTTCTGGTTCATCTGGTTCATCAGGTTCATCAGGCTCATCTTCGTCGTCAACCTCTGGATCATCTGGTTCATCGTCATCATCTACCAGCTCTGGTGGTTCATCCACCAATGTCGTTGGTATCTGTGTTGGATATCAATGTCCACAAGGTACCAAGTGTGTCGTTGTAAATGGAAAGCCAGACTGTATCATCATTGATACTAGCACTGGATCATCATCATCATCGACCACTGGTGATCTCTGTCACAATGCCGTTTGTCCACCATACCACTATTGTCAAGTCATCGATGGTATGCCAGTTTGCAAGCCACCCTCGACCTCTGGTGGTAGCACAAGTGGAGCAACCTGCAATGGAGTTAACTGTCCACCAGGTCACCACTGCAAGCTCATCAATCACATGCCAACCTGCATCAAGAAGCAAAGACCAGAATCATGTGACGATGTCCACTGCAAACGTGGAATGTATTGTGCCTTGATCAACGGCCACCCAGAATGTCTCATCGCACCCAAGCCAACTCCACCAGTTGTCCACCGTTGTGAAGATCTAGACAACCAATTTGACTGTACTGGACGTACCCACGGTGCTTGCAGATGGGTCAATATGCGTAGCTGTTGTGGTCGTGTAAAGGGAGCCTGTGTTGCTCATCTTGGAAGAAACTGTACAGAGTCTGCCCTCAACGTCAACAGTTGTGTCAAGAGTGTCTCTGATGGAACCGTCTACTCTATTCGTAATTCATGCAAGCCAAAGACTGGATTTGTACCATACTTCCCACCAAAGACTGGTACTTGCGAGTCACTCAACTGTACCGCCAGAGGATTGGCCTGTGCCTACGTCAAGTCTGACACTTGTGTCTCTGAGCCTTGTTGTCCAATCTATGCCATGTGTATTCAATCCAATACATTGGCTGGAAGTACCATTGCCACCACTGCCTCTACCATTGCTAGCATCCACACCACTACTGCCACTACTACCGCCTCTAGCATTGGTACCACCACTGCTACCACCACTGCTACCACTACTGCTACCACCACTGCTACCACCATTGCAACTGGTCAAGCATCATGTGAATGTGCTGGTATCACTTGTCCAATTGATAAGACATGTGTCAAGAGTATGATTGGTATCCCAGCCACCTGTATCCCCAAGTGTGCCTTGATTGAATGTCCAAGTGACACTACCTGTCAAGTGATCAATGGTCTACCAAACTGTATCTCCAATCAGGCAAGCACCACCTTTACCACTACCGCTACCACTGCTAGCACCATTGCCAGTACCATCGCATCCACCACTGGAACCACCACTGGTACATCTACTACTGCAGGTACTACCGATGGAACACCAACTACTACTACTGGTGCAACCACCACCACTGGAACTACTACCACTGGTACCACCACCGATACTCCAACTACCACCACCACCACCGGTACCACTACCGATGCTGCAACCACCACAACTACCACCGGTACCACCACCGATGCTCCAACCACCACAACTACCACCGGAACCACCACCGATGCTCCAACCACCACAACTACCACCGGTACCACCACCGATGCTCCAACTACCACCACCACTGGCACTACCACAACCGGTACTACAACCACTGGAACTACAA
Organism: Cavenderia fasciculata; assembly: GCF_000203815.1. Lineage (NCBI taxonomy): Eukaryota > Evosea > Eumycetozoa > Acytosteliales > Cavenderiaceae > Cavenderia > Cavenderia fasciculata. The sequence goes on from NW_004457715.1 coordinate 442,120, forward strand.
CTGGAACCACCACAGATGCCACTACAACCACCACCACTGGACCATAGACAATCACCAACATTTAAATTAAATCCAACTTTATATAAAGATGATGGAGATCGAGTACCACCAATAACAACAATAACAACAATAATAATAATCATTTTTTTCCAACCTTTTATAAATATAATAAAAAATATAGACACCATTAAATTAATCAATCAACTACTACTACATACAATCAACAACAACAACAACAACAACAAGCACTACAAAAAAAAATATAATGCTATAAATCCAAAAGATAACAAACTTTTCTAAAATTACCACAAATAATTTCCTTTCTTTCTACATTGAAAACAAAATAAATAAACATAAAAAAATTCTATAAATTTATTTTATTATCTCTTGACTGTTTACACTATTTAGAAAGTAACCATGGTTACCAATTGGGTTAAAGATATCTATCTTCATATGATTTAGACCCAATTCTAGAATATTAAAGGTCATCGTTTACTAGTAGAAAAGAGGCACTCTCCATCAAGATCTTTGATCAACCAAATTAAGTCTTTTTTAGATTATCCAACGAGGTTGCCCCTCTGCAATAAAAATTTGAATTTCCCTCCCTTTTTTAATCGAAATTTGTCAAACACCAAAACAAAATATTTTTAATTAAGCTTGCAAGCTACATGATTGAAATAGATAGATAGATAGGTAGATAGATAGATAATTTCTATTTATCACTATTACTACTAATAATGTATCCACTACTACACAATAATAATAATAATAATCAAAATATTAATAACAATAACATTGTAAATAATACATTGCTACAACAACAACAACAACATTATATAACGACTTGTAGTAATCTTGGTAGTATAGGAGATCCAATTCATGAAATACCTCTTCCTATCTACAGAAATGATAGATCTATTGATCTCATTCAGGCTGATTATGCCATCAAACAAAATGTACTCTCAAATGCTGTTAATACTCTAACATCTGCCAACAACAACAACAACAACATTAATAATAGTAATGCAATATTGTCAAATATCAATATGATGATCGATCAAACCAATATATCCTACTTGAAGTTTAAACCATCATCATCATCATCATCTAAATCATCTGACAACAATGAAAATACTCCACCACCTTCTTCTTCTTCTTCTTCATTGATGACAACCATTTATAATCACCTACCAGCCACAACCTATACAACTACTACTACTACTCAATCCCAAACATTATCAACCAACAACAATGATATTAAAGTTTTACCATCTACATCATCTGCTTTTGTATCAAGTGACAATGAATTTATTGATAAACACTTTCCCAACAACAACAACAACAACAACAATAATAATAATACTAATAATAAAAAGGTGGTCTCAACAAAAAAGAAAAGAACAACAACAACAAAGCCTACTCTATCATTGATTGAACAACAAGAATCATTGATCAATACAACACTAAATGACAACATCTCTAAAAGAAAACAAAAAACTATCAATCATAATGTTTCCAATGCCAACTTGAACCAAACACAACAAAATACCATCGATGATCATCATCAACAACAACCAATTATTCAAGTGAGCAAAAAGATTACAATCCAAGAGAAATTAGTAACACAAATACGATATCTTTTAGAGAATATTGAAAGAGATAAAGATCATGAAACCTTCAACTCTACCTATATAGATAATCTTCGAATGGATCTATCAATCGTAGAAAAGAATGATGAAATGTCATTGGGTGACATTGAATTGGAGCATTATGCATCTCTTTTTCAGCACCTTTACCGTCTTGTCAAGGCTGCCAAACAAGTCCACTCTCTTTCTTTCAAAGAGACAATGCAACAACAAGATATTTTGGAGTTCAACAAACTAGAGTTGGCGTTTGCAAGCTCATCATTAATCACTCAATTACTGTCACTACCTGTTATCGGTAATTTACTTTGTGAATTGATAGAAGATGTAAGTTATAATATCATTCTGTTGTTTTTTAAAAATAATAATAATAGATTTATTAACATTTATTTTAGGATTTGGTTGATTTTGTTACAACTTGCAAATCACTAATCAATGAAAATATCTTTGGACACTTGGACCCTTCTTTTAAATTGAGACATCCCACTTCTACTTCCTCCTCCTCTTCCACTGCTTCAACAAAGAATGGTGAAGGAAAAAAAGAAACAGACAAAGAAGAAAGTGGTGATGATGATGAAGAAGATAGCGATGATGACGATGATGATTATGATACCGATGGTGATAGTGACGAAAAAGACGACAACAAAGATGAATCTCAAACAGAAAAGAAAAAGAGAAATACAAACATCAAGAAACAAAAGACTTCAAAGACAAAATCATCACCTGTTTCTTCTAAACATTCTAAAAAGTATATTTATCACTTGTTACTCTCTTCCATTAATTAAACTAACCTATATATTTTTATATTTATTTATTTATCACAGAAAAGGAAATAATTACTATTTATCAATTTGCAATAGAGTAACAGAATACTATTCAAGATTAACAATATTTTTAGAAAGATACACACCACCAAACGAGTCTTTTGCCAACATTATGATGGACTATACCATTCCATCTTTATTTATAAGTGGACCTATCCACCTCGTTCAACTATACTCTATCAATCTCTTACGTGTTGTCTTTCAAAAATTCCCATCTCACCGCAACCAAATATTTGATCAATTACTATCAAGTTTACCAAAAACTCTTTCATTCAAAAAGCTCAATATTCGTACCTTTAAGTAAGTCAATCATGATCATTATTGCCATAAACCTATAAACTAATATAATATTATTTTTAAACAAAAACAGGTTAGAAAATGATAAATCAATTCAAAATATTAGTGCACTATTTTTACAATTGATTCAAAGTTCAGCCCAACTCCCCTCGGCCAAACAAGAGACTATCACCTTGAAATCCTCTTCTTTACAATCTTACCAAAATTTTATATCTATGATTATTTTATATTTTATTCAAAAGTATTTATTTATTATTAATTTGTAGTTTCAAAACTAAGAATAACCTTCTCACACTTCAACTACTTATTTTTTTAATTTTAGGTGTTCAATCAAAAATCCATCAGATGAATTTGATTATAGAACTATATTGGATAACTTTTTACAAGATATGTTGTTATTAATGAATCACCCTGATTGGCCAGCCGCCAACATGGTATTACACTTTTTGTCTGGATCATTGTGCGAGGTATTGTCAGAACAATCAAAGGTCAATTTAGGAGATCAAGTATCAACTCTTAAAGCCTTGTCAATTGATATATTGGGTACGATTATTGCCAAAATCAAACAGGAAATGTTGACCATTCAAGATGATATACAATCCCTACCATTATTATTATTGGAATTCCAACAACCTGCTGCCACCACCACCACCACCACCACCACAACAACAACATTGACAAACCAACATGTAATTTGTCAATGCAAACAGTATCAACCAATTGGATCATTTATGGTAAAATGTAATCAATGCAAGAAAACCTATCATGATCTATGTGCTCCAGATTATTCACTAAATGATAGTACTCACCACCAACAAACTTGGATTTGTGTTCACTGTAAAATCTATGACCAAATATCTGATTTCATACCATCAGCAACAACAACAACCATTTCATCAGACACACCACCCGACCAAAAACCAAACAAGACAACCAAAAAAAAATCCTCCAAAAGTAAAAAAGAAGATCCTATCAAAGAAGACAGCTACAACAGCGCAATTGATTTGCCAAAAGAGGATGGTGACCTACAACAACAACAACAACAACAACAACAAAACAAATATATTCAAGTTGGAAATGATCATGATGTAGTATCACAATTGATCATCAACTATTACCTTGAAAAAGAACAGCGAGAGCCATCAATGACCACCTCTAAGCAATTTACTATTGCCTATTGGTTTGATTCGATGAAATCTGCATTGTCACAAAAAGAGAAGCAATATTTGTTGTCCCAATGGGATAATCAACAACAACAACAACAACAACAACAACAAGGTGGACGAAGATATGTAATGAATCAAGAGTTGACATTTAAATTGTACAGAATCCTTTCAACTAGTATCAAATCATCAATCTTTCAAGTCTCTAATCAAATTCTCGACAAACTTTTAAAGGTACTAGACGATACCTCAAAAGCTGCAAGAGCCAAAACAATGAAATCTTTTTCTCTCATTGTTGAAGTCGATCCATCTGTCCTTGTAGATGTATGTTTAAGATCATCATACTTTAAAAAAAAAAAAACTAAAAATATTTATTTATTTATTTTTATTTCCCAATAGGAATATGTAGATACAATCAAAAAAAGGTTTTCTGATGATGCAATCTCGGTAAGAGAGCACACTGTAGATTTGATAGGAAAATATATATTGGTTAAACCAGAATCTACATGGAAGTATATGGATGCTATATGCCAAAGAATATCAGACAAGGGAATCAGTGTACGAAAAAGAGTAATCAGAACACTCCATGACATATGTATCAGCCAATCTGACCATCCAATGATTCCACATCTATGCAAGATAATGGTTACAAGAATATCAGACGATGACAGCATTAAAGATGTAGTTGTCCAAACCTTTAAGGATCTATGGTTCAATGACAATGATAGCAACGCTACCGCTGCCAATGGGTACAAACAAAAAATTATCAACAAAACCAAACAAATAGTTGAAGTTGTAAAGATGTTAAATCAAGATGATTGGTTTGTAGATTTAATCAAACAACTTTTGGATGAAAACCAAGCTAAAAAAGGCAAAAAAAAACAATCAAAGAAAACAGCGCAACAAGTAATGAGCACATGTCAAGATATCTGCTCAAATGTTATCGAAATCTTAATTTCCTTTGATGAAAAGAAACGATCCAAAGAACTTCCAGAGTTCTTGGCCTTGTTTAAATGCCTCAGAATATTTTGCAAAGTCAACCCATCTTTTTTAACACCATTTGCCAAACTATTACATCCCTATATTAAACTAACAAAGGTATGAAAATCTTAAGGATAATATATAGATCCCATTAGTTGTACTAATTAGTTTATTTATTTTTTCTTTTAGGCAATTAATAACGAAGAATTAAAAGTATATATAAATGTAACATATATATTACAAAAAACCATACCAAAATTGGAAAATGTTGAAAAAGAATTTATTGAAACACTAGAAAAGGACTTGATTACTTTAATTAGTAACCAAGGATCACAACTAGTTTTATCCTCGATCAAATGTCTTTGCTCTATATCCCAAAACACTAGCTACAACTACAAGGTTGTCGAGAATCTTTTCTGCAAAAGCCTACAATCACTTCAAGACTGTGAACGTAAAACCAAAGGTGAACTATTAAGATCACTTTACATTACTGGTCTCTTGGTTAGATACTTTGACTTTGAAAAAAGAAAATATTTTAGCATTCTTCTTCCAGAGTCTTTAAATTTTGATGATGTATGTTATATCAACCAATCAAATATCTTTTAAAACATTTGTTATTTATATTAATATTTAATTATTTTATTAGGGAGTAATCGAGGTGATCATACCAATAGTTTCTAGAATCTACAAGTTAACCAAAGATAAAGATATCATTTCAAAGTCATTGGAAGCAATTGGCAACATTATTCTATCGGAACCATCGATTCTTATGTTTGAAACCATAAAAGAAATTCTATCAATATCATTATCCTCTCCAGAGGTTAAAATTAATGACACTGTTCTATCAGTCTACATCAAGCTATTGAAACATGAAGGAAAGAACAAGGATCAATTAGTTCATGAAACACCAGCCAAACAAGAGGATCAAATGTCAGACAATGATAGCCAAGAAGGAGAAGGAAAAGATAGAAAACCAATTATTTCTATGAATGTGGATATCGATGGAGAGTATGTAAAACGCGATAAATTGAACCCCTAGGATCATAAAAATTAATTAATTAATATTAATATCATGTTTCTTTAGGTCACTTGTAGCATCAATTCAAAAATTCTTTATACCAATTTGCAAACTATTAACAAACAGTGATCCAATGGTCAGATTAAAATCACTCACTGCAATAGAATTGATCGTTCACCAAGGAATCATCAATCCATTAGAGGCAGTACCTGAAATTATCACGCTAATCACTGATAGCAACTCTGAAATTTCAACATTGGCCTATCTAACCTTGAAGAAAATAGATGAAAAGTTTTCATCTACTCTCTTTAAAAGAATCATTGAAAGTTTACAAATTTGTTTTAAATTCCATAGTAGTTTGGGAACAAGTAAGTAATTACAAAAAAAAAAAAAAAGAAATATTAATATCTATATTTCTTTACTAAGACTAGTTTTTTGATTTAAAGAATCACCATATAATTTAGTTACAAAAGGGTTATCCAAGTTTTATTTATTGTTTAGAAGCATAAAACAATCTAGAACAATATTTATTCATCAGATCATGTCACAATTTGATGGGTGCAAGTCATTCAAGTACAAAGATTTGGAATTCTACCGATTTGTTGCAGAATTGTTAGCATCCCTTCCCTATGGAAACATGGATGAACTTTTCGAAATCATTGTATCTATTGACAAGATTTCATCGCTATCAGGAGCCTCACTACTAGAAGAAATCCAATCAATATTTTCTAAAAGAACAAACGAACCCAAAACTACTGTAACCGAACTACACATGCAAAATCTAGTTGCCTCCTCTCTTGTCATTACACTACTGGTACAATTGAAACAGTTCCTCATTAAAACCTATGGAATTACCAAAGAAAAGGCAACAAGTTATCTTCAAAATGATAAGAAAAATGCAGACAAGCTCCAAATATCCCTACCTGAATCTATTGTATTTACAAGAAACAATTATCCCTTTTCCCAGCAGTTCCCGTCATTGGAAGATACGAAAAAGGAGCAAACCCAAACTCAAATTTTCCTAGACTACAAAACTCTTATGGACAATGACAATGTTGATTACTCTGCAACGATTGAAACACCCAAACCTAAAAAAGAAAGAGTAGTTTCATCAAAAGAAAAATCAACTACAACAACAAAGAAAAGAAAAAGTTCCAATAAAAAATAATAATATTTATTTTAATAATATTTAGAGTTTTTTTGAGGTTAATGGAAAAAATACTTTTATTTGCGCTTATGTTTTGTTGAAAAATTATCTGTTTGTTTAAAGGTTGAGTAGGGAAATAGTTTAGGCTCTGCTTGTATCACGACCAAATAAACTAGTCTTTACCCAATCATTGGCAACCATTGTTCTATTTCTGATGGAAAGAAGTTTGCTAAGGTAAGCCGATCTCCACAAAAGGAAGGCGGCAAAGCCCTCACCAGTGGTGCCATTATAATCAAAGACCGATGTGGCGTCACCAACAAAACAAAGAGTGCCCATGTGACGGTACTTGAATAGTGGTTGCTTTTTGATTAAACCAGATAATTCGTCCTTTGACATTTGTTTCTTTTCCACTTGGTTTAATTCATTTGCCATATCGTTGAATAAACGTCCCAAATATCGACCCTAATTATTATTATTAGTCATGATAATCATAATCTTTGGCTTGTCTTAATAACTTACAGATTGAGATGCAACTTGGGCAGTTGGAGCCATTGGAGTTGGGGTAACAGAGCAATCGCCAATAGCCCAAATACCATCGGCACCCTTTACACGGAAATATTCATCGACTACAAGACCACGACGAGAGTTTTGCTCCTTTGGTCCAATTGAAGCAATAAGATCATTTGTAATCTTTCTTGGACAATTTCCAGCGGCCCAAACCAACATGCCATAGGGAATTTCTCTTGCTTCCTTGTCCGATCCCTTGACAACAATACTCTTTTCTCTGACATTAGTTACCGCGGTTTGAGTCCAAATCTTGGTCGTTGGTGATGATTGTAACTTCTTTTCAACATGATCTATAAGCTTTTTGTCAAAAACAGTCAAGATGTGTGGAAGTGCCTCTACCAATGTAATTCTAACACGATCGGTGAGGTGCTTTGGGAATGATTTTGAAAGATCTTCTCTTAGGAAATCATTTAATTCACCTGTAAATTCAACACTAGTGAAAAGAAGAAGAAGAGATTAATTAATTGTCTGAAAAATGTATTATTGTTTTGTTTTGAACTTACCCAGATGGACCTCCACCAACAACAACAAAGTGAAGTAATCTATCAATTTCTTTTTCAGGTTGACCAGGGTATCCAGCCGTTTCAAGACAATCAATAATACGATCACGAATAAGACGAGTGTCATTGATATCCTTGAGGAAAAAACCAAATTCATTCACACCTGGAATGCCAAAAGTGGCACTAGCTGCACCAACTCCCATAACCAATTGGTCATATGGCAATTGGAACTCATTGACCTCGCCCTTGACAGAACTGTTATCAAAGCATTTGATTGTTTTGTTGACTGGATCTACAGAAAGACACTCGGCTTCAATAAAGGTAACCTCTTCTGCATCGGAACGCTTGCAATAATTTCTGATTGGTTCAATGATTGAACGACTGTCTACGGTTCCGGTAGTGGTACCTGGGAGTAGTGGTGTAAAGATGAAATAGTTACGTGGAGAAATAACGGTTACGTTATACTTGTCGGTATGTAGCTTTCTGAGCATACACAAACTGGCCCATCCAGAACCCAAGATAACGAGACGTGGACGTTCCTTTCTCTCTTGATCCGTCAATTTGGTTCTGTACTTGTCCGTTAAGATATCCAAATCATCGTTGATTAAAAGGTCTAATAAATAAAGACCTGTGATACCTCCAATACCTATTCCTCCCCATTTCAATAATCTATTGGTTTTTTTTGATGATGATGATGATGATTGTTCATTATTATTATTATTATTATTATTATTATTATTATTATTATTATTATCTGTTGAAAAGTTTCTAATATTTGGAAGACTGCTGTACTTGTTTGATGTTGTCGTTGTTGAGAAAAGAGTAGATGATTGAGATGATAATAGAGTTGATCTAAAAACATTAGTCGATGTCGACTTTAAAACCGATGTTTTAATGTTATTTAATAAATGAATTCGGTTCATTTGTTGTCTATATACATATAAATATAAATTGTTAGTATGAGCCCCAACAACAGTTTGATGATGATCACTGTTGGTGGGTACGCAACGAGAAAAAAAAAAAAAAAATGGGAAAAAAAAATTCTTCTTTATTTTTCCTTTGATAATCAGATTCTATCACAACACGAACAACTATATATGGATGGTTGTGCAATGTAACCAATACAAGTTGCATGTTGATCTATCTTGGTAACAATATTACAATCGAGAACTCTCGTCTACGTCTATCTGTGTTGAGTTATATTGTTGTACTTTCAACCCCATTTTGTTGTGGCAGTAGTAGTAGTAGTAGTAGGATGAACATCTAATGAATGTGATGATTATTTGTTTCAAAAAGATAAAAGGTACACTACTTTACAAAAGGGTCTTGTCTTGACCACAATTCAATTTGATTTTTTATTAAAAAAAATCTATAAAAATTTGAGAGGAAATTTCAAAAAGAATGCCCGACGCGACTATCATATGAGCCCTGATTTGGGCTTAATATAATATATTCATTTTTGATGTATTTATTATTATTATTATTACTATAATTCATTATTTGATCTAATATCATCTCTGATATTATATGCTTGTGCGATGATTTGATCCATATCTATACCTGGTAGATGTTGAAGAAATGCCAATATTTCAGAGTGCTCCAACTCTAACAACTCTTCTGAAAAATTAATGAGAATAGCCAAACAAACATAGACATGAAGATCTAATCCTAGTTGTGCAGATAGATAACTATCCCACAATCTCAATACACAATCTAATGGTAACTCTACCGATAGTAAATATCTAATCCAACTCATCGCCCAGTCATTACTATTGATTTCTTCTTCTTCAAAATGACTAAATCTATATAGAGAGAGAGAGAGAGAGAGGGATGAATGATAATGACAGACAGATAGATTAGATATTGTTGTGTTATATGTATCAAAGACTATGTCTCTCTATAGTACATACAATTCAGGAATGACAGATCTAAAATACATCATAAATCTTGATAACCTAGAGGTTAGACTATCTTGAGCAAGATTCTCTTCAATCTTTTTCATCATTGCACAATAGCAATGAAAGATATCACTTTCAGATTGTAGAGTGCACATGAATGGACCAAGTATGGCCAACATTCCAAAGTTGTATTCAATGTCATTGTTGTAGTTGATGTATGAGATGATAATATTTTCAATCTTGTTTCTAATGTCGACACCTTGAAAATCAATCTTTAGCTTTGTTGATTCTTTACTATGTATTTGATAACGTTTTAAATGGTTTCTAATCTTTTTGGTAATCTCTGCATCATTTTTATCAATCTCTTTATAATCAATCTCTTGTTGCTTTTTAACTCTTTCTTCTTCAGCTATAGAGAGAGGAGAGGATATGATTAGATGAATGTTTAATGTTTACAGACAGTGATTTATAACCAAAACTTATAATAATACCGTACACTTGTCATTCTTTGATACACCGACAAGATACTTCCAAACCTCAGATCTTACACGCTCTGGTATTCCGTGTCGAGAGACTGCTACCAATTTGTCCATATCAATTGACACTTCACTTCCCAATATCTCTAAAAACTCTTCCTCTGTGCATGCCATCTTCTTGATTATTATTCTTATTCTTATTATTATATTGTTTGTCAAAGTTTAATGCAAAATATTATTCGAGTACATGCGCTTAAAAAAAAAAAAAAAAAAGACCATTAAAAGAATTCATTTAAAATATAATTGGCTTTGATGATTGATATTAATATAGTAGGAGTTTATCAACGATCGATCAGATCCTATTTTGAGAGGATATTAATTATTAATTGATTGATCTTAATTATATAATTTAATAGCCAATAACATTTGTTGAACGGGTTTCTCAACGACCTTGGAAATGGTCAATTGAAATTTGGGATTAGATGGACGAAAAACTTGATATTTTATCGGGTACCGTACTCTCTGATAGACCTGGGTGTTTCCGAGCTCTTGTTTTTGGGATTTTTTGAAAAAACGTAGAGGACGTTTGCGTTGGAGGAGCTGATGATTTAAGTCTGCCGTGGTTTCTCATTGTCATTATTCACATCATCATCATCATCCAACAAATAATATTATACAAATAATGAGATTCATTATTCTTTCAATTTTGCTCGCCTTTTTGCTTGCAGCCACCGTTCAAGCAACCATCAAACAATCAAACACCTGCAAATGTGTTTTCCATGACGGTACCACTAGAGAAATCTTAGCCTACAGGTTAGTAGTCATTGTCGTTGATTTGACATATCTATCTCTGTTGGAACCCTTTTTACTAACGTTTTTTTTTTGATATTTTTATCATGATTATAGTCAAGAAAACTGTGAGGAAAGATGTCAACTCGTCGCCTCTGTTTCATCCCCAACCTGTGATGGTATGTTTATATTTATAACAACAATTCCTTCCATTCCCTTTATTATATCTAACTCAATCCTTCTTTTTACTTTACTTTACTTAACTTACTATTATATTTAGTTGCTACCTGTGTTTGCGTTTGTCCAAAGGCCAAGAGAAAATGTAACTCTTCAGGTCCACCATCTTCCTCTGGTGGTAGCACTCATGGTGGTGCTGGTGCTGGTGGTGCTGGTGGTGCTGGTGGTGCCGGTGCTGGTGGTGCTTCCTCTTCATCTGCTAGTGCATGTGGTTCTGGTTCTGGTTCCAGTGGATGCACTGGTACTGGTTCTGGTTCTGGATCTGGTTCTGGATCTGGTTCAGGATCTGGTTCTGGTTCTGGTTCAGGTATGGCTGTCTTTGACCAAGAAAAGGTTGGTGCTACCTGCAAGGGTAACAAGTGTCCATGTGCTTCTGAAAGCGTTGCTGCCATTTACAACTAAACAACAACAACTATCGATTATCGTTCCGTATGATGATCATGATGTATTATTGTACACACATAATTGTCACTTTTTAAATAAAATACAACAACTTTATTATTGTAATATATATTATTGGTATTTCTTTGATTTCATCAGAATGAATTTAATTAAAAAAGATTATTAAAATTTTTTGGTTGTTCAAACCATTATTATTATTCAAGAGAGATAAGAGAGAAAGAAACAAAAAGGGATGGAGAATTTATCATCTAGTTCAGGATCGATTAGTTCTAGTCCCTCATTAAGTAATACTACTGCTTCATTGGATCAAGACAAGATTCAAAAGATCATTGTCAACTATCAAAAGTTAAAGAATCAGAATGCTCTACTTAAAAAGGCTATCATTCAAGAACAACAAAAGAATTCAGACCTGGACAAGGATATAAAGTCAAAGGAACAAGCACTTGTTACTTCTATGCAAGAACATGATATATTAGAATTTAATAATCAGAGACTAACAAAGAGAATACAAACTATTCAAGATGAAATGAATAGTCCATCGGCTGTATGTTAAAACATATAATAATAATAAATAATAATAATAATAATAATAATAACAACAACAACAACAATCGTTGCCTATTAAACTTATTTTATACACTTTTTCTAGAAAAAGGATAGTGGAGGATCATGGTTCTTTAACAATTCCAAGATTGAGTTACAAAAGAAAGAAGATGAAATCAATTTATTAAGAATAGAACTTCAAGAAAGAATAGATGACAATGGTATTTAAATCTATGATATCATCGTACAAAGAAACGATCGATTTGTGTGTGTGTTAACTCTACATCTCTCTCTCTCTCTATCTCTCTCTCCTTTTTAAGCAAACCTTCACACAGTGACCAATGACAAAGAGGCAGCATTTAAACAAATGGAAGCAAGTCTAAGATTGGAGTTGTCAGAAAAGGATAAATCATTAACTGAAAAGGACAATAAGATTAATCATCTTGGAGAACTTCAAAAGCAAAATGAACAAAATTTAATTGACCAAACTCAGTCACTCAGGAGTAACATTGGAAACCTTCAATCTGATTTAAAAAGGTTTGTAATATCATATGTACAAAGTAATCTATAACATAATATTAATATAAATACTTGCTTGTTTGTTTTGTTTGTTTGTTCACCTATAGAACATTATCAAGCATTAAATTGAGAGATGATGTAATGGAACAACTGAATGAACTTTTAGCTCATGCCATTGATAATAGTCCTTCAATAACAATCGTATGTTGGGGGTACAATTGAATATTGGAACAAACTAACCTTTTTTTTTTCTTTAGAACTATCCATTAGAAAATATTACACCATCAAACGAAAGAATCAGCATAGAATCTATCATCTTTGATAAAGATTTTTCACTAGATCCAGATTCCAAAACTATAGAACAACTTTCTAATCAGAATACATGGAAGCCATCAATCAGACAAACCATCCAACTTATACAGTCCATTTTCTCCAATAACCTCCAACAGATTTCTTCCATTATATCATCTCATACCGATTCTGTGAGAAAACTAGAACAAAGCCAACATCAAGATAAACAATCTTTAAATGGTAAGATGATTAAACAACCAAAGAATAATTTCTTACTAACTTTTTATGTCCAAAGAAAAAATGAATCAATTATCACTTTTAAATGAGGAAAATCAATTTACGTTGAATAGTCTCAAAGAAGAAATAACTCACAAGGATCAAACCAATCTCACTCTTACAAGAAACCTAAGTGATCAAAAAGATATTCTTGAACAATTGGTAGGACAAGTAAAAGAAGAGAAAAAGTATATCATGCAAGATTATTAACAAAACACCAATTCTTTTATATAACAGTCCGATTCGAACAAGGAATATGAAAATCAAGTTGTTAAACATCAAGAGAATTTCAAAGCAATGAAAGAGAAATTGGAAAAGGAATTAGAGGATTCACGTAACAATAGCAAGAATGAGATTAAACAATTGGCAGATCAACATCAAGGTCTATTAAAACATCAAAAACAGTTGTTAAATAACAAGATCGATGAACAAAAGAATATCATTTCCCAACATGAAAAGAAAATATCTCTCTTGGAACAACAGCAACAACAAATAATTAATCAACAAAAGTTACAAGAATCAACTCTTGTTAATTTGGATGATTTCTCTCTTCCTACCTCTTCTGTGCCATTAAATAATATTAGTGAAAATGAATCACAAACAACATCAAATAATTTGATAGATTTACTATTTTTAGATACAATCAACGATAATAATAATAATAATAATAATAATAATAATAATAATAATAATAATAATAATAATAATAATGAGAATAATGATAATAATAGTAATATGGAAACAGTAGATACTCCACAACAAGACAAAACAGAATTATCACCAAAATTACAAGAAACGAGTCAAGAAGATGGAGTGGTTCAAAACAACACAGGTAGTTCAATTATACCCTCTGGTAGATTTAAACTTACAGTATTGGACGAAACAGGAGAGCTATCAGATACTCTCAATTTAACTTTTGAAGACAAGGAAAGAGAAAAGGAGATGAGAAATTACTATGAATCAAAGATTACACAGCTTTTGAACAAAATATCAAACATTGATGCCAAGGCGATGAGGTATTATGATCAGTTTAATCAACTAGCCAAAAAAGGACAAAACGACGAAGCAATGCAAAAAGAAATTGAAAAGTATCGTCAGGAAGCGCGCAACACCAAGGAGGAATTGGAAATCACTCGAACAAACTATGATCAACAAATGAAACTCCTCACAGAACAATACATCTCACTCAACGAATCAATTTCTGCCCTTGACACTGACCTAATTAAAATCAAACAACACAAGGTGGTATGTGCAAAATGCAAAGCTTGGAATCCTCTCGATCATATCTTTTCACCTGATAACCACAACTTAATTTGTCTCAAAGGCAATCATCCAATTCAAACCATTGTTCCTTAATAAATTGATAGAAATGTTCCTTGATTTTATTATTTATTTATTTATTATTTATTAAAATTAATTCCTTTTTTCCAAAGAGTTGATAATTGTTCAACAAATAAAAATGTTAGGATGGTGTGGGGACCAAGTCTTAGGAAATAGGGAGTGAATCCTTTATAAAAGGCAGCAACACCTTCAGATTGGAACGTTTTTATGAAACAATCCAACGATCCCTTATATCTGGGTGCATCTACAGAGGATGATCCACTAGTGGTAGTCTTTGTGTTCATAATCCTAGTCTTTACTACATCCAATGGACTTGTAACGAGTGATGCAACAAATGCAGCTATGGTACTTGCTATCAAGTGTGTTTGAATGTTATCTACAAAATATCCACTTTCCAACATCATTTGTTTTGCTTGGTCATATGATGAAATCTATAGATATTTGAAGGGAGGGAAAAAGGCCTTTTTTTTAGTTATTATTCCTTTTTTAAATTTATATATAAAATTCCAACATACTTGACCAGCAGTCATAAACATAGATCTTAAAATGTTTGGTGAGCAACCACGCCATAAAGAAAAGAAACCTTCTTCTTTTGTTATTCTAGATATTCCATTGAATGCACTTTTATAATTTCTTCTTTGATCAGGAGGTAACTTGCCATCTGCCTGCATACGAACCATAATAACATCTGCTGGTGTTCCAACAATCGCTCCACCCGCACCGGCCAACATTCCAACCATAACCTTTTTATGAAATGGAATTGACTCTATAGAAATGATGATTAGTAAATCGATAAGAGGTGATTCTATTTTACGATACTTGTTTGATCATTATTTTTACATACTATTCTTTTCAGACGAGAGTAATAGATTTTTAAAAACATCATATAATCCAAATCTTGTTGTTGTATAAGTAGCTTGTCTTAGGAGTGATGCTGATAGACTATAGGTATATGATAGATTAGGTATGGTAAGCAATGCATATTTGTCTAATATTATTCCAAATATCCAACGTTGGACCATGATGATGATGATGATTGTGATGATGATGATGATTACCCTTTGTATAAAGTAAAAATGCCTTCAGTTTCATGAATATGTTTAAGCATACTAAAAGAACCCTTTGGTGTTTGATTCAATAGTTGTTGAGAGGATGCAGTCATTGGATTGCTAGAAAGTTCACCTTGTAATTGCATTCTAACCTTTAATGAATCGATTGGGTGAGTGACAGCAGCAGCCATCATACCTGCCAAACCACCTGTAATAAACTGTTTAATTTGTGATTCATAATCTGTTTGTTTTGGTTGTTGCTGTTGGTTCGTCTCTATAACAGATAGATAGATAGACAGATTAGTACTGATATTAGAGGGGGAAAAAAATGATAGCTACTTAAGTTTACATTATTAATATTATTATTATTGGGTGTGTCGATCGATTGGTTGTTATTATTATTATTATTAGTTCCCATCTAGATTTATTAATAAATGTTTGAAGATCAAAACTAATTAATTTGTTGTATTTTTTATCAACCGTCTTTCTTTTTTTTTTTTTATATTTTTGAATAGTCCTAAAACACTGTCATTTTGGACAACGACAAGAAAGGAAGAGATATATATACAAGAGAGAGATTATACATTTTATCTTTGTCTTTTTAATATGGTACATTTTGTTGGTAGAACTAGAAATGAATCCAACTTTGATAATAGTACAACCAACAACAACAACAACAACAACCAAGACGACATCAATAGTAATAACACAATAAAAAGCGACTATAAACAACAACAACAACAACAACAACAACAACAACAACAACAACAAAAACATATTAAAGAGATTTCTTTAGAGATTCATCAACCAATTCTTAAAGCGCCATCTCTTGATAACAACAACATGTATAACAACTCTAATAATAATAATAGTAGTACTAGAAGATATACTAGTATATTTAATCAAAACTCTTCGTCTGCAACAGAGTCTGATGATACAACAATTCATCTTTTGAGAGAAGAGTTACAAGAAGAAACAGAAATAGACACTAAAAATGATGATGATGAGGAACAAAATAGTATATTGGTTAGTAGGACAAACAACCACAACAGTGGTACAGAATTTACTATACCAGAATCCTCAATTTCATCCACCTCAACTCCATCCAATAATAATAATAATAATAATAGTAATAATATATATGTAACATTAGCGTTTCTCACTTGTATGATCATTATCTTTACGTTGATATTTTATTTCTCTAAAAACCTTATATCATTTTTGGAGATGGTTAAAGACTTGGGATTTATTGGTAATTTAATATTTGTATCATCTTTTATTCCGACTGGAATACCACTTGCCCTATTCAGTATATATATTCCTTTGACACTCTCTAGCGGTTTTGTCTATGGATTTGTCAAAGGTTTATTGGTCACTACGATTGGAAGTGCATTATCGGCATCATTTGGTTTTTGGATAACACGAAAGGTTGGAATGAAATGGCTAGAATCTAAGATTGAGTCAAGTCCAAAACTTTCATCTCTAAGATCAATGGTTGAACATCACCCAGCCAAAATTATAATATTTATTCGTTTGATTCCTGTACTTCCGTATGGAATTCAAAATGGTTTATGTGCGGTAGGTATCATGGAAATATTTATATTCTAAACCTTATATTAATTCAATTAATCAATCTAGATGGCACGAATTTCATATTCAACCTATATTTACTCATCATTGATTGGTTTGTTACCAGAGAATTGTTTAATAGTTTATGTTGGTACAACAATCAAAACTCTTTCCGACATTACAAATGGGAGCAAAAACCCTTTTACCTATTATCAACGATCATTGTTGGTTGTTGCCATTATTTTTGGCATTATATTATCTATAATTGGAAAGAAAGTTCTAAGCAGTAAATCACTTCTAAAGCCTCCATCAATTACCCTTTCAAGTGAATCATTGGTGACGACCATTGGTATTGATAGCCAAGAATCAGATAATCACGATCAAAAACAAGTGTTGGAATCAAAAGATTATATTTTAACGATTAAATCTTCTCTGCCCTCTACTTCTTCTTCTTCTTCCTCCTCCTCTTCTTCCTCTTCTTCCTCTTCTTCCTCTTCTTCTTCTTCTTCTTCTGTTTCTTCTCCTAATCACTTGCTGCATGCAACAACATTAAAATCGAGAAAAGAATAAAAATACAAAAACCACTTGTTCTTTTATTGCTATAAGAATCATTTAAATTGGGTTTGTCGTGTGTTTTAATTTGGTCAACTTAACATCGTGATCCAAGGAGCCCGTAACTAACCAATTAGAATTTGGATGCCAATCTACAGCCACAACAGGACCAGAGTGGCCTGATATTTGTCCTACTGGATTACTATTATCAATCTTTTAGGATGGAAAAGAATTTTTTAGTTGGGCAGTTTTAAAAATTATTATTTTTCTTTTTTTTTTTGCATACATTGTAAATTAAAGCATATTTTGAATTTGATCCAACCGCAAACGAGGTTCCCTCTGGATTGAATGCAATCTTTGTAGTTCTGTGAATGTCGGTGGGGAAACCAGGGTACTCATACTCCTTTTCTGGTTTTCCCATTGTATGTATATTCCATTGTGATAGCTTGCTGTCCTTGCCAATTGTAAACAACTTGTGATCAGAGAAAAACTGAACAGATATAATCTCATTACTGTGAGCTTGCCATCCACCAATTGGAGACCCACTTTTTATATCTAAAAGGTAAATAGGAGGAGATTAGAAAAAATGATGATTTTGTTTTAAAATGATTTCATTCTATTTTTTACGTACCAAAAATTCTAACTGTTCCATCAACACAACCAGTGGCCAACAAAGTTCCATTATTATTAAAAGACATTGAATTAATGATTGCATTCGATGAGGATAATCTATCTTCAATTTTCAGTGTTCTAAAGTTCCATGTATTTACCACCCCATCTGTTCGGGAATTGTTTGTTGACGAGGAAGCAAATGAATTGCCATTAGGATTACATACAATGTCTTCAACTCGAGGGTAGTCGGCAGAGGTATTAATATCTCCCACTGCCTTGTCTGTTGTTGAATTCCATAACTTGATTTTAGAATCTGTTGTTCCACATAGTAACTATAAATAATTGAAATGGGGGGGGGGGGGGGGGGGGGGGTTAGAACAATATAAAGTCATTTGTTTATAGCAGCAATAGTTGAAAATGTACCAATTTAGTTTTGTTTTCCCATTCCAATGAAATAACTTCTGATAAGCAATAAATGGTTGTATGTCTTGTAAAACCATCTACATTTGATATTCTGACAGTTCCATCAACCGAACTGCTTGCAATTTTTGACCCATTTGAAGAGAATTTACATCTTGTTATGGCTGTGGTATGAGATGTGCATGCTTCTTGAGATTCAATAGTATAGGATGACTCACCACCTCCAGTGTTGGCAGAGATTAATGATGGGTTCAAAGATATCTTTTGATTTCTTTTCCCAAGATCATCCATTTCAGTCATTTCAAATGAAGATGTTGGGTTAGATAAGGCTTGAACAGATCTTCTTGATCTTACTGATCCAATTACTACTTTATCATCTTCATCTAAATTGATATTAAGGTTAGCATTGATTATTACTTTGATTTTTCAAATTTTGACAATACCATTACTAACTGTTGAGGATTGTAATTTTTGTTGCATTGTAGGTGAAAGTGATTGGTCCAACTTTGCAGTATTTGAAGACTCTGTTCTTCTGCCTCTTGAAAATTGACTGTGGTCTGCCTTTTCTTCAGATGAAGAACCCTTTTCTTTTACCAAATCTCTTCTTGACTGATACTCCAATTTGTCGACCAATGACCTTAATTCTTCGTTTTGATTTATCAAACTTTCAACTTGTGATTCCAATCGCTTTCTGTTTTGTCTTTCAAGATTAAATTGTAGTATTTTTGGTAATGCTGCAAAAATGTGATTGTGATTAATATTAAATATAATTTAAATTGTCTCTTTACAGGTTTGTTAGAGAGAGAGATGAATGGATATTTACGAATATTTTTAAATATAGTTGATAGAAAATTTCGAAGACTTAGGGAAAATGCCTCTGACCAACCCTTGGAAAAGTAAACCTCAAATGCTGGATCAAAATGTGGAGTTTTAAGATATGGTAGTGCTAAAGATATTTATGATGATAATGGTAAATAAATATTTCAAAAACAACAATAACTAAATAAAACTACGTACCAAACCAATGCTTCCACTCTGGATCTTTAATTAATTCAGAGCTATAGATATCGAAAAACTCTCTAACCTTGTCCAATTTCCCACTATTAACAGCAGAGACTAGATAGTATTTCTTGAGAGAGTCTGAAAGCTTTTTAATGGTTGCAGAGAAATCTTGCCTGTTGACACTGCTATTGTTGTTGTTACTATTGTTGTTTGTTGTAGATGATGATGATGTAGATGATTTAAATCCATAATGAGTGTTATAATCTATTCTATTGAAAAATGTAGAATCGAGAAAGTTCCACAGCTCTATTAGGTGTTGTATGTCATAGTTGTTGATATATATATTGATCTGCTCTAATATCTTGTCCACCTGAAATCCCTTTAACTTATCACTCTTCTTTTCAGCTGAAAAGTAATGATTGGTTTGTGTAAACCCTCTAAATACAAGGTATTCTTTTACCAATTCATCAATATAACTAATTGATAAATGATTCATCTTTACTTTGCTATGCGGCGATATATATGTATCTAAATAAATTGGATGATGTTGTGCAGTGTATCAAAAAAAAAAAAAAAAAATCGAATATTGAAAATATTTTCTAAAGACAAGTCTGGTCCAGACCAGAAAAGTATACAACTAGTCGATAGTATTAAAAGTATTTTTTTTTATTTATTGTTTATTGAGGAAAACATTTTTCTTTGGTGTTGGGGCAATTGCTATTATTATAAATCAGAGAGGTGGTTCTTTTTAATTTACGAATTTTGGACAACCTTGTTGGATAGCGTTTTGAGAGGTTGCTGGAAGAGAAGCCCATTTGCCTTGGAGAGCAGACTTGATGAGTTGGTAGGTTTCAGAAAGTTTAACCTTGGTTTCTTCGGTCAAGTGGGGCAAAGATTGTTCGAAAATGTTGTAGACAGCAGGTACTCTTTCAAAAGTAACACCAAAAGTTTGTTCGGGGTACATTTTAAGGATCTCAATAAGATTTTCGGTACAAGAGGCAGATTCAGTCTCGTCAGTGATTGGAAGTTGAGAGAGCCACAATGGAACGATTTGGTTGGCGTGACCACTTAATTGTGGTTGATAACGAACGAATCTTCCAATTGCAGAGATTGCATTTTCAGTAGCCGTTATATTATCTTCATTCTTGGAGTTTGGACTAGAGATAAGTTTGTTAAGTCCCTGTAAGGATTGGATCAAGAATGGCTCGAATTGTTGGAGGGCAGTTTGTGAAGCAATACCCAATCCATATGAAGCGGCGTGACGTACGGTAGCGTCGTTACTACCAAGAGAGCTGATCATTGGTGGAATGACGTGAGTGTAAAGGTTGATGGCTTGTTTACCACCAAATTCGCAGAAATCGTCCAACAAACACAACATGGATGCTTGTACAGATTTCTCTTCAGAGTTGTCGTTGATCTTATTCAATACATTGGAGAGGATATCAGTGGCGATGGTTGGGATTGTGTTTTCCTTGTTCATTCTGATGAGGTCACCAATCATACCAGTGGCGCTACTGTAGGCATCGAGGATGTAATCGATTTCACCACCGTTTTGTGGATCATCATCTTCTTCATCTACATCGTTTTGTAAATCTTCCTTGAGTTCATCCAAATTTTCAATGACGACGATATAGGCAGTGACAATCGATTTGATTTGATCTTGGTTGAGTGTCTTTTCTCCCATGGCAATGATAAGATCACTGACATGTCTGAGCTTGGTAGAGATGATTTCAGAATTGGTTTCAGTGTTTGTAGATTCTAAAAGTCTCTTGAGGAGCATTTGGAAGAGTGTAGCAGTATCGCTACTGGTGATGGTGGTTTTGGCAATACAGATTGATAAAAGATTTGGAACGAGGGCAGCTGCGTTTGCTCTAATCTCTTCATTGAATTCATAGTCGAGAAGTTTGAGGACTGGTTCGATTAATTCTGGCAAGTATGAAAACATCATATCTTGTAAAATGTCGGCGTAGAAAGTTAACAATGAGAGAGCCAAAGCCTTGTTGTCCATGGCCATAACACCAACTTCAGAGATTTGATGTTCAAATTCATCTTCGTCGGTGATAATCTCTACCTTGGCCTTGACAGCATTGATAAGAGGCTGCATTGTGAAATTGAGGTATTGTGCAAATTCCTTGCCAAGACATTGACAGAATCTAGTACAAGCTCTGAGGAAAAAGTCAATTTGAGGGTCATCTGATTCAAATGCTGGTCTCTTGCTCATATATTCCATAAAGAGTTTGAGATCACCTGCAAACATTTCTTTGCCAACTGCAAGACCAATAAGACTGAGTGCTTCCATTGCACGTCCACGGAGCGCTCTAGTTTCTTTGGTGGTACTAGAATCCAATTTTTGAAGAATAAATGGAACAAATTGTTGATAGTACTAAGTGAGTGGAAAAATAATATTGAATATTAATATAACATGTCGACGACATCAATCCATCAGATTCTGCTGGTATTTAAAATATTTGTGTACATACTGGCTTGAATTGATCACCAATAACTTCAACAACTGATGAGAAAGCACATAGAGCATTTTCAGCAACAAAGTAATGTGGAGAATTGAGAAGTGGAAGAAGAGCAGTAAAGAGATCACTAGTGACTGGTTCAACCATGGTCTTTTCAGATTCCTCCAAGAATGAAGTAATAAAGAGACATGCTACACCTTGTACACGGGGGTTTGGATCTCTAATAATATGACCGAGTGCTGCAAACAACTGTTTGTGGTGAACTCTGAGATCATCACCATAATCTGTTGACATTTGTCCCAAACAAAAGAACAAAGCCCATCTTACTCTTGGGTTTGGATCATTTACAGTTACTAAAATTTCACTAAAATTAATTAATAAAAAAGAAAAAGTTTGAAATGTAAGTTTGTTGTTGTTGTTTTTAATATGATTCTTTTTTTTTTTTTTTTTTTCTTACTTTAATAATGGACCAAGATGCTTTGATAATTGATCCTTTAAACCTTCACCAATCATTGTTAAACTGAGTAAAGCAGCATATTTGTGATTCCAATGTGGAGATTTGATGAGTTTTGGAATAAATTCAATGATGATTGGGGCCAAAGCCTTTCCGAGACAATTTGCCAAACGATCGAAACCTTCTTGTGCAACATCGGCGTTTGTATTTTCTTCAGCCTCGTTTCTGTCGGTTTCTTTGCTGTTCCAAGTGTTGATATCGATTTCATCGACTTCAGACAACCATTTGTACATGAGTTCGACGAGACCATTGAGATGACCGAGGTTCTTTTTCCAGGCAGAGGCTCTTTTTTCGGCAAGCACCATAAAGAACTCAAATACATAGTGTCTAGTGTCATCTTCGGCGGTTTCATCAACCAAAATTTTGAAAAAAGTTTCAATCACAAGTGGAATGTGGTTTCTGAACCATTGTGGTTTGATTTCACAGATGGCAATAAATATATAGATGGCTTCTTGGGCACCCTTTTCTTGATGTGCCTCAACGGCGGCAGTGATGGTTCTCAACATGGTTGGGAGTAGTGGTTGGAAGATGGCAGAATCGATTTCTGGGATTGAAAGGAATTGAATGATTGCCTTTAATGAAGCAATTCGAACCATCAAACTTTGATCATTAAGACCCTTATCCATAAGTTGCTTGAACAATTCGATACTAGAGGCAATTTGTGGTCCCAAAAAAGGTACAATTTGTCCAATAATTAAATAACTTGTCTCTCTAAGAGCCTCGTTTGCACATGTGGCAGCATTAATTAAAAATGGAATTAAATCTCCCCATTGTCCTAAATAAATAAATAAAAAGAAAATAATGTTAAAAGGAATGAGTATTGGTTGTTTTGTTTGTTTGATTTCTTTTTTTTTTTTTTTTACTTACCCTTGATGATTAATTCAGGTGCCATCGAAGCAATGATATCGACAATCTTGTGTCTAATACTTGCTGATTGTTCAACTTGAACAGCATTAAGTAATTCAATCTTTAATGTATTTTTAGTGTCGCCTGATAATTTTTCCCACAATGATTTCTTGTGATCAGGCGATACAAGTGGACGAATCAATACTGATGCATACTCTTTTAGCTAAAAGAGTATAAAAGAAAAAAAAAAAAAAAATATGATTCTATTATTAATAATCTTTAAGAGTCCCTATGTAGTCTTTTAGTTTTGTTTGGTTGGATTAGTAATACTGTACAGTTTTATCGTCACATTTTACTGTAAGGAATAATAAGCAAGGAATCAATTGATTTGGTTGTTCCTTAAAGGCATTGAATCTTTCCTCTGCTTTCTTGATAGTCTCAGTGTCGCCACTTGCTAAAGCACGAATGATTTGGATGAATTCTTGTGGGATATGCTCCATTTTCGACTGTGTTTTACTGTCTTTTGTTCTGCTGCTGCTGCTGCTATATATATATATATAGTTTATGTTGTTGGGTATAGTAAAATATATATAACTATTGACTATATCTTGACTAACTCGACTGGTGACAAAGTTGAAGAAAGAGAGGAGAAGGAAGCAAAGAGTGATAAAAAAAAAAAAGCTCGTCGATAAAGTTTGTCAGCCAACGAAAAAAAAAAAAAAATTACAAAAAAAAAAGGGTCAATGAAAAAAAAAAAAGCTCCTTGTTAAGAAACCGAACGATGTTCAAAGTAACTAAACAAACGACAAACAAATTAATTAATGTCTATACAAAAGTATTAGCTATGATAGTATCATAGTATATTTAAATATATATATATATATATATTCCAAGGATGATTTTTTTTAAAAACTACTTAAAAAAATTTCAAAAAGAGGAAAAAAAAAAAAAACTTTGGTACAACCCTCCTGTTCAATTTTAGTATTATATTAGTTACTAAATTGTGATTCAATGATGATGATTTCAAATTATATGAGAAGAACAACATGTTCTTCCCAAAGACTTTCTTTAATAAGATCGTCCCATTACACAACAACAACAACAACAACATCAAAGTCAATGAAAGAAAAGATTGTTATGGGTATAGAAACAAGTTGTGATGATACTAGTGTTGCCATTGTCAAAGGAGATAGAACCATTCTATCACAATGTGATATTGCACAATGGGATATTCATCGAAAGTTTGGTGGCATTGTACCAAAGTTGGCAAAGGAATCACATGAAAAGAATATAGATCGTGCAATAGAATGTGCATTAAAAGATGCAAACAAGAGCATAGAAGAAATAGATGCAATTGCTGTTACAATGGGTCCTGGTATTGCATTTTCTTTGGATGTTGGTTTGGAAAAGGCAAGACAATTGGCAAAGAAACATTCTATACCATTCCTTGGTGTAAATCATCTCGAGGGTCATTGTCTTACTTGTAGACTCTCTGATGAAGGTGCTCACGTTCAATTTCCATTTTTGGTTCTTCTTGTTAGTGGTGGTCATACTCAATTGTTGATTTGTCATGCTGTTGGACAATACACTCAAATTGGTAATACTTTGGACGACTCTGTGGGTGAGGCTCTCGATAAGGCCGCACGTCTTCTTGGTTGTGAATTTGGTGAATTACACGATGGAGAAAAACTATACAAGAATATACACGGAGGTGAAGCAATAGAAATATTGGCAAAAAAAGGAAATCACAAAGGATATACACTACCAATCCCAATGGTATCATCTTTAAACTGTGATTTTTCTTTTTCTGGTCTAAAAAGTCATTTAAAAAAAACAATAGACTCTTTAAAAGAAAAAAATCAACAACAACAACAACAACAACAACAACAAGAAGAACAAGACAATACAACAAATGACAACAAACTACAGTTGGTTGGAGGTTTGACAAATCAACAAAGATATGATCTAGCTGCATCCTTTCAGTTTACTGTATTTATGCACCTAGTTAAAAAGACTGAACGTGCCTTTGATTGGTATATACATAATACCAACAAAACAATCTCTCAAGCTACCTCTGTTCCTTCAAAAAAATCAAAATCATCTAATCAAAATAATAATCAAAATAATAATAATAATAATAATCAAAATAATGGATCACATGGAGATGTTTTATTATCTCCACCTACATGTTTGGTAGTTACTGGAGGAGTATCAAAAAATCAAATGCTTAGAAAATTTTATCAAGAGATATCTAGCTTTTATAAACTCCCTGTGGTGTTTCCCAATCCATCACTGTGTACTGACAATGGAGCAATGATAGCGTGGGCAGGTATTGAAATGCTCAAAGAAGATCTTAATATTGATCCAGATGATGCCTTTTATATTCCTGTTTGGCCACTAGACCCATCACCACCAACACTTTTTGCAACCAACCTCACAAACGAAACTATTAATCAGAGAAAGAAATGGTTCACTGATACTGTAGAAAAATATAGCCCTACTGGCCAACTTCCTTTACCCTTGAAACAAAAATTACAACAAAACAACAACAAGAAATAATAAAAACTTTGGATAGAGGTTGAAAAGATCTTTATTTGTTCAACAATTAAATGGAATTTTTACAATCTAGTTCAGCACCTCTATTGTATAGTTGGACAGATATAAGGTTGATTTCCTTGTGGATAACCTTTTTTTTTTTTTTCTTTTTTTTTTTTTTATAAACCTTTATATATATATATATAACAAACTATTTGGTTACGTTGATTAAAAAATTGGGGGGTTTGTATTATTATTTAGATTATTATTAATTATTATTATTATTATTATTTAATTATTATTATTGTTTCATTATTATTATTGTTTAATATTATTTTGGATTGTTTTAGAACTCTTCATCTTCTGGAATTGGGCAAGCAGCAGCCTTGGTGACTTGTTCTTCGTATTGATTCATCAAAGTACGGTCAATTTCAACTTCAGCTGGTTTGAGGTTTGGAGCTTGAACCAAGGTGACAGTCTTGTTACCGAGGAGCTTGGAGGTTAACCAAATGAATGGCTTTTCGAAATTGTAGTTTGACTTGGCTGAAACATCATAGTATGATGAGTTGAAACGACGATGGAAATGGATTTGTGATGGCTTGACCTTACGATCCTTGACATCGACCTTGTTACCACACAAAACGATTGGGATGTTTTCGCAAACTCTGGTTAAATCATTGTGCCAGTTTGGACAATTCTTGTATGAAACACGTGATGTGACATCAAACATAATGATGGCACATTGACCTTGAATACTAGTATAGTAGAAAGAAAGGAAAAATTTTAGTAACGAAAAAAAAAAAAAAAAAATTTTGCTTTCGTCTTTCCCTCCAAAAATGAACAAGAGAGAGGAGACGAAAGAGAGTTGGTGTTTGTGTCCTACTACATACTAGTAACCATCTCTGAGACCACCGAATCTTTCTTGACCAGCAGTGTCCCAAATATTGAATGTAATCTTTCCAAAGTTTGTAAAGAAAGTGAGTGGATGAACAGCTACACCCAAAGTTGCTATTATTATTATTATTATTATTTGTTACATAAAGGTGTTTGTATAAATGTAATAAGATGATTTCAATATTAGTTATTGTTATTGTTTGTTGTAATCTTCTTGTTGTTGTTGTTGTTTGACATTTGATGTTTAAAATATTGATGTTTAAAATCAATAAATATATACAAACAAATTATTTAATTATTGATTTTAAAACTAACTTGCCAATGATTTGTACAAACAGTCTCTATCTGTCTCTGCTGTTTAGTTCTATTTAGTTTGATACATACGAATATATCTTGATTCGAATTCACCGGTCAAATGACGCTTGACAAAAGTAGTCTTACCGACACCTCCGTCACCTACTAATACTAATTTGATTGGATCAGATGAAGTTTGAGTTTCAGCCATTTCTGTTATGAGGATATAGTTAGAATGTTGTAAAAGAAGGATACAAAGTTTATGTCTCTAAATACCTGTATATTATAAAGATTTATCACAAAGTGAAGAAAAAGGATACAAGATACGGACTGCTTTTAAAGCGGGGTATGTTTTGGTGAACAAAAAGAAAAAATGCTCGTGACTTTTTTTGAATTTTTTTTTGAATTTTTCTCGTATTGAAGAAAGTTCTCGTTTTTTTTTTTGTGAACATATTCTATTATTGTCAACTTTTAATAACTTTATTTAGGTGATAACAGAAGTAAGTGGAGCATTGAATGTCGGTTGTGTTGGTAAAGAGACGTTGTTGATGGGTATAGTCACAGATTGAGGGTTTGTAACAACAGGGATTGAAGTTGTAGAAGTTGTCGTGGTTGTTGTTGTTGTTGGGAATAAATGATCAATATGATATGATAATTTCTGACAAAACATATAGAGAGGAGCCTGTGATGATTTTAAAGAGTTTGTAAAATCAACCAAATCTGTAAGATTATTAATGGCCATCATCTTTTTGTTTTGCGATTCTCCAGTTGGTGGCTGTTGTTGTTGTTGTTGTTGTTCGGCATTGATAGAGGTTGGCATGGTTTTGTTCCAATATCTAACGGTTGCATTTTGGTAATCATACAACAATGGAAAATCGACATAGATCTCTTGTTGTTTGGAAAAGAATCTAACGATCAACATTAATATTTGTCTGTCTTTTAGGTGAATCAGTGCTTCTCTGGGGTGCAAATTGGATGTATTCAAAAGTAATTCCATATTATACTTTGGTTTGTTATCTTCTGGTTCATTGATACCACTTCTTATAATTTTACACAACTCTATCCATACTTTTATGGGAAGTGTAAAGAAATTAACAAGAGATATAATGGTTTGCGTTCTGTATGAAAGTTGAGTATTCTTTTTGAAAAATATAGATAATGTATCCAGTTCAAACTTGCTTGGTGATGAATCTATTTAAACAAATTGTGTTAGAATATAGTAGTAGTGTACTCGATTAAATGATCATAAACCCGAATTATTTATATTTACCTGGTCTAGTATTTGTAGCTTCCATATCTACTTGGATGTATTCCCTGACTTGTACAATGACCGATACATTCTCATTTACAAATTTTAATTGATTTGGTGCATATTGAGCATCTTTGTACTAAAAAAATAAAATTAATGTTAGTCATCAATGTTGTTCAATCGCAAAGAATTAATAAAAAAACATACATGATTTTTAATAAGACTAGCAAAATTCTTTACAAGATAATGATAGTTTAAAAAGCAAAGTATGTTGTGTACGGTTGATTTGAGGGTTTTCAAAGGGACCAACCAAGAGGTACGTTGTCCCAATGGATTGTCCATTGATGGATGTCCAAGTCTTTGTTCCATAACTTGGTGGAGAGATGGTATTGGTGACAGTAGTTTCTTTTGTGTTTGCGATTGTTGTGAACTCAAGAGACTGGCCGTTGAGAAATAGGCATCTTCTACAATACAATGTTCTGTTGTCACTGCTCTAACATCAAGTGCGTGTCTAAAATAAAAAAAAAAAAAAAAAAAAGATGGTTAAAAAGGAAAGAGGAGAAAAAAAAAAGAATAATACCAATATACTTACTGGTTTCTATAAACCAATCTAATATGAGTACTGTTTCGAGGTATAATAACGGTCTCTAGTGGTGGGAAATAGGTGGTTGTGGATGGATATATGAGAGATTGTACGGCATATACCATTTCATTTGATATTGCAATCGAATTTAGAAAATTGAGGATAGAATTTGGTGTTTGATCATTGATTTTGGTTGCCATTGTTGGTGGAGCAGAGGTGGTTGGTGTGGTATTTGAAGGTGAGGTGTTGGCGGTATTATTATTATTATTTGTCGTAGTAATAGTTGTTATTGTTGTATTGGTTGAAATGGTATTGTTATAATTTAGAATTCTCTCATAAAATGGAACCAAGGGATTAACAAATGGTTGGTATTCAATTGAATAGTTTTTGCTTTGATTCACATAAATTCGAATGGTATGCTTTAAATCATTTGGTGTATTCTAATAAATCAATCAAAGATTAGTTATTTTGATCAAAAGATATATATATATATATGTGTATATAAAATATTGACTTACAATATTTGTACAAGTTAATTTAAGTTCAAGGGGAGCTATGTGATCGATATGGAAGATTAAAGATAATTTTGGTGTCGAGTTTAATTGTTTAATCATTTGCATACTGAGAGAAAGCATCTTGTTAACCGATTGAATGTCATTTTGGAATGAATTTAGCCAATTGTTGTTGGAAAACTATAAATAAATAAAAAATAGATTATTATTATTAGTATGGCAATCAGTAATATACAAGAAGTGATTGGTGGATATTTACTGTAGAGTAGGTAAAAGTCCACAAACCTGACAAGGAATGACTAATATGGTCATTTTGTACAAATGATGCTGGGTGACGTTGTTGTTGGGTGGTATTGGATTGGTCTACTTGATCATTCATAAAAACAAGTGGTGATTTATCATAAAATGAAATTGTACAGTATTGTTGATGTGATTGATCACTGTCGTTGCCATAGAATGATAAATACATCTTGTTTGTTTGGATAACTGAATTGTTTGGTTGGTATAAAAAAGAAATAGTTTCGTGTTGCATTGATTCGGTAAGGGAGGAGGAAGAGGACGGTTGGGGAATAATGGTATGGGCAATGTTTTCTTTTGACAAGAGTAGAGAGGCTTGTAATATTTTGATTTTCTTCTTGGCACTCTCTACCAATCTATAAAGTATGTTGTTGATTTGTTTTTGAAATTTAGTGTTTTGTTCAGTTGTGTTGGATGGTTGTTGTTGAATGAGACTGGTTAGTTCTTCGTCACTGTCCATTTTAAATATCGTAGGTTGTGACGAGTTGTTATTGTTGTTATTATTGAATAAAAAGATGGACGGCGTAAATACAGATGAAGAGTTGGTAGTTGTTGATGTATTTTGAATGGTAACAAAGAGATAAAATATTTCGTTTTCATTTGAAAATCTAATGCAAATATATTGTCCATTTGATTCCAAAAGTGTTTGAATTAAAATATCATTTTGTATTGGTATCTTGTAAAAGCATTCCATTTCCATAAATACTGCAGCCTCTTCTATACATGATAATAATGACTTTATAGATTGGTTAATGATGTTAATGATATGATATGATATGATATGATTTCTTTTTTTTTTTTTTTTTTGTAACATACTTTTAATCTAAAGAAATTAACAATTGATTTAATTTCCATATTATCATTGTTCAATCTGGTCTCTAGATTTAATAATAAATCTCTATTTTTCAAGGTAGAGTGATAAAGAGTATATTTCCCGTTTTGAAAGTTTACAGAAACGTCCAAATGGTTATTACTTCCATATAGTTTAATGAAAAGGGTAGCTGCTAAACTTTCGTCATCTATCATTTGTTTTTGATCGGTCGACGAGACAACACTACTGTTTTCAAATCCACATGAACCAATTAATTTAATATCGTCAAAAGATTTTACTTGTTGTTTTAATCTTTCCTCATAGAGTATAACATTTAGTTTTTGTAATCTTAAATAACCATGTAATTCAATAGCGCTAAATAAAATATTTTCCAAATTTAATGATGCCTAAAAAAAACAATTTAAATAAATTTCTTTTCTCTTTTCTCTTTTTTTTTAATTGTACATACGACATTAAAAGTGTAGTTTGGGATATTTGGATGAGTTAGAGAGGGAACATGGGAAATAATTAATTTTTGAGTATCTGGGTCGATTGCAATCTTGATATAGATATTTGGTTTTTTGTGATCAAAAGTGTTTGCCAATTCCTCTGGTATCCAATAAAATACAGTGATCGATTGATCCTTGACATCTTTTCCAAATATGCATCTTGTACTATTCTTTAGGATTGTTTTTTTAAGATTTTCGCTTTGAGCACAAAGTATGCTCAGTTGCGATGATACGACGAGGTAGTGCAACATGTTGTGTAGTTCATAAAGTGGTTGATTACTAGTGACTATTCTCGCTTGTATTCTATCTTGAACTTGCTTCATTTTATCGTCATAAGCAACCTTGATGGGGCCTTCTCCCTCTCGATCTTTTTGAGAATAGATAAACAAGTTAAAGCTTAACAATATCCAATTAGATTTATCCGATCCACCGTCAATAGACAGAAAACATTCATATTCATTTTCAACCTTTATATGAGCTTTTCCATCCTCTAAAAAAAGTTTGAAAATTAAAAAAAATTAATATAACTTTTATACTAATAATAATAATAATGTTATCATTTTATACATACCAACTTTAATTGGATCAAATTCTTTTGGAATATCAAGAGTAAATAGTTTGTATCTCAAGATACTGTTTAATTTTTCAATAGTCGATTGAATTTGAGCTGGTAGAGGTGGGGCAGGGGGTAGTACCCTTTTAATATTGGTTGGCATTCTCTGATAACTACCTGTTGTCAAGACATCAATAGCAGTAGGTACATCATATATTGGTGCTCTAGCATTGATCATTGCATCCTTTGTCATCATTAAATGATCTGCAGCATCTCTAAAATAATTATCCTCTTTGTTTAACATTTCAATTATTTCCTAAATCAAAAAAAAAAAAAAAAAAAAAAAAAAGAGTTGTGTCAATCAATCAATCAATCAATCAATCAATCAATCAATCAATCAATCAATCAATCAATCAATCAATCAATCAATCAATCAATCAATCAATCAATTGCATTATTATTATGGTCAATATATTTGGATATACTAGACATACATTTGCTTTTGTTAGAGTAGAGACATGTTGTGACCATTTGAGTAGTACAAGTAGTTTTAGAAACTTTTCTCTTGTAGCATCTAAATAGTCAACCAATTGTTTCTTTCTCTCAATATCACTTTCTTTTGGTAGTCTCTCTGTCAACGACATTAGATTATTGTATGATTGTTCGACAAGTCTATGAATGACTACTGATAATGAAATGGTAGTGGTGTTGTTGGTTGTTGCTGCTGGCGTGGCAATAGGTAAGCCCGCTGTTGGAGAGGATGATGATCCTCCACTACCACCTGCAGCAGATGGCTGATGATTATGATCGTTCATTTATATTCAATAACAAAAGAGAGATAGATAGATAGATAGAGAGTAAAATTGTAATATATGTATGAAACCTGCTATAAGTGTTAAAATGCAATTGTGATCATCGTCATCAAAAAAAATAAATAAATATGTTTTATATTTTTTTTTTTTTTTTTTTTTAATTGTTAAAATTAGTCTCAGTAATGAGTACTCATTCATTTTATCTTTATACACAATCCCAAAACATATATATATAAATAATCCTACCAAAAATTTTAATTTAAAAAAATAAATAAAAATAAAAAAAAATAAAAAGAATCAAAAAAAAAAAAAACGAACGAGAATAACAAAAGAATTTCCTTCGTTTGTCTTCGGTTTACTAGTGATTATCACCTTATCTTTTTTTTTTTTATTCTATTCTATTCTTTATATATATTGATATAAAGCAATAACAAACATATAAAAATGCAATATATTCCAACACAAAAAGAATCGCACATGTATGTTTTTGATATTGTTAACATCATGTTTACCTTTTTATAAATATTGACAAATCTCTCTCTCTCTTACAATTTACTATTATTATTTAATTTCTTTCAGATTATGTTGTATATGTGGTGTTTTAATAGCAGCCAATCCATCAAATATGTGTGTGGATTGTATTAGAAGTCAAGTTGATATTACAGAAGGAATACCCAAACAATTGATGGTACAATGGTGTAGAGGATGTAATAGATATCTACAACCACCAAATCATTGGGCAGCATGTGAATTGGAGAGTAGAGAATTATTGACATTGTGTATCAAACGTATCAAAGGTTTAACCAAAGTAAAGTTGGTTGATGCCGGTTGGGTATGGACTGAACCACATTCTAGACGTCTCAAAGTTAAATTGACCATTCAAAAGGAAGTTTTTGCATCTGCCATTCTTCAACAAGTATTTATCGTTGAATTTGTTGTCTCTGGTCAACAATGTACTAGTTGTCAACGTCTCGATGCCAAGGATACATGGAATGCCGTCGTTCAACTCCGTCAAAAGGTAGATCACAAACGTACATTCCTTTTCCTCGAACAAGTCATCCTCAAACACAATGCTCATTCGCAAGCACTAAACATCAAGGAACGTAGTGATGGTCTAGATTTCTATTTTGCCAACAAGAATCATGCATCTAAATTTGTAGAATTCATCTCTGCCATTGCACCTGTGCGTTCAAAAAAATCAGAGCAATTGATTTCTCACGATGAACAAAATAACACTGCCAATCACAAACACTCGAATTCCGTCGAAATCGTTCCACTCTGCAAAGACGATCTAGTATGTTTGCCACCAAAATTAATGACATCGCTCGGTGGTATCGGTCCAATTGTACTAGTCACCAAGGTATCAAATGTAATCCACATTATCGATCCCAACTCGTTGCAAACAGCCGAAATCTCTTCCACTAGTTTCTGGAATACTCCATTCCGTGCCATCACTGGTTACAAGCAAATGATTGAATTCACCGTACTCGATGTCAGTCTTACAGGCGAGAGAAAAGGAAAGTTTGCTTTGGCCGATGTTCAATTGGTGCGTAGCTCTGATTTTGGTGTCAATGATAATACATTTTTCGTTCGTACACATTTGGGTCATCTATTTAATGCAGGTGATCTTGCACTTGGATACGATCTTTCAACTGCCATTTTCAACGACTCTGACATGGAAGCAATCGGAAAGCATCGTAGTGCAAACATTCCAGAGATTGTTTTGGTTAAAAAGACTTTCCCAGTGACCGATCTCAAACAACGCCATTGGACCATCAGAAACATGAACAAGGAAGGTCAAGAAAACATCAGAAAGAACGACGTTGAAAAGGCTGAACGTGATCAACAAGACTTTGTCAGAGAAATTGAAGAAGATGCCGACATGCGTTCAAAGATCAACATTTACAAACAAGGAAACGCTGCAGAGATTCTCAAACAACGTATCAAACATAAAAAGGATTCCGGTTACGAAGATCATGAAATCAATGAAGTCACTTTGGAAGAACTTTTGGACGAGATGGATATCAACGATCAAGATTTTGGTGAAGCCGATGAAGATGATCAAGATTATGAAGACGATGAAGATTATGATGATGATGATGAAGATGATGAAATGATGGAATAAAAAAATAAATAATAAATAAATATTCTTTATATACAAATATATATTGAGTTTTTAGGGGTGCTTGTTCGTTTTCTTTGGCGCCTTTTTTCATTTCAAAAAAAGTTTTTTTTTTTCTTGACCATATTTTGTTGTAGTGTTGGATAATTGATATAACATTAATATATATAATAGAGAGAGAGAAAGAGAAAGAAAGATTGAGATGAATAATGGTATCAACTAGTCAAAAAGATCAAGATTCATCAATGTCCCAATCAATAGTGGAATTTGAATCAAAATATTCAAAACTTTTAACACCTTTAAAGTATGAAAGAATAGTATAGCAGCGCTTGTAGTAGTATTTGTTCAAAAATGTGTTATTAACCATTGAAATCTTTTGTTTATTTAGAGAATTGGCAGATAATTGGAACATCGATATATCTGCAGAATTGGAAGATTATTTACAAGATTTGACATCGGTCACATTCACATTTGATGGTAGTGGAAAGAAGTTTAGTTTTGCAGAAGGTTAGTAGTAATAATAATAATAATAATAATAATGATGATTATGGTGGTTTTATTAACTTATTATTCTTCTTTTTCTTTTTTTTACTACTACTACTACTATAGCTGCATTGGTAATTCAAGGATCTGCTGTTGTCTATAGTAAAAAAGTAGAATATTTGTATAGTTTTATTTACCAAACTCTTGAACATTTACAATCAAAGAGAAAGAAACATAATTCCTCAATAGATAGTCAAGGAAATGATCGTGATACCAAAGTAAAAGATACAATACAATCTGATTTCTTTGAAGATCTAGAAGGTACCTTGGAGGAATCTGATAATATAGATCTCGATGACCAATTATCTTCTTCTTCGACGATTGCTATCACTGGTGCCGAAGATCAAGTTGACAATATGGCACAAGGTGACTACGATGATGACAACAACAACAACAACAACAAAAATAACAACAAAAACAAAGACAGATCAGAAAGACGCAGAACTCTCAAAAATCAAAATTTTGATTATGACCATGCTCAACTAAACGCATATCACTCAATAATCATGAACGAAACACCATCAACCAATTCATCCAACTCGGCATCTGATAATATGGCCAAAGAAAGTAGTGTAGGTACGAGTAACCCAAATGACGCCACTACAAGCAAATCTACATTTATGATGAACAAGAGCAGAGTAACAAAAGATGGAGCTCTCAGTCTTGGAGTAAGCTTGGGATCAGATTTGGATCATTTTGAATCTCTTGGTCAAATAACAGACAAAGTGGCAACTGGTTCAAAGAAGCAAAAATCGTCTGATGAGTCACTAGAAAATAATGGGATTGGTATTGCCCCAGATATTGAAAATGATTTCAACAACAACAACAACATAGAAAATAATAGTGACAGTTTTCCAAATGATATCCCTAATGGAGGGGATGACCTAACGGACAATTTGGTGGTAGACACCCAAATTGTTGAAGAATCAGATGACGACAATGGTGATATTTATGGTAATGATGACTATGGTGGCCATGAAACAAGCGACGACCCCCCAAGTGATGTTGGAGAAGAAGAAAAGGCAAAAAACAACAAAAGACAGGAAAAAGAAAAGGAAATCGAGAAACTAAAATCAAAGATCAAAGCAATTGCAAATCCTTGGTTATTATTGGACCCACACGAAGAATCTACAGACGAAAAGCCATTTAAAAGAGGAAAGGC
The DNA here is from genome assembly GCF_000203815.1 of Cavenderia fasciculata. Lineage (NCBI taxonomy): Eukaryota > Evosea > Eumycetozoa > Acytosteliales > Cavenderiaceae > Cavenderia > Cavenderia fasciculata. Next base: position 478,940 of record NW_004457715.1, read on the forward strand.
CTTCTCGCTCCCCGTTCACAGAAAAGGACCCAACCTATCCTCGAGCAAACAATCAGAAATCCAATTCAAGTCGGGAGATTTAATCATATTTCCAACAGAAACATTGGCACTGAGAGGGAACTTTTTCAAAGATTTATCCTATCTCTACCAAAAGAATATCAATCAATCAAGAGGTGCTAGATTGGCTTTAATTCATCAAGTGGAACGAGCAAACAGGAAAACTCAAGACCAGGATCAATCTGCTAGCACCAATGTGACAGAACCATCTGGTCATCATGATGATACTGGCTTGGTAGATGACTACCTCATTGATGAGGCAGAGGAAGAATACAATAACAATGATCATGGTGGAATCGATAGTGATTCTGATGATGGCGGCGGTGGACTGGATATAGCAGCAGGAGAGAATGGTTATGATGGGGATTCGGATTTGCCATCTTATGATTTCAGTAGAATTTCAACTACAGGAGAGGATGATTTTGGCAATAGATATTACGATACAGACTACACTAGTAGCGGTAGTCCTGAAAAATCGTATGAAGAAATGTGCAAAGAGTATATTGGAAGCTATTTGGATAGTGCAAAACAACTTTTACAAGAGACTGCACTCATGCAAAGATTAAATCAATGGAATAACAAAATCATCCCCCTTCTCGAAGAACAATCGTCCCGTCCACCATTTGACATCCAATCATATAGCACTGGTATAGTGTCAAAGGCTTCATCCATTTTCAAAGATAAATGTCACATGGACCAAGAAGACAAGCTGACAGACGCTACTATTGGCGAAAAAAACAAAGAATTGAAACAAGATTCCCTCATTTCCTTTAAAGAATTGGTTGGACAAGAATATTCTGGCTATGAAATATGCAGAAAGTTTGCAAGTTGTTTGCAATTGGCAAATAGTGGAAATTTGGAAATCATTAGCAACAAAACAATGGACAATCTTTCCTTTCATCTTTTATCAAATACACCAAAACATGGACACGAAATTGGAGACTTTACAGATTATCAAGACGATGATGATTCAACTAAAAAAATCACAAAAAATAAGGAGTCAGAGTCAGAGAAAGAGTCAGATTCTGAATCAGACTATGAATCAAAACCAAAACCAAAACCTAAAAAGAAAAGGCAACCATTAAAAAAAAAGGACTAATAAAAAACTTTATTGAAAAGGGTAGGAGAAAAATTCAAGTATTGATCTCTTACTCCAAATTTGTATATTTTTAAAAAAGGCTAGTTATGGTTTTAGTACATCCATGAACAAAAAGTTTATGGTTTGAAACAAAGTGATCCGTAATGGAACTCTGAATAATGGGACAAGAGGAATACTTTTGTATTTTCAATCTTGGTGGGAATAATTTCAATAAAGAAATGGCTTGTGCTCTCTACCGATGATATGATACTAATCTTTGCTTTGTAAATCTCTGCTGCTGCCAAAAGTGTCAAGTGATCACCCCAAATTCCATTCTTTGACATTTCATTACAATAATCTTCCCAGCTACCATTTACAAATTGACATAAAGTTGCTCCATTTGGCTAAAAATAAATAAATAATAAAGAAATAAATAAAGTTAATAAATAAATAAATCTCTGTTATTATTTATACATACAAAAGAAAAATCCTTATTTTTTCGGAGCCAATCGACTATAGTTTTTCTAACATCTTGACTATGGTTTAAATCATCAAAGATTTGGTCAGACAAGGCATGCATTTGACAATTTCCATCACCTGGAATTTCTTTACTGTTTTGAAGCTAATAAATAAATAAAACTAATTGTTAGGCTTTTGTATTTTTGTTTGTTGTGATTAAATCTTACCATATAAAGGTCCAATCTTTCACTTAATCTTTGCTTGGCGATTTCGGCCTCCTTTGATTCTTTTGGCTGAGTCATGCTTAGAAGGATAACAGAAGAGATGAGAAGTGAATCATTGTTCATATATTTGGGAGCGCAACCTTCAATAATTTGCTTTTGTTTAAATTCATTGTAAAGCGATTGGTTGTTTTCTTGTTGAACTTGTTGTTGTTTTTGTTTTTCTTGTTCCCGTCTAATTTCTTGTTCACTCAATCTTTTTTGTTCAGAATCAATAGATGACATTAGTTCCTTGTACCAACTTTTAGAGCTGTAGGGAGCAATATCTGGATCAGTTCTTACGAGATTTGCTCTTTCAATACGATTGAATGCATCATTGATGAAAAGCTGAATCCAACTTTGTGCCTTTTCTTCAATACCAAGCAAACAACAAGTTTTTGCATAAACAAACCAATACTCTATTGGAAAAAAAAAAAACATTAGTCTATCTATCTATCTAATATTATTTAAAATTATTATTCTTACCTGGATTATTAATAGGATCCTTTTCAAATTCCACAAGGTAAGATCTATTTGATTGGTTCAATAAATCGTTTAAAATTGAATAGATTTTCGGATCAAATGAATGATCGTTTTTAAAGTTGAAAAACTGAAGAGAATCGATTCTGTAGACGACTTGATGGTATTTAAAGAAAGAGTAGCAAAAAGAACCAAAAGAATATCGAAAGGTTGGGATGTTTGGGTTCTTTTGGACGAGAATTTGAAGGTTTTCATAGATTTTGTTGGAGTAATTTAACTTTTCTAGGTCGCTTGGTCCTTGAAGTGTCCAATGTCCACAGTGAAGAAGTGAGAATAGATAGCGTTGGTAGCTAAGAATTATATGAGGTTGAGCATCAGCATATGCAAGTGGTTGCGGTGATGAAATAAATATTGATCTTAATTGTTTGAGGCATTCCAACTCTTTTTTAAAATGAATTATTAATGGAATATCGAGTTGTTGGATGATGCTATTATTAATATTTGGTGGTTGCAATAGTTGTTGTTCCTGTTGTTGTTGTTTCAAAGCAAATGAAAGTTTTTCAATCATCAAGGCACAGACTGAAAGATAGATTGTGATTATCTTGGAAAATCTTTCTTGGTTGCAATGTAAGCTCTTTGCGACAATAAGAGCTGCAATACCATCTATGTAGTATTGTAAAACATCGATACGAGTAGGATTGACAGGGATTGGTGGTGCCTTTTCCCTTGGAAGAATAAAAGGGATCAGACCCGATTGAATGTGCTGACCAAACTTTATATTGTAAACAGCCTTTTCATATTCTTTTGAGGTGGGCAATGATAAACTATTAAAGTTTGATGCATTTTCACCGATATACAATTTCTTAAACGTTAGAAATCGATCATGTAACAATCCAATGTTTAAATCTAATTTATCATTCATTGTTTGATAAAAATGAGAAAGAAGAGGAAGTGGAGGAGGAAGAGGAGGAAGAGGAGGAGGCTGGTTATTATTATTATTCTACTGTATTTTGATTATAATATTATACTATAGAGATGTAAATGATGAGATGTTATTGCTGCTGATAGTTATTAAATACAAGTAATACAGATATATAGAGAGAGAGAGAAAAAAAGAGATAGATAGGTGTAAACTACTACTACTAGATAACAACAATAGTGTAATTTTTTTTTAATTAAAATAGAGAGAATTTTTTTTGAAAACTTTACCCCCACACAACCACTCTTGAAAAAATGGGACAATTTAAATTAAGAAAAAAGGAAATGTTTATTTTAATTTATTTATTTTATTTTTCGGGGGGGGGGGGGTTTTGTTGTTGTTGTTAATCTCTTTTAATTCTTCTTGTTGAAGATGATAAGAATAAATTGACGAGAGATTTTCTTATCAAATCGAATGGAATGATAGAGAGAGAGGCAATGATGACGACGACCCATTCATTGAGAGTAAGTCCAACAGTACGTAGGACAGAACCACCGATATAGGTAAAGACGATTTGAACGCAAAAGATGAAAAAGATGACTACAATGAAACCCTTGTTATCGAGGAGATGGTCAAAGAGGTTCAAACGATTGGTACGAACATTGAATGCGTTGATGACTGCCAAAAAGATGAAAAAGGCAAAAAAGGCGGTAAGGAATACCGGTTCCGATGTTACACCATCTCTTGTAAAGTAGGATTCAACCCAGTCATTGGTGAGGAATGCAACTGACATAATTGAAATGTATGGACCACCTCCTAGGATTGAGAACCACATACGAGGGGTAATGATATTTTGGTCACGTTTGATTGGTTTCTCCTTCATATAACGATCGAGTGCTGGTTCACCTCCAAATGCCAATGCTGCCAATGTATCCATGACAAGATTGACCCAGAGTAATTGGATCAATGTCAATGGGAAATCAAAACCCATAAATGGTCCGAGGAATACGATCATAGTCGATGCAACATTGATAGTCGATTGAAAGACGATAAACTTTTGAATTGATTTGTAAATGGTACGACCATAGAGGACTGCTTGCGTAATAGAGGCAAAGTTATCATCGAGGATAACGATATCGGCTGCTTCTTTTGATACCTCTGATCCAGATCCCATGGCAAAACCAACATCGGCATGTTTGAGAGCGGCACTGTCGTTGACACCATCACCAGTCATACCTACGACCTTGTGGAGATCTTGAGACACTTGTACGAAACGAGTTTTATCCGATGGAAGAGCACGAGACACTACACGAAGATGTGGAATCATTTCTTTGAGACGATCGTTTGATACATGTTGTAAATCCAAACTGGTCATGACAACACCTGGTTGCAATTCTTCACCTGGTTGAATAAGTCCAATTTGATGAGCAACAGCAATTGCAGTTTCCTTTTTATCACCGGTGATCATAACAACTTGAATACCAGCATTCTTGGCCAATTGAATCGATGACTTGCTCTCTTCTCTAATCTCGTCGTGTACACCGACAACACCAACCAAAATAAGATTGTTTGGCAAGCTTTCACCTTCTTTTAATGCCTCTTTGGCAACGGCTACAGCAATGACTCTGATACCTTGTTCCGATAGTTTGTTCATTTCATTGGTCAATGAATCGATATCTGAAATAGGTTCAATATGGCCATCTTCATTAAAATGTGATGTACAATGTGAAATAACAATTTCTGGTGCTCCCTTTAAACATGATAATTCAATTTTACCTGTTCCTAATTTTTGTGAACATCTAAAAAAAAAGGTATAAATAAATATATAGTCTATTTTTTTTTTTTTTTTTTTTTTTTCATACTTTAAAATACCAAGAGGAGGTTTACCAGATGGACCACCAACTTGAGGAATACTAAGAGTAGCAGCAGAATACTTTCTTTCAGAATGGAATAAAACTTCTCTGATGATTTCAACATCAAAGTCGGCCATTAAAGATTGCTTATCAAGGAATTGTAAAAGGGCCTTATCAGAGGCATTACCACCAGCGATTTGACCATCTTCATCAATGACAGAACTTGTTGATTCACGAACAGCAAATGAAAGTACATCTCTCAATTCTGTTGGAATTTGATTGTAACCCCTGTAGGTGTGACCTGAACCAGAGATGAATGTACGTGGCGTAAAAGTACCCTTGGTAAGAGTACCAGTCTTGTCGACAAAGAGAATATCCAAACTACCGGCAGTTTCGATACCCAACAACTTTCTTACCAAAACCTTGGCTTTGAGGAGTTTACGCATATTGAGTGATAGGACAATGGCAATCATCATTGGTAGACCTTCTGGGACGGCAACGACAATGATGATGATGGCGAGTGTAATAGAGTTGACAACGTCACGTAATACGATTGGATAGTTGGAGACGTATTGTTTAATGAGAGGCCAGTTGTAGTTTTGATCCATAACCAATTGCTTAAAGAGGAAAGAGACAACGATAAATGAAGCACCAATGTAACCAATTGTAGAGATACCATCGGCAAGGTTGGACAATTTAATTTGGAGTGGTGATTCACGTTCGTCAGCCTTTGAAAGTTCAATAGCCAATTCACCATACAAAGTATCGTTACCTACACTGTCTACGAGCAAGACACCTTCACCGTCTTCTACAACAGATCCTCTAAAGCAGAGATAGTGATCGGCAAAGTTGTTTTTAAAGGATGGTTGATAGTCCTTTGGTGCAACAATCTTTTTCTCCAATTCACTCTCACCGTTGAGTGTCGATTGATTGATGTAGAGTTCACCTGCAACCAATTTACCATCGGCTGGTACCTTGTCTCCTGCTTGCAATAGAATATAGTCACCGACGACTACATCAAATGCATAGATTTGTTGAACATGATTTCCGTTTCTAAAGACATTGCATTTGATACGTGATGCCTTTTCTTGGAGCTCTTGGAATGAGTTTTCGTTTTTGTACTCTGAGTAGGTAGATACAAAGGTGGCAAGGAATACTGCACTAGCAATACCTACTCCTTCAAACCATTCTGCATAACCAAAAAATGCTAATGCAACAGTAATAACCAATGCTATACAAAGAATATGAATCAATGGATCTTGAAAGTTCTCCATCAGTTTTTCAATAAACGATTCTACTTTTACTGGTGGCAATGTATTGGCTCCATATTTCTTTCGGCTTTCCAATACTTTATTATCTTCAAGTCCATGAAAATGATATTTTACCATGTCTAGTTAGTTTTTTTTATTTATTATTTATTATTACTATTTATTTATTACTATTATTATTATTATTATTATTATTTTACTACTACTACTAAGTTGGAGGGAAAAAATATATAAATAGGTTCACTGTCTCTCTTAATAATATAAATACAGAGTATATAGAGAGATATATAAATATATATGTATATATGTAATGGGTGTTGATGATACAAAAACATTACACGAAGAACATCGCACGTCAACAAAAATTAAAAAAAAAAATAAAAAAAAAGAAATTCATAAAAAAAAACCCAACCCCGTTTGCATCGTCACTCGTCCGAATTAATAAAAGAGTTTGATGATTCACAAAGCTTTACCGTTATTTTATTTTCCCAAACAGATTTACAGACTTTTTTATTTATAATGCAGACTGTACAGTTACTTTGTTTTAGAAACATTTTCTATGTACAATTGATTTACCATATTCTTGGTATTCTTGTCTAGTTATCCATTGATCAGAAAATGTTGATAAATCACCCAATACCGATCCACCACACCACACACTGTGCTCTCTATTGTCGGGTGCTGAAATTTTAACGGGCATGTTGGTTAGGTGTTCGAGTTCTGCTTGAAGTCTCTGGGGAAAGCCATTTGCTTTGGTCGATCCACCAGAAATGACAATATTTTTGTACAATTCCTTTCTAATGTCAACATCGCAACCCATGATGGATTCGTGCAAGAGTTGTTGGACACCTCCTCCACCTTGGATATCCATACCAAGCAGAGAAGGATTGAAAAAGGGTTCATAACAACGGAATCGTTCATTGCCAATGCTCAGCACTTGTTTGTCTGGCATGGTATAGTCCACTTCTTCTGTCACTGGTTGTTTCATAGAATCGACATAGTCCATAGAGACAAATGATGTTTTTTCTTTAATATCTCTAACTATTTCTCTCTCGGCTGTTGTTGTGAATGCGTATCCACGTTCTGTCAATAGTCTCATCAAGTACTCTGTTATGTCTCGACCACCTAGATCCAATCTTTTGACATTGTGTGACATGCAATAACCTTCGTAAATGGGAACAGTATGACAAACTCCATCACCACAGTCCAGTACGGTTCCAGTTGTTCGTCCACTGGCGTATAGTGACAAAACAGCTTGAATAGCAATATAGACGGCTGGGACATTAAAGTATTCCATCATAATTTCCAACATTTTTTCACGGTTTGCCTTTGGATTGAGAGGTGCTTCTGTGAGAATGACAGGATGTTTTGATGAATCGACTCTGAGTTCATTTGTGAATGTGTACTCCCATATAGTTTCCATATCGCTCCAATTGGTAATGATACCATGTTCGATTGGGTATTTTATCGAGAGAATACCACGTTTTTGTTGTGCTTCGTCTCCAACATATTTGTCCTTGCCCATACTCTTCATTACGTTTACATGTAACGGATATCCAACAATTGATGGAAATACACAACGTGGTTGGTCTTCTCCTGCAAATCCTGCTTTTACCACACCTGATCCATTGTCAATAACCAAACATTTTTCGTTGATTGACTGTAGAAACTCTAGATTTGATATTTTCTTTGCCTTTGAGACTGGTGGAAGTGGTGGAGGAGTTGGGAGATTGTCTTGTAGCGTAGCTTTTGATATTGTCATTGGTACAACAGATTCAACAACAGGTGGTACTTGGCTTTGTTCAAACGATAGTTTACTGGTTTGTTCCCATAGTTTATCCATTTCATCGTCTGCAGCTGGTGGTAGTACTGTTGAGGTGGTGGCTGTGCTACTTTCAAGTATAAAGAAAGTCCATGGACTATCTTTAACTTGATTGTGCTCCAAATACACAGCAATAGCGTAACCACCGGCTACAGGTGGAGTATACTTGACAGTATATGTACCATTGTTGTTGTCCTTTACATCTCCATGTATTTGTATTCCAGGTGGACCTTGAATAAAAGCATAAAATTTATCTCCACCAACCTTTCTAACCTGTCCCTTTGAATCTCTAGCTTCAATCGTAAATGTGCTAGACAATTTTGGTTGTCCTTGCTCCAATCCGTCACCATAACAACGACAATGCAATGCGTCTGTTGGTAACGATTCTTGTTGTGGTTGTGCAATATTTGCAATAAAAGGACTGTTTTTGATTTGTGTATTTCCTAGATAGACAGCAATGGCATATCCACCAACTTTTTGAGGTCGATAAGAGACATTATATGAACCATCATTGTTATCCTTTATGGTTCCATAAATCTGATCTCCAAATTGTCCTTGAATTAATACATGGTATGTATCTCCGCCATTGGTCATCTTTTGGTTGTTGGTATCATATGACTGAATAGTAAACAATGAATCTTGTGTCAATGTACCACTCTTTAGTCCAGGTCCAAATACTTTGCAATTGTTGGCATCACAATTTGCTTTTTGAATAACAGTTGGCACTGATGGGAATTGTAAATCCAATGACGAGGGTGCAGTGGTGGCTGCTGTAGGAACTGATGGAAAATCTAAAATAGAAGAGTCAATGGTACTGTTTGTTGGTGTTGATGGTAATTGTTCTGCCAATGAACTAAGACTAAGATCTGGAATACTTTGTTGTAAATCTACAAGTGGTGGTAATAACTAAAAGAAAAGACAAAGTTAGACCACAAGTTTAAAATAAATTTTAGTGATGTGTAAAATATTTACAGGTGTCTCCCAAGCAATATTATGCTTTTTGGCAATGTTACTTAGATAATAATTGATGAGTGAATCCTCTGGTGGTTTGTTTGATAATCGGTGAACAATCTAGAAAAAAAAAAAAAAAGAATAATTGGTAAATTAAATTGAAAAGGATTAAATAATATATAACAACATACTTTTGGATTAATACAACAACAATCTATACATTCTTCTGGAAACTTCTTTCCAAATTTTTCAATTAATCTTTTTCTAATTTTGTACAATTCTACTTGTTTTTCTAAATATGGTGAAGCAAATATGATACTACAAATTGCTTCCTTTAGATCAGGTGGACATATTCTAAATATAATAGACAAGACAGATTAATATTAATCAATCAAAAACCACTTAAACTCTTCTTCTTCTTTCAAAGATTACTTACTTTACACCTTCTAAAGCTCTGACTCTATTATTAATAGTTTCACAATAGATGATAAGAATTCCTAAAACCTCTGTTTGATAGTCTTCATTGATAACTGCAACAGTTTTCACGCGTGCTTGATCTTCTTTACCCAATGTCAATAACTCTGCAATCTCTTTTTTGTGTAGATTACCTTGCTCAATATTTTTGTTTTTGTGTAATAATAATCTACTGCTTGCTAACTTGAGAAGTAATCCCCTAAAGAGTGATGATTTAAAAAAGAGGAGTGTAAGAAACTTTGTGAGAAAGATTCTTTTTGTACATCACATACATGTTATTTGCAGTAAACTTTGTCATGTTTCTTCTTTAAAATTTAAATAAAAAGTATAAGTAATAGTAGTGGTAGTAGTAGTAAAATAGTAAACGAGTAATATAATAATCAGTATTATACTATTTAGCAATAGTATTAATCCTGCGACCCCAAGTGAAGAGTAAAAAAAAAAAAATAATTTAAATTTTAATTAAAAAAATATTTTTTGTTCAAAGAAACTTTCGAATCCTGGAAAGCTAGTGTAATAGTTTTTATTTATTCTCTTAGCTCGAGATGATTAAAATCCAGCACTTTTAATCTTTTTCAAGGGTTGGATAGGTGCTTGAGTTTTTGGTACAACCTTTGGTAAAACGTCTGTTGCAGTTGGTGGTTGAGCAGCAGCAGCAGCAGCAGCAGCAGCACCTGCTGATTCGGTTTGTTGTGTTTCTCCACTATCGATTTCATCATTTGTCCTCTTTTTCTTTAGATTTGTGCTTGCTGCAAGTCCATTTCCAAATTCATCTGTCTGTTTATAATGTTTCATTCTATAATCAGTTGATCTCTTTTCCTTTTTAGCGTCCTCTTCCTTTTTATGTTGTTTCTCTTGTTTTGATGTTATTTTATTCTAAATAAATATAAATAATTTAATTTGTTAATATTATTATTATTTATATATTTATATAAATATATATTTTTAAATTACCAATTCAGTTGGAGTTTCACGTAAAGCAAAACTTTTTGAAATGTGACCAAGATGTAAACTACCAATATGAAAGACATATTTTAATTCTGCTCTATGGGTAGAGTAGGCTCTAAGATGTGACTGATATGCCAATCTAGCAAGGTCACGTGCTCCCTCATCTTCCAGGATTAATCTTTCAAGAATCAATTGTAGATCATGAACTTGTGATTCCAATTGAGTTGATCTTTTTGTTTTTTTTAGTTGACCATCTGTCGAGTGATAAAGACTTTGAAAGATTGTAGTAACATTCATTTCTGATGGGTCAATACCCAATCTTGCCAAATGTTGAACATATTTCTTTTCCGTTGGGAGAAGGAATATAATGGCAGAACCCGTGTGTCCAATACGTGCAGTTCTACCAATTCTATGTACATAGTCTTTGGTATCAGAGCATGGATCATATTGAATAATCCAATTAACTTGTGGTAAATCTAATCCACGTGCAGCTAAAAATAATATAAAAAATAAATAAAAATAAATCAAATCTATTAGTACCTATTATGATTTTACTACTAAAAATTGATTTACTTACCAACATCAGTTGTTAACAATATACCCTTTTTAGCTTTTTGAAATTTGAAAAAGGTATCGGTTCTATGTTTTTGATCAATTTCACCATGCAATTTAAAAACTGGAGTGTCAAACAAATCAACTTTTTCTTTTTCATCGTCATCATCATCTTGGTCTTGATCATCTTTTTTCTTCTTTTTGTTTTCCAATTTTGCATTTGTAAACAAATGGTAATGGAAATCTACTGAAGAACAAGATGAAAAGAATACTATCATTTTTGAATTTCCTGTTGAACTAGAAGGAAGGAAGGAAGGAAGAAGAAAAAAAAACAAAAATTAGAATAGAATAATATATTTTTTGTTTTTTTTTTTTAATTTACATTTGAGATTGAGTAGTTTTCCATTTCATAAAAGAAACTAAAGCAACTAATCTTTCCTTTGCTTCAACTTCAACATAATATTGATCCAATTGTTTTGGTGCTACAAGGGTAGAGTTTTTCAATAATGTATCCAAAGTTGTTTTGTCTCCGTCTTCCTTTACTGTAAGTGTTTGTTTTTCGTCCATTTCGTCGCCATCGGCTTGGTCATCAACCATAATGTCTTGAGACTTGTCAACAGCAACATAAACAGGTTTATATAGAGATAAATTTGCCAATCTATTGATACCCTCTGTCAAAGTGGCAGAGACCAATATATTTTGTCTGTGTACAAATGGTGATGTTGGAATGCTGGTGGTGGTGGTTGTAGTTGCAACGGTGGTATCAGTATTGATTGTAGCTGGTTTTAAAATCTTTGTTCTATTGATATTTAACAATTCAATGATGGCAGTGATATCCTTTTCAAAGCCAAGATCGAGTAACCTATCAGCTTCATCCAAAACCAAGAATCTAGTTCTAGCTATTTTAAAGGATTGAGTCTTTCTAAGATGATCCAACATTCTACCAGGTGTAGCTACAACGATAGATACACCTTTTCTAAGACGTTTCTTTTCCTTGTCTCTACTTTCACCACCCATGATTGCACCTGGAATGATCCAATGGAATGGTTTTAAGAGTTTCTCCAATACTTGATAGATTTGAATAGCCAATTCTCTTGTTGGTGCAATGACAATTGCATATGCACCTTCTTCACGAGTAATTCTTTTTTCATAAGATGATAATATCTGTATGATTGGTATGAGATATGCTAATGTCTTTCCACTACCAGTTTGTGCCTTCATCATAACATCTCTGCCTTGGAGTACATGTGAAATAGAGGAGGATTGAATGAGTGTAGGTTGTGTAATCTTCATATTGTTGATCAAGTTGTCGGTCATTCTCGATGACAATGATGTAATGTCTCCAAAGTTTGATCCTGCTGTGAATACTTCTTTTGAATCGATATGTGACTTTTTTGGTTCGACTGATGGTAATGTTGGTTTATAACTTTCATCTTTGTTATGTATTCTTGATCTTTCTACTTTAATAAATTTATTATTATTTGTTTTTTTGTTATTAATATTATTATCGTTTGTTTGAGTGTTTGTTTGTTGTTGTTCTTCTTCTTGTTTGTATCTAAACTTTTGTTGTGTTTCTATAGTTGTTGTTGTTGTTGTTGGTGTAATTACTTTATTTCTATTATTATTATTATTATTATTATTATTATTATTATTATTATTATTATTATTATTATTATTATTATTATTATTATTATTATTATTATTATTATTATTATTATTATTATTATTATTATTATTATTATTATTATTATTATTATTATTATTATTATTATTATTTTGAAGTATTGGTTTTCTTATTGTGGAGGTTGTTGTTGGTGTTGTCGATGATGATGATGATGATGTTATTGTTGTTGCTATTGTTGGTGTTGTTGATTTTAGAGGTTGTACCTTCTTTTTTACAACTAAATTTAATTCTAATCCATCATCTTCGTCGTCCATCATTTTATCAAGAGGAAATATTTTTTGAAACAAAACAGATAATTAAATTATTATAAAAAATGTTTACCCTTTTTTTACCACCACAAGATTCTGCTGAATCGCCAAACGAATGATTCGTCAAAACGAATAAAAACAAAAAAAATTAAAAAAAAATGTTTTTAAAAAAAAAAGGTGATGAGACAAAGAAGAAGAAGAAATTTCAATACTGATATTAATAATAACAAAACATTTACTTTGTTCAACAGCAAGCTATCAACAGTAGTAGTAGTAGTAGTAGTAGTAGTAGTAGTAGTAGTAGTAGTAGTAGTAGTAGTAGTAGTAGTATAGTATAGTATAGTAGCGTAGTAGAGCATCAACAGAGTTTAAACATAAAAAGGTTTCACCCCCCACCAAAGCTCCTTTTATTTAACGACATACTATATATATATACATAAAAAGTGATGATGCTTTCTAAAAACTTAACTCAATCACTTCTCAGATACACCTCTAATGGTGCTATAACTAAAGTATGAAATATATATAACTATTTTTAAATTACTTATTAACAAACACTTTCCTCTTCCTCTTCCTTTTTCTTCTTCTTATCACTAGAATGCATCATCACGTGGATTTCATACTAGTAAAGTATTATTAGCAGGAGGACCATCAACACCAATAAACTATCCATCATTAGAGATTCCAAATGCAGGAGAGACACAAAAAATGAATCTTTTCCAAGCCATCAACAATGCAATGGATATTTCGCTTCGAACCGATGAAAAGGCATGTGTCTTTGGTGAAGACGTTGGATTTGGTGGTGTTTTCCGTTGTTCTGTTGACTTGCGCAACAAATATGGTGCCAAGAGAGTATTCAATACTCCTCTCTGCGAACAAGGTATTGCCGGTTTTGCAATTGGTCTTGCTGCTCAAGGTGCTACTGCTATTGCTGAAATTCAATTTGCTGATTGTATGTCTAAACATATATATAATATATATACATACTATAAGGTTATTATAATTTCTCTTTTATATTCACACACTCTCTCTCTCTCTTTTTTTTTAATTCTTTTTTAGATATATTTCCTGCATTTGATCAAATTGTAAATGAAGCAGCAAAGTATAGATATAGATCAGGTGGACAATTTGATTGTGGTAGTTTGACATTCAGATCACCATATGGTGCTGTTGGACATGGTGGACATTATCATTCACAATCACCAGAGAGTTATTTTGCCCAAACACCAGGTCTCAAAGTGGTTATGCCAGCCACACCAATTGAAGCCAAGGGATTGTTATTGGCATCGATTCGTGACAAGAACCCAGTAGTCTTTTTTGAACCAAAACTTCTCTATCGTTCAGCTGTTGAAGATGTACCAATTGGCGACTATGAAATTGAACTTGGTCGTGCTCGTATTGTACAAGAAGGAAGTGACTTGACATTGGTTGGTTGGGGTGCACAGATGAAGGTTTTGATGCAAGCAGCTCAAATGGCCAAAGAAAAGTTGGGACTTTCTATCGAATTGATCGATTTACGTACCATCCTTCCATGGGACGTTGAATGTGTAGAAAAGTCTGTCAAAAAGACTGGTCGTCTTATTATTAGTCACGAAGCACCAAAGACTGGTGGATGGGCAGCAGAAATATCATCAGCCATTCAAGAAAGATGCTTCCTTCATCTCGAATCACCAATTCAACGTGTTTGTGGTTACGATACTCCATTCCCTCTTATCTTTGAAAAGTTCTATCTTCCAGATCACTTAAAGAATTTCGAGGCTATTAAAAAATCAATTAATTATTAAAAATAAATCAAATTTTACGTCAAAAGACGAATCATTTAATGAAAATGCAGAGAGAACTTTTGATTATTGATTCAATAGTATAGATATGGAAAATAATAATAATAATAAGACTATTGTAGATAATATTACTTTCTTGACTAAAACAGCAGTAGCTACATCAGAAGGAGAAGGAAAAGGAGCAATTGTAGTTGGTATCAATGAATTACCCATCACATCTTCATTCTCTATAAGAATCAATCTTGGTGATCATCAACGACAACAACAATCATATATTTTAAGTGTAGAGTTTACAGTTGACATTGCATTCAAAAAACATAAATGTTTATTGTATAATGATGTAGTAGCAGATCTGCTGACAACAAATACAATAACCATCGATTTACCAACACTTCAACAATGCTTTGTACGTGATCAATTAGATCCTATATTCTGGAACAACATGTCTTGCATTAATATTTCTCTAAACGACTCTTCCAACTCTGATAAGAATATCTACAAAATAACAATGCCATGTAATCTATTCAATGCTTATGACAAAGAAACAGCTTTGAACCAAGTTTTATGTACAATCTATAATCCCTTTGACTATAAATTATCATCATCATCATCATCATCATCATCATCTACTACTACTGCTGCTGCTGCTACAACATCATAACAATAAATCATATTATTGTTATATATATATATATATATATATATTTATTTTCTCAACTCTTCTTTTGATAATAATAGTTGTAATTGTTGATTATAACCCAATGTTTTCAAGTCTTTAAAAGTCTCTGTAGAATCTTCAATGGTTTGATTTCTATATGGGACCCATAAAAAAAAACAAGGTGATATTAATAATGTTTCCAATGTTTGTTAATTGGTTCTGTCTTACACATATAATTCAACAAATCCGGTAAAAGTTAATCCCCTTTTGTTGGAGTGGTACGATTTAATTAATTGGTTTACGGATTGTCTATCGAGTGGCTGGCCATTTACTTTTTTCGTATAAGATTGTAATTCCTCTGTACTTAGAGTATTATCATGTGTAATATCAAATCTATCAAATATCTCTCTAAGTGTTACAATAAACTTTTTGGTAACTGCACCATTCTATAGAAATAAAAAAAAGTAATTAATTAATAACAAATATGATAATCACTTGAATTTTTGAAATACCAACCTCGATTAACAATGGTACATTTAAATCGTTGTGTCCAGTTTGGAAAACGTGTTCAAATTCGTCTTCTGGGTTTGAGGGAGCGTCCGAGGAGGAGGAAGCTTTTTCCATCTTTTCCTTGAGAGCATCACGAAGCGTTTGAATACGTTGGTCATTTTCTCCTTGAGAAGCAATCTCTGCTTTGTCTAAAAATCCTACTGCCTCTATAAATTGTTCTCTTAATCCTGCAATATAACCCAATCCAATCAATGCATCAACGCAATGATTGTCGACTGTTACTGCTTGTTCAAACAATTCGTTTGCGTTTTGAATTAATTTAAAGTCTTCCTCATCTTGATCGTCTTCCTCCTCTTCGATTGTATCACATTCTTGAATTTTCTCCTTTTCTTCTTCATCATTCTCTTCTTCTTCTTTATGTTGTTGATGGCAATGTTTGGTGCTGCTTTCTGTTTCTGTTTCTATTTCTGATTTATTCTTTGACAATATTAATGAAAGAAGATCATTGGCACGATTACATAGAATCAATGCTCTGTCTATTGGTTCGATTGAGGATGTAGCAGAGGTTGAGCTCATTGAACTATTTGGCATTGTTATTTAAAAATTTTATATTATTATTATTATTACTATATCTATATTACTATTACAAGTGCTTTATCTATTTGAGAGAAATACTCTCTGAGATTCGGTCGTTTTTTGTTTTTGTATTTTTTTTTTTTTATTAATTATAATAATAATAAATAATTAATTTATTTGCATCCAAACACACAAACTATACAATACATTGATTTGTTTTCCCATCTAAATGAACAACTTCCATCAGTATTATTATCCCAAAGACAAGAAGATGCTGTGTGAAATCCTGCGCCAACTTTTTGAAAGATGCTACATTGTACTGTTGTTTGTAAAAAGAGATATTAATACAATCGCTTGTCGCTTGATTATTTAATATTTGAGACATACCAATATATTTAAATGATGATGATGATGATGGTGATGAAGAAGAGGAAGAGTTTGTTTCTTGAAGCTTTTTAAGAGTATATTCGATAACAGCTGATGTCCATTGGGGTACTTTATTGTGTTGATAGACTGCATTTTGAATAGAGGCATCCACTGCCTCCTTTATGATTGACATTACATCTTCAACTATAAATTTACTATTGTCTTGTTGCTTTGAGTAGAATGTAGTGGGAAATTATTAAATATTGATAATAATACTAGTAAGATACACGGCTTTTATAATGTATATACATACACTTGATGTTTCGTTTAATGTAGAGTCTGTCATTATTGTTATTTTGTTCTTTGTGTTTAGGGGCTGAATATTTGCTTTCAAAAATACTTGTTGTTCTTTTTTTTTTTTTTTTTTTTTTTTTTTATTCTTTTTTTTTTTTTTCAACACCCTTTTATTGTTGTTCATTTCATTTCACAAAAGATACATAAAAAAAATAGTATAGTAGAAAGAGAGAAAGAAAAGAGACAACAAACACATTTGTTATGAATATTAGATCACCAACTCTTCAAAATCCATCATCGATCAATTCAAGTAATGGTGGAAGACCACCCCATCACAGTACTACACCACCTTTACAATCATCACTTGGTGGCCCAACAATGCTCAGTGGTAATGCACCAACCAACCCAAATAGATTAATCCCTTCATCTCTAATGTCTGGGGGTGTATCTTCAATACCATCTGGAGGAATTGGAAGAGTAGGAGGAGGAGGAGGAGTAGTAGTAGGAGGAGGAGGAGGAGGAATAGGAATGATGCCTTCTTCCTCTAACCCTTCATCTTTTGCAAGTCAAGTTCAAAAAGGATTACATTATGGAGTTGGTGGTGGTGGTGGACAACAACAACAAAAAGATAATAGTAACGATGCCTATGACCCAAATGATTTCCCAGCACTTTCGAGCAGTTCTTTAATGAAAAAAAATACTCCTTTACAGTCTTCCTCTCCTTCATCTTATCACCCTTCACCAATCTCAATGTCCTCCAATACATCAATTGCAGTTGGTCCAACATTGTCTCCGTCACCAATTGCACCTTCAAATACAATCTCACCGTCCTCATCAATGTCACAACCAGGCATGATATCCTCAAATATATCTAATGCACCCACTACAGCAGCTGCCATTCTTCAAGCAGCGGCTTCAACATCTTCTTCTTCTTCTTCTTCTTCTTCACCAAATGCAACACTAAATCAGCCAGAGGGTGCTAGCGAAAGTGAAAAAGGTATTTATTCAATGCTAAAATCAAAGGCATCGAGTACTGGTGATACGGTATCATCTACCGAGAAGCAACAACAATCAAATGTACATAAATATGGCTTATTGGGATTATTAAATATAATCAAAACGACAGATGTTGATCTTAGTACCCTCTCGATAGGAATTGATCTAACATGTTTGGGATTAAACTTGAATTCTTCTGGGTAAACTATAAAATAATAAAAAAAAAAAAAAAAAAAGAAAAAAAGAAAATAATCAAACAAACTAATAATATTATTATAATTTTAGAGATTTGTATAATACATTTGGTTCACCATGGTATGATATTCCAATTAGTCGTAAACCTGAATATTATTTGCCATTGTGTTATAGTACCCCTGGGCTTGACACCCCATCGAAAAAAATCTGTTTGTTCACTTATGAAGCATTGTTTTACATATTCTATTCAATGCCAAAGGATATATTACAAATACAAGCAGCAATGGAGCTATACGATAGGGATTGGAGATATCACAAAGAAGGCAGAGTTTGGTTGACCAAGGTACCCAACACTGATTTTCAAACCACTCCACAATACGAAGTTGGCAGTTATTTTATTTTTGATGTCTCAAATTGGGAGACTGTTCGTCGAGATAATTTTGTTTTACACCATAACTTGTTGGAACCAAGAGAAGTATTGGTCCAACAATTATTACTACAAGCAACAGCAACAGCAACAGCAACAGCAACAGCAACAGCAACAGCAACAGCAACAGCAACAGCAACAGCAACAGCAACAGCAACAACAACAACAACAACAACAACAACAACAACAGCAACAACCATCACTATCAACCTCCAACCCATCACTACAAACTACTTCGTCGTCGCTCAATTCACCAATACCAATGTCCTCATCTGCGCCATCATCCTCTTCTATATTATCTCCAAATGCAGTTATTGGTTCGTCATTAAACATTGTTGGCAGCAATTAATAGTCAATTAATTGTATTAACCAAATTAAACGACAATCACAACAATAATAAACAACGACAACAGTTCATAGCAATTGATGATTGATATATGACAAACATTAAAAACTAGGCAAATGATGAAACAAAACCAGAAAGGACCAAATGATTTACCACTGGTTTATCTTTTGTTTTTGTAGTAGCATGGCATGGTGGAAAATATCACAGATATGGATCCAATCAATAATGGTAATAGATATCCATCTCTGCTTTTTTTTTTTTTTTTTTTTTTTAATTTTTCTTATCTTCTAAAGTTTTGGTTATCATTTGTAATGATTAGGTTATATTTTTTAATCAATTGGAAGATGGTGGTTAATAAAAAGAATCTGTTGAACCATTAGTCACAATATTTTAAGAACAATAACTATTTAATTAATTTAATAAATTTATTAATAAAGGTTGTTTTTTTTAATTCTTTTGTTACCACACCATGATAATATCTATATGAAATGGAGTAATGCTCCGAATTTTGTTCGATGGCCTCGAACTGTTCGTTGTTCGGCTTGTTTGAAAGGTTTTGCGATCGAACAAACAGGGTAAACCGAGCAACCAGTTCGAACACCGAACAAACAAACAAAAAAATTTTGGAGTCAAACATGAGTCGAACTCGGTTTGTTCGATGTTTGTGATGTCGAACCCCTATTATACCACTTAGTTGGGGTGATTAATTCGAACATCGAACAAACAAACAGACAAGACAACGCCTCGATCTCAAACAGCGAACCGAACAAACGTCTCTAAAAATAAATAGTGTCGAACTCGATCGAACTCGATCGAACAAAATTCGGAGCATTAAAATGGAGTCATCAAAGTTTTAAATCAACAGAGTTAAACCATAGGATTTTGATCAATTTGTCACCAAATATTAATAAAATTGACAATCTCGATATATTTGTAACAAAGATCATTTTTTTTATTAATACATTATATTATTTGATCTAAAATAGTATTAATAATTATGTAAATAGGTATAACAATGTTTCTAATGAAAAAAAGTGTAAAAAGATTCAAAAAGTAAATAATTTAATTTTAAAAAAAATTGAATAAATTTTAAGAAAAATTAAATTGATATTAATATATTAGAAGTAGTAAACTAATTATAGCGTCAAATGGTATAGTTAAGGAGAAAGTATTTAATTAAAAAAAATTCAAAATTATATTTTGGTCAGGTTTAGATTTTTTTCTCTAAGTATGAAATTTTTTGTGGTGGTCTAACAAAAATGGAATAAATTTTAAAAAATTATTTTTAAGAAAAATCAAATATACTAAAATATACTAGAAAGAGTTAACTAATTATAGCGTCAAATGGAAAAGTTAAGGAGAAAATATTTAAATTAAAAAAAGTTCGAAATAATATTTTGGTCTTATTTTTCATTTGTTTTTTTTTTAAGTATGAAAATA